>NW_006256797.1:943729-1006581 GCF_000478725.1 Eutrema salsugineum | reverse complement strand
CCATCGTGTTGATAAATGAGCCATAAGCGCCTTTCTGGTCTCTTGGAAAGCTTCTGAAAGTCTGGGTCAATCTCATAAAGTGATTTAATATGATCAAAACCCAATACCTTGGACTCCATTGTAGATATGAGG
Organism: Eutrema salsugineum; assembly: GCF_000478725.1. Classification (NCBI taxonomy): domain Eukaryota; kingdom Viridiplantae; phylum Streptophyta; class Magnoliopsida; order Brassicales; family Brassicaceae; genus Eutrema; species Eutrema salsugineum. Next base: position 1,006,449 of record NW_006256797.1, on the reverse strand, counting down.
GCATGTGTTCTTGACAAAGCATCGGCTACTATGTTCTCTTGGCCCTTCTTGTACTTGATGATGTAAGGAAAGGTCTCGATGAACTTTAGCCATCGAGCATGTCTCTTCTTAAGTGTAGTTTGTCCTCTCAAATGCTTGAGAGTCTCATGATCTGTATGAATAACAAACTCTTTGGATAGCAAATAATCTTGCCAAAGTTCAAGGGACCTTACTAGTGCATAAAGATCTTTGTCGTAGGTGGGGTAATTGAGTGATGCTTCACTTAGTTTCTCACTAAAGTAAGCCACGGGTCTGCCTCCTTGGGTTAACACAGCCCCTATACCTGTAGCAAACGCATCACATTCAATTTCAAGGGTTAGTTCAAAGTTTGGAAGTACCAAAACAGGCACATATGTTAAGCGATCCTTTAGCTTGTTAAATGCATCTTCTTGTGCCTGCCCCCACATGAACTCCATATTTTTCTTGATCACCGACGTCAGTGGTGCGGCCAAGGTGCTGAAATCCTTGCCAAACCGGCAGTAAAAGCTTGTAAGGCCATGAAAGCTCCTCCCACGGCCAATGGTTGTTGGCGTGGGCCAATCTTGAATTGCCTTGATTTTCTGTTCGTCAAATTTAAGACACTGTGAGCTAACAACAAAGCCTAAAAATACTACTTGGTCAGTTCAAAATATGCATTTCTTAATGTTGGCATATAAATTCTCAGACCGAAGTGTTTCTAGAACTTGTGAAAGATGCTCCAAGTGATATGCAAGATAAGTGTTATAGATTAGTATATCGTCAAAGTACACTACTACGAACTTACAGATGTAGGCTTTTAAAACGTGATTCATGAGCCTCATGAAGGTGCTTGGTGCGTTGGTGAGTCCAAATGGTATCACCACCCACTCGTATAAGCCTTTCTTTGTATTGAACGCCGTCTTCCATTCATCTCCTTCCTTCATACGCACTTGATGATATCCACTTCTCAAGTCAATCTTGGAGAAGATGGTAGCTCCATTGAGTTCGTCTAACATGTCACATATAATTGATGGTGATTTTGTTGATGGCCCTACAATCAACAAGCATTCTCCAAGATCCATCTTTCTTGGGCACTAACAAAACTGGAACGGCGCACGGACTTAAGCTCTCCCGGATGTATCCCTTGGACATCAAGTCTTGCACTTGCTTCTCCAACTCCTTTGCATCTTCGGGGTTAACTCTATAGGCAGCTCGGTTTGGTAATGGTGCTTCGGGAACTAGGTCGTTTTGGTGCTCTATTCCTTTAATGGGTGGCAAGCCAGGAGGGATCTCTTTTGGAAACACGTTGGAGTACCTATCTAGTAGCTCTTTAACGGTTGTGGGTACCTCTTGTTGCTCCTGACATGAGAACAAACCTTCCTTAAAGATCATTAGTAGCACATGTTCTTGTGATTCAAGGGACTTAAGCACAACCGTAGGGGTAACATAAAGATTGGTATTACTTACCTCCGAGCCTCGTGACATGGCTTGGTGCATCTTATGCACTTCTTGAGGAGTGAGTGGTGCTAGATTATGCTTCTTGTTGTTATGGGTGAAGATATAGTAATTCGTGTGCCCATTGTGTAGAGTTTCTTTGTCAAATTGCCACGGCCTCCCTAAGAGCAGATGCCCAGCTTGCATAGGGACCACATCACACACCACTTGATCTGTATACTTACCAATGCTAAAGGGCACGATTATGCTTAGCAATCTTGAGCTCAGTTTCATCATTTAACCGCTTGAGCTTGTAGGGTCGAGGATTCCTAGTATTGGTGAGCCCTAGCTTATCTACAAGATACTTGCTAACCACGTTAGTGTAAGAACCCCCATCAATGATCAAGCTACATACCTTGGCGTTCATGGTGCACCGTGAGTGGAAGATGTTCTCCCTCTGGATAATTTCTGGTTCAAAAAGTACAATAAGTGCTCGCCTCACCACTAAGAGCTCTCCTTGGTCAGAGTAATCGACTATGTCCTCATCAGTGTCTTCGGCTTCCTCTACTTCATCTTGTGACTTATACTCGCCATTAGACTTGAGGATCATAACTCTTTGGTTTGGACACTCCCTGGCATAATGTCATTTGCCCTGGCATTTGAAACAAGTTATATCTCTAGCTTGTTGTGTGCGAGCTTTACTTACCTCGGGTCTGTTGGTTTTGGAAGTTTCAGGAGTGGACTTGTGGAACCGGTTATTCACTTCTACGGCCTTTCCATTCTCCAAAGCGCATTGAGGTAGAGTCCAAGTAGTTTTGCTCCGGTTAGTGGAGGTGTTCTTCCTCTTAATGTGCTGCTCTGCACAGCATGATGGAGCACATCCTCCAAGTCATGATAGGTCTGCCTCTCGACTTTTCTAGCAATCCGGTCATTGAGGCCATCAATGAATTGTGCCATCAATGTCTCGGGTGAGTCCTCCACTTCAAGCCGGTTCTTAAGAGTTTCAAACGCTTCAAAGTATTCCTCCACCGTCTTACTACCTTGAGTGAGCTTGCAAAACTTCTTCTGCAAGTCTCGGTAATGATAAACTGGGACATATTTCTTCTGGAGGCTGAATCTCGTGTCCTCCCTGTTGTTGATCTGCCCATGCCTATGCCTCCTTCTTTCGGAAACATCTCGATCCAACCAGGCTAGAGCATTCTCAGTCAACTGTGCAGCCGCTAATGACACCTTCCTAACTTCTGAGTAATCGTAGTAGTCAAATATGTATTCCATTCTCCTTTCCTAGTCGAGATATGCATCGGGTTCACCTTGCCAGCAAATGTTGGGGCGGTGAGCTTGATGTCTTTGCCATCATCTCGTCCTCGGTCTCGATTATTTTGGCCTTGGGGTGGGTTTTGGTTTGGGGGATCACCATCGTCAAGATCCTCCATGTCTTCATCTTCATCTTGGTTGTCCCTCCGCTCGTTTGTCCCTCTAATGGGTCCTCTCGGAGCTGGCAGTGACTGCTCTATCTGGGTCATACGCTCTCCTAAGGTGGCGAGCTGAGCCTGGATATTGGCAAGCATTTGAGCCATGTTAGCTTCTCTGGCCTCTCCCATTGTCCCGGCGTACAACAAAAACAACAACAAGATCAAGTGCAATCGGTGTGGTATGGAACTCGTAGTATTCAAAGGCAAGAAACAAAGCTAATGAGTGGAATGAGTTCAAACTTAGACTTATAAGAAATTTTTTTGTTTTTGAAATATGTGACTATGATAAGGACTAATGCAATATGCGATGCAAAGATAATCAACTTAGGCAAACATTTATAAATGAGCAACTATACGATTAATGCAAGGAATGGGTTCGTAGCTACTAAGGACACTGCGCTATGATATATTTTTTTTTTCTCAATTAACTAAGATGATAACGTAGTGCAACAATCTAAGGTAAACGACTCTATGAAAATTTTCTCTTTTTTGTTTTGTAAGGTAAGCAAACTATTAAGAAATGCACGACAAGGATTTAAAACAAACGGATCTATAGGTAACTTTTGTTCTATTTTTTTTTTTGATTTTATAATGAAACTAACAAAAACAAACGAAGAGATAAGGGATAGATTCACCTGACACGAGCCTAGGCTCTGATACGAGATGATGTAGGAATAAGTGAGACTTGTTCTTACTCGGGTGGAAAGGTGGTGAATCTCTAGCTGGCCGTACAGCTCTCTCTAGATGACTCGATAGTGATGATTGATGAAACGAGGTAACAAGGGTTACAATGGATTGAGAGACGCCACACAGAGGATGAGAGAGTCTGTGATAAGTCTTGTTCTTCAGCTTCAAAGGAATCGCACCAAAGAAGAGGAAGAGAGCTAGCTGTGGCTAGGGTTTTGTTCTCTAAAGAAAACTCGGTATTTTATTAAGCAAAGGTAAAATGTTACAAGCTGAGAAGGAACCTTAAACAATGGTTCGACAGCCGGTGGCTTCTCTGGGCCGAAAATGGTACAAAAAGAAAAGTACTAAACTTATTGTTTCATTAAAAGAAAAATGGAAAACTACTAGAACTCTTAAACGACTAAGGGAAAAGTTCCTGCAAAACAAACAAGAAACTCGTGAGAATGATTTGTAATGTAAACACTTACATTGGCTCGAGGAGTGGAGTTTGCACTTGTTTGGAAATGATAACATGGCTGCTTCCTTGTTACCTTGTAAGACCGGCAAGAATGACATGGTTTCACGTAGTCATTGCTTGATGTTTCCTTAGTGTTCTTGGTTTCTTGAAGGTCTTTGAACTCTATTCGCTTTGATCCAGCCCTGGCCTCCAAGTCTTGTGTCTCTATGGTATTGAACTCGGTCAGGGGCTCCATTGGTGTTTTTCGGGTGGTCTTTACTTTAAGCTGCTTCTATTGATCATTAAAGGGCCAAGATATACTCAAGACTAAGGTTGGAAGACATCAAGGCCCGAGTCTGTGAATAAAAAAGCCCAAAGGAAGAAGAGAATAATGGCTCCCTGTCTGTACAATGGTCCCCACCGTCTAAGTCTCCTTAAACAGACCCGTGACTCTCCCTTGTGACCGTTGTAGGGCTGTCACTTTCTCTCTTAGATCCAGCAAGCATCTTTGACTTATCCCACGTTTTTAATAGCTGTTTGTAACTACATTCTGTTGTCTGATTCAGGGACTTAACCTAGTTCCCTTTTATAGCTCTATAAAGAGCATGTATCCGTTATTTTGAACACACACACTTTTGGGAACATTTTCCCTTTGTCTTCAAACTCTTTCTAAGTTCTATTTCTCTTAATCTCTTATTAATCTCTTAATCATCCGCATTTATTCTAACATGGTATCAGAGCGGGTTTCAATTTCCTGAGAATCGATTCTCTAATCTTGATTTCTTGTTCCTTAATCTCTAAAATCTCTTTTTCTCAAATCTCTTTCCTTGATACTTCTTATTCTCTGTTCTATATTCTGTCTCACACTCTATCTCATCTTTTGTTCTTGAGTTTGTTTTCAAAATTCCAAGATGGAATCTGTTGTTCCCAAGAACTCCAAAGCATTGGCGATTCCGGTTATTATCAAAGGAGGAAATTATCTATTGTGGTCAAGAACTACTAAGACAGCACTGTGTGGACGAAGGCTCTAGAGTCATGTTTTGGAAGACAAAACACCAGAAGAAGGCGCCACGAAAGAAGGAAAGAAGAGTGAAGAGGCTGCAGCTGCTGAAGCAAAATGGTTCCAAGAGGATCAATCTGTACTCGGCCTCAAAAATCTCTTGAGCCGAGTATTCTTGAAGCTTATTCATACTGTGAGACGGCTAAATCTCTATATGAAAAACTCAAGAATGTTTTTGGCAACACTTAAAACCTAAGCCGTGTCTTTGAAGTCAAGAAAGCTATCAATGACTTGAGCCAAGAAGATATGGAGTTCACAAATCACTTTGGAAAGTTCAGAGCTCTCTGGGCTGAACTTGAGATGCTGAAGCCAAGCACTATGGATCCGGTGGTGCTAAATGAGAGGCGAGAGCAAGGCAAGGTCTTTGGACTCCTTCTCTCCTTGAGTCCGATGTTCAATGACCTTATCAAGCATATCTTAAGGGAAGAGAAGCTGCCTAGTCTTGAAGACGTCTGCACAAGAATCCAGAAAGAACAAGGCTCGATTGTTCTTTTCAAGAAAAGCGAGCTCATCTCAGCTAATAAGGCACTCATCTCAGAAGAAAAGAAGCCTTGGGTGTGCGACCACTGCAAGAAGAAAGGCCACACCAAAGAAAAATGCTGGGTTCTCCATCCTCATCTCAAGCCGAGCAAGTTCAAGGAGCCAAGGGCAAACCTTTCTCGTGAAGGTACACGCGGTTCTACATCAAGTGGAGATGCAACTGCCTTGAATGCCTCGGTGGACTTTGTCAAGAAAAGTGACTTGGAGGCTCTAATCAAAGCCTTTGCCTCCAAGCAGTCTGGTATCACTTTCTTTTCCCATAAACCTAAAAGCACTCTAGTTGTAGACTCAGGAGCTTCGCATCATATGATAAGTAATCCTAAGTTGCTAGATAACATAGAACCGGCTTTAGGAAAAGTGGTAATAGCAAATGGTGATGGGATTCCCATAGAAGGAACTGGAAAATCAAAACTGTTTAACAAGAAAAGTGAAGCTTTTTTTGTCCCAAAATTCATTTCCAACTTGATATCAGTTAAAAGAGCAACTAAAGATCTTAATTGTTATGCAATATTTGGTCCTAATGATGTTCATTTTCAGGATATTGAGAGTGGAAATTTACTTGGGAAAGGTGGAACCAAAGATGAGCTTTATGTGCTTGAAGATATTTCACCAAATACCATAGATGCTGTCTCTTTTAATTCTTGTTATTCGGCTAGTTCAAATGCTATATGGCACGCTAGACTAGGTCATCCTCATTCTCGTGCTATTGAATTAATGTTGCCTGATGTTTCTTTTGATCACTCTAGTTGTGAATCATGTATCCTTGGCAAACATTGTAGAATCGTTCTTCCTAAATCATCTACTATCTATGAAAATTGCTTTGATCTTGTGCACTCTGATGTTTGGACTTCACCATGCTTGTCTAGGGATAGCAACAAATATTTTGTGACCTTTATTGATGAGAAATCTTAATATACTTGGATCACATTGCTTCCCTCTAAAGATCGTGTGTTTGAAGTCTTTACAAACTTTCAAAATTATGTTACTAACCAATTTAATGCCAAGATTAAAGTGTTTAGATCAGATAATGGGGGTGAATATACTAGCCTAAAAATCAAAGAGCATCTAGCAAAGCATGGGATCTTACACCAAACTAGCTGTCCTTACACTCCTCAACAAAATGGCATAGCTGAGATGCTCTTTGAATTTTTGGACCTTAGCCACCCTTGATCATATTCCTTAATCCATGGACATCACACTCTTTTTCCCTTAACAAGGTTTTGTCCCATGAGGTTTTCCTTGTTAAGGTTTTTAATGAGGTGATGCACATGGGTTTTCAAGCTTAGCTTTCTAACAAAGCTTGAGAGCTAAGCTTGAGGGGGAGTATTGATCATTAAAGGGTCGAGATATGCTCAAGACTAAGGTTGGAAGATATCAAGGCCCGAGTCTGTGAATAAAAAAAAGCCCAAAGGAAGAAGAGAAGAATGGCTCCCTGTCCGGACAATGGTCCCCACCGTCTAAGTCTCCTTAAACAAACCCGTGACTGTCCCTTGTGACCGTTGTAGGGCTGTCACTTTCTCTCTTGGATCCAACGAGCATCTTTGACTTATCCCACGTTTTTAATAGCTGTTTGTAACTACTTTCTGTTGTCTGATTTAGGGACTTAACCTAGTTCCCTTTGTAGCTCTATAAAGAGCATGTATCCGCTATTTTGAATACACACACTTTTGGGAACATTTTCCCTTTGTCTTCAAACTCTTTCTAAGTTCTTTCTCTCTTAATCTCTTATTAATCTCTTAATCATCCGCATTTATTCTAACAGCTTCTCTTTGAGTTCTTCATGTTCTATGAGTGTGATCAGCCCCTCTATTGAATTGTTGAACTCTTCTCTTAAGCTCTTAGTGCCTGATCTTGTTCTTGGTGCGTGTCTCATCGTGGATATGTTGATCGGTTCTTCATCAGCTAGAATGATGCTTGTCTCGATATCCTCATCAAAGTTGCCCAAACAGCTGACTCTATGAAGAGACAAAATAGAGCTCTTCCCGGGAGAGTTGAAGACAACCCCAAGAAATTTTGCAATACTATCACTACACTGTCCGAAGAAGGAGCTAAAACCGACGGAGAGGACAAGGAAACCCCATTCTTTATACCTCTCTACAAGAATGTCAATGCAAGGCAACCGCCATTTAAGGTATCTCAACGTTCCCCGCTTCAAAGGCTCACAAAAACTGATGACCCGTGACGTTTTTCTTTCCAACATTTCATTTCAGGAATCAAGTTCACAAACTGTCTATGCGATTCCGGAGCCAATGTCAACATCATGTCTAAGACATTTGCCAAAAAAATTGGGATAAAGACCTTAAGGATATTAACAGTTAAGGTGATCTTTGGAGATTCATCTCAAAAAGATACCGAAGGGGCGATTCATGACCTGAGTTGGGAACAAGATTATTCCAGCATATTTCCAAGTTCTGGAAATGGGTCAAGACAAGGAGAGACCACTTATATTCGGGCGAACGTTTCTAGCTACCGTAGGAGTAGTAATCAATCATGCAAACCGGCATGCTGTCTTTCTGAACATGGACTGCAAGAAGTTTTATCCTACTGTCCCAGATGATGCTCCAAACAAAGGAAAGCGGCCAAAGGAGAAAGACAAGGAGAAGCCAAGACCTTTTGCAAAAATCAAGATCATCATTCCACCAGATTCAATAGAGTCTAGTGAGGAACAGATCCAAGAATTGATCAAGAACACAAAAAGGATCTTAAACAACGTTAAAGTCTGAAAGAATAGTAAAAGAAAGAAGCTGGTGCTACAAGAAGAAGAAGCCAAACCTCCAGCACCCCGAAATGATAAAGGCACATCAAGTGGAGTGCCACTTCATCCAACTTGATCTTTTAAGCCTAAGTCGAGCTAAACGACTTAAAACAAAAGCGCTTAATGGAAGGCAACCCATTATGTACACTTTCTTTTAGTTTTCTTTTTGCAACTTATGTTTTCTCTTGTTTTGTTTGTTTCAGGTACTCTTATAAAACAAAAACACAAAAAAATCAGAAAAATAGAAAAACCCAAAAAGAAGAGAGGTTTTTAGCTGCTCGGTCTGGCAAAAACCATAATGATGGACACAGGCCACAGGAAAATGGGCCGCGGTTGGGACCAACCGACCCGCAGCCAATACATGATCGAACGCGGCCGGACCGACCGCGGCCGTTGGTCTTGAGACAGAATCTCCGATTCCTGTTACTTTACAGAGATTCCTAGTGATCCCCGACAATTCCCGGAACATTCCCGGGACAGCTCATTTCGATTCTCCGTAAGTTTTTAATTCCCAGTTACGTAACAAACAAGTAAGGTAAGTTTCCGTAAGCTTTTGAATTCCCGAAAATTTCCCGTTTTTGCCACAAAACGCTTTTTAAAGAAAGGAAACGCACTTTTTGGATCAAAACTCCTTTTTCTCTTCTCTTCCAAAAGTCTTGGAGATTTAGGAGATAGAACATATTTTTAAATTCTTAAGCTTTTTAAGAGATTCTTGGACCAAACCTCACTCTTTTTTCAAATCTGATTTCGAATCTATCATCGAATCTCTCTTTTGATAACACCGTATTTTGACCACTTTTCTGGACCGTTTTGAAATACTTTTTCTTTGTTTTTATTGCTTTCTAGTACTTTTATTATGTTTTTCTAGTATTTTTAGTTCCAAGACTCTTTTCAGGAAACTTAGGGAAAAGCTTAAAAAATGGATAGAATACCAGATTTTCAACTCAGAGTCAAACCATCAGAAGTTCACCCCGATTGAAGGCCTTCTCGCCGTGTGATCCAGCTCAAATTTGGAGACCTCAAAGATGGAACTATCAGCTTTCCGGCACACTTTACAGCTTGGCAATCCAATGGTTCAATCAAAAATTACGCGAAGAGCAAGATGTCCCGTAAACCAGCCGGCAAGCATTTCCACCCGCGGCCAACAGCCATTTCACCACGGTCAGAGGCTACCCGACCGCGGCCAAGCATCCATTCCCCGCGGCCACGTCCCTTTTGACCGCGACCAGCCACGTCCGAGTTAGAAGGACCATTTCTGAAGCCCAAATCATTTTCTCAGCCTCAATTCCGGAACCCTAGACACCATGGAGCATTGGAGACTATAAATACTTATCATTTAGGTAGTTTTTAGAGAAAGATGAAATACTTTAGAATAGATACAACTTTAAGCTTTTGTTTTAGGTTTAGGGAGAGAGATCTATCTCTTGAACACTTTTTGTTTTTCTGTTAATTTTGATTTCTACTCTACCTTTTAATACTATGTTTTTGTTTTCGTTCATCATGTCTGAGTAGTTTTAGTGTTGGGTCAAAGGGATTTTCGATGGGGATACATATGTTCGATGAGGATTCCATGAGCTATTGAAGCCTAATCCTATAACATTTTCTTCTGAATTTACTTTTAATGCATGGGAGTAGCGTCATGAACTACAATCTGATTCAGATTCTTGGTGATATGAAAGTATTCATCCAGTGTAAGATCTAGTTTAGGAGAGCAAAACAAACATAGGAGTGGAAACCTACCTATGGGCGATTTGTGAATGCTGACGAGTCTTAAACATATTGCATATTTTCTCTTCTAGGGCCAGAGTGGAAACCTACTGGTCAGGGTTGAAAGAGATAGTTGTCTATGATCATGACGGTGGCCTATTCATACGTCTGTGACTCGAGTTCGAAAAGTTTAGCTAGGATCTTATTAATGTACTCTTTAGCAATGTTTTGAATCGTTCATACCTGGAAAAACATTCCCTGAAACCCAGCGCCTCTTTTCCATTGATTTTCACAGATTTTATTTCAAGTTTTAGTCTAGTATTTTTACTCTTTCAATCGATTTTCATACAAGCAAATTAGGTCTAGCCGTTTTCTCGTTTTTAATCGATTTCATTAAGTTTAGTGATTAGGTCATTTTAATTCTCGTATTTTCTTGTTAAAATTAGTTTTTACGTTTTAAAGACACCACCAAAACCCCTACAAAAATCGCCTGGCTCTAGACTTCCTTACTTTATATTTCTTTCGAAGGCTTTTGCAGGAAAGATCCTCCTTCCTTGTGGATTTGATCCCTAAGTACTACAATCGCTCAGCTGTGCACTTGCGACTATTGATTTCATTTATGGTAAAACTTGACACCCTCACCACACGCACATCAAGTTTTTGGCGCCGTTGCCGGGGAAGGCACGTGTTTTATTTTCCGCAAAACCCTAAGAAAGGTTGGTAAATCGACTCTAGAACCCTTTTTGTGCATATTTCCATTTTTCGGTTTTTTTTGTTTCAGTTCCCGAAACAATATACCCTATAAATCGAAATCCCTACTACGAGGGAGGTTTTTACAGCACTCCTCAAGCCACCAGACGCAGAGAAGAACATCAAGCTCAAGATCTCAGCCACATGGATCGATACACCCAGCTGAACCATCTGTATTACCGGCGTAGAGAGCCTACTCGCCGCCGAGAAGATCCTTATGGTCCTCCTCCGCCTATTCCGAGTCACATGCCTACCATCCTCCACCGCAGAACCCTAATCAGCAAGAGGACAACTTGAGGATCAGCAAACGTTTGGGGCGTCTCGAAGGAATGATAAACCTGTTCCTTGATCATAAATCAATTATAGTTGACTGTGTGCTTTTAGACGGTTCCTAGTGACATGCTCATTCATGATTTAGGACTAAACTAAGCGGTAGCTAAGCACATGTGAAATTAGGCGGTAGCTAAGCTTTATATTGCCTCAGATAACTCATTCTTATTGGTAATTTCATGCTCTCTATGACTCTATCTCTAAAAGTGTTTCCTCTTTCAAAAAAAAAGAAAAAATTGAAGGAAAGGAAACAAAAAGCCTAATGAGTCTTAGATTGTCGAAATTATTTGGAGAAAAGGCAACCACTATTCATCTATGGAGCTATGGTTTTGAAAGATAGAGAGAAATCTAAGTCTGGGGGAGTTAGGGGAGAACCTTAGGAAGAAGCCCAGAAATCTGTGGTAAGAAGAAAGTGACTGGAAACTGTGGATATCAACAGTTTCACTCTCTCTTGCGGTTTTGCATAATATCTTGCATCCTCCCGATCTTCAGATAACCCATAAACACTTTAAGCCTTTCCTCTAGAATAACCCTTTTGATACCTAGCCTAGATTGCCACGCTTATACTTTCTTTGATGAGAACCACCGATTTGGAGACATTATAGCTTTCAAATGCACTTGGTTTGGAGACATTCCAACGGTTAGATCTCAAGATATTCCAAATGCCCCAGAGACATTTGACGACAGCCGGCAAGCCACGTGACCGTGGCCAGCAGCCCATCCACCGTGGCCAGAGCCACGGAACCGCGGCCAAGCCTTCATTCCCCACGGTCACACCTCATGCGACCACGAACAAGCCTTCATTCCCCACGGTCACACCTCACGTGACCGCGGCCAGACATCTCCGACTTAAAAAGCCCATTTCTGAAGCCGAAGTCATTACCCCACCTCAATTCCGGAACCCTAGAGACCTTGGACTATTGAAGACTATAAATACTTGTCATTTAGGTCGTTTTTAGACATCACCTTTCATACGTTTACAGAAACCCTTTTTCGAGCCGTTTTATGCGATTTTTAGAGAAGATTGTTCAACTCTGAGTTCATCAACGGAGAAGCTTTCTCTCATCTCTTTTCTTTACTGTTTTTTATTGCTTTCATTACAACCAATGATGATGTCTACCTCAGCCATGGCTGAGTAGATCCCGAGTTGGGCATAGGGTTCCCGAAAGGGGCTTTCATAATCGATTGAGACATCTAGGTTTTTAGATCTGGGATTTTAACTATGTTCTCTGTTTATTCTCATCTTTAATGCATGTATGCTTGATTGATCACCTCGTATCTGATCTAGATAGTTAATGTTGCGAAAGTTTTCTTTAAGTACCCAACCTAGAATGAAAGAGGCAATTTTTCCATAGGAGTAGAAACCTACCTGCTGTGAAATCGTGAGTACTGACGAGTCTTGTGCAGCTCTCGCGTTTTCTCCCCGCCAGGGCCAGAGTGGAAACATATTGGTCAGGGTTGCGAGAAACAGTTGGTTATGATCACGACGGTGACGTAGTCATACCGCCGAACTCTAGCTTTAGAACCCTAATATATCGATATTCGTCAATCCCAATCTAAAACCCCTAGTGATGAAGTCTATTATGATCCCTGTAGAGTTCCCGAAAGTCCAGCATTTTTAGTCATAGTTTACAAACCAATCGATATTTACTTTCTGTTTTAGGTCTGCATTTTATTTGCCTTAGTTCGATTTTCTGCTTGTTTCATTTGCTTCTATTCGATTTTCTACTTGCTTTTTAGGATAAATTCATTTGCTTTCTTTAGTTTTAGTTTAATCTGTGACAAACAACAACCCCTTTAAAACCGATTTAGTCTAGACATAAACTTAGAAACCATGGAAAAATACTAGGCACACAAATCCATGTGGATTCGATCCCTAAGTACTACAACTGATTAGTTGTGCACTTGCGGCTTTCATTTGTTTTATTTAAGGGTAAAACTTGTTCCCTCACTTCATAGCACATCACAAGTGCACAGCCGCAAGGAGGTTCTTTCCTGCAAAAGCCTTTGAAAGAAATATAAAGTAAAGAGGTCTAGAACTAAGCAATATTTTAAGGGGTTTTGGTGGTGTCTTTAAAACGTAAAAACAAAACTAAACGGGACAATACAAGAATCAAAATGACCTAATAATTAAACCTAATAAAATCGACTAAAAATGAGGAAATCAACAATACCTAAATTGATTGAATAAAATTGGCTGGAATGAAGAAAATAATAGACCTAAAAACTTAAATATAATCGCTGGAAAACTTATAGAAATGAGACATTGGGTTTCAGGAAAATTATCTCCGGAGATGAACGATTCAAAACATTGTTAAAAAGTTAATTAAAAGATTCTAAGTAAAACTTTTAGAACTTGAGTCACGAACGTATAAATATGCCACTGTCGTGATCATAACCAACTATCTCTAGCAATCCTAACCAGTAGGTTTCCACTCTAGCCCTGGAAGGGAAAAGATGCAAGCTTGCCTCGTCAACATTCACAGTTGGCCCATACGTAGGTTTTCACTCCTATAGTTGATCTGGTGTTCTCAAACTAGATATAGCCTCGGATGAATAATTTCGCAACACCAAGGACCTAGATCAGATTGTAGTTCATGACGCTACTCCCATGCATTAAAAAAAAATTTAGAAGAAAAAATTCTAGGATTCCGCTTCAATAGCTAATGGAATCCTCATCGAACATGTATAGCCCCCATCGAAAATCCTTTAAACCCAACAATAAAGCTACTCAGACATGATTAATATAAGCAAAAACATTGTATTGAAAAGCTGTATTGAAATCGATATGGCAAAAGGAACAAAAAAGTTCAAGAGGTAGATCTCTATCTCTCCAGACATAAAACTAATAAAATGAAAGACAAAAACTTAAAAGCTGCTAAAAGAGAAATTGCATGTGTCTCTTTCGTTTAGAGCTCCTAAAACATGTATTTATAGTGTTCAAGTCATTTCTAGGCGTCACCCAAGGTTTCTCCAAATCAGGGAATCCTCTTGGGCTTGAAAATGGGCTTCTAGGCCGGACAAACCAATCTCCACGGTCGGGAAGGACGGGACCGGTAAAAACTGGGTGTTGGCTGCGGGTAGGAATGCTTGCCGGCTGGTTTACAGGACATCTTGCTCTTTGCATAACTTTTGATTGAACCGTTGGATTGCCATGATGTAAAGTGTGCTAGAAAGCTGGTAATTTCGTTTTTAATATCTTCAAATTTGAGCTGGATCAAACGGCTAGAAAGTCTTCATTTGAGGGTGAACTTCTGACGGTTTAACTCTGAGCTGAAAATTTGGTTTTCTATCCATTTTGTTAAGCTTTTTCCTAAGTTTCTTGAAAAGAGTCTTGAAACTATAAGTACTAGAAAAACATAATTAAAACATTTGAAAGCAATAGAAAACATAGAAAAATTATTTCAAAACGATCATTAAAAGTGGTCAAAGTATGGTGTTGTCAACTCCCCTAGACTTAAACCTTTGTTTGTCCCCAAACAAAGCAAAGATCCAATCTGTTATAGTGAAAACAAAAATAGGAAATGCACAAATCTAAGAGAGATGAACTCCTAAACTAGGACTATAGATCGTACATCAATTCGCAACTTAGTCTAGAAAATTCTCACCAAGACACAAAAGATACCAGTCCATTTTTCTGTCATGCAAAACTTAAACAATCGAAATCTCGATTCCAGTCAACTAGCTCTCTACATTCATTAAGTGCAATAGTGAATTCTCATCAAAGACATCATCTGGGGTAGACAGTTTTTGGCATTTAAGAGCTGTTTAAGGGGTGGAGTTAAAATGTTTTGGGTTACCTGATGAATCCGGAAGATGCAAGATATATATTATGCAAAACCGCAAGAGAGAGAGTGGACCTGTTGATATCCGAAATTTTCAGCCACATCTTCTTGCCAAACGTTGTTGCATAATCCTTCCTACTTTGTTGTGAACAGCTACTTCCCCCAGACTTAGATCTTTTCCAGGAATCAGAAAGATGATCTCCAAAACTCCATATAATCGGACTCTAGCTTGCCTCAAGGATAAAATTCGGCCCTTTTAGATTCTCTAAGGCTTTTATTTCCTTTCATTTCTTATTTTCAGATATTTTGTTTTGAAAGGGGAAATGCCTTTTTAGAGAGATAGTCTAAAGGACGAGATTATACCAAGATTTTGAAGTTTTTCCAAGGCAAATTGAGTTTTCTCCAGATGTTGAATCCTTCCGGTAAAGTTTCCGGTAAAATCACAGGTCTCCATCTTTAGTGACTGAAAACTGCGTTATTCCTCTTTCTCTCCGACTGAAAAACAAGAATGTATGTAGTTCGAAAGAGGTTGGGTTAAGGTGGGGAACTAGCTAAAGATGAACTAGCCATTCAGGATCAACAGAGCGGGGTAAAAAGGGTAAAGGAGTCCTGACTGTATGATCCGTTTCCCTGTTCTAATGTTTCAATGAGAAAGTTAAGTAAGTGTTAAGTCCAAATAAAACAGAGCTAGCGTATTCCTTCATCTAATCGAAATCATTCAAGTTCCTCTAGAGTACTTCGTTTCAAATGTGCTCAGCTGCCGCCTAGTATAGTCCTAAATCATGAATGAGCTTGTCACTAGGAACATCTAAAAGCACACAGTCAACTATCATATATTGATTCATGTTCATCATTCCCTTTAAATACTTATTTTGTTTTGAAAACCGTTTTTGAAAAACTTAAAAAAAAATGCAAAAAGCGTAGATAATGCAAAACTCATGAAAGAAAAGTGGTTAGAAATGGATGAAATCCTCCCCCAGACTTAAATCACAATGTCCTCAGTATGAAAAAAGTCGAGATTAGACGAAAATGCATAGATATATTGAAACAGGTAGGCTTAAAGAGAACTTACCGGGATCCGGGATGCTGACGGGAATGAATCGGATCGATTTGGGAAAATGCGGGAAGGTGACAGGGGATGACGGGATGTGGTATGAAGTGGTGGGTGGGGTGGAATGGGACTTGGTAAGGTGGATTGAGGTGAAGTGAGTGGTTTGGGGTCGGGGGTCATGTGAACAACCATTTCCTGCAGTCTGGCTTACGCGACTGCGGGGAAGCTATGCCTGGCTGCAGCTAGGAACTCGGTGCCGTGATCGATGCTTCCCTTCCCGCGGTTCGAATCTTTGTGACCGTGAGGACTTAAATACGGCGTGTTTCCTGCTTCTCCTTGGTTCGTGCTGGGCCGAGCAGTCGGGAACCATCCTTCTTTTTGGTTTTTCTGGTTTTTCTATTTTTTTGGCTTGTTTATTTATAATAAACACCTGAAACTAAGAAAAAGAAAAAGATCAATAGAAAAAGATAAAAAAATCTTAAAGAAAACAATACCTAAATGGGTTGCCTCCCATTAAGCGGTTCTGGTTTAAGTCGTTTAGCCCGACTTGGTGTAGGAAGTGGCTTAGTCCGATGAAGAAGACCTTGTCCTAAGAAATTTTTTTTCGAAATCTCTTTATTCTGATTAGCAGGTTCTTCGTCACTCCAAAGTTCTGCTTCAAACACCTCTGTTGCAGGGTGTTTTCCTGCATTGCTGTTGTACAGAACAGCTTCCGTGAAGACATCCTTGTCGATATTAGCAAATGAAATCCTCTGGTTCGGCCAGTCCATGATGGCTTCGGAAGTTGCTAGAAAGGAGCCTCCGAGAATCACTGGATGTGTTGAGTCCCTGGTCTTGACTATATAGAAATCGACAGGAACTGAGCAATCTCCTATCCTCAAAGGAATGTCAATAGCTACTCCTTTAGGTGTTACACTGGAATCATCAGCTAAACTGATTCTTGTCCTAGTCCTTCGCAGGTGCTTAATACCAAGTCTCAAAGCAATTGCCTTGGACATCATGTTGAGACAAGCTCCAGAATCACAAAGCACATTGTTAAACATTTCACCTCTTATCGAACCAAAAGATGAGAAACTGACCTTGAGTTTTAACCTTATGGAGAGTTCGGACTTGACTCTCTTTGTAAGTGTTGGTCAATGTTTCAAATGCTTCTCTGCTGACGTGGAGGCGATGAAATCTTCTCTGCTGACGTGGAGGCGACGAAATTGGCGATTAGGGTTTCTGTGACTTTGTGCACCTTCTGTCGCACGCATGGCGGCTCAGGCGGCTCCTCCGCCCCTCAATCTGGCGAGCTCTATTCCGGATGATCCTGCTCTCGTTGGAAAAGGAGATATCGCGGTGGAAGCCTCGTCTCCTTCTCTCTCCCAACAATCCTCAAAACCTCTTTATGCATCTGTTGTTCAGGAAAAGTCGGGCTTGGCTTTCTATGAGCTATCCGTTTCGATCGTTGAAGGTTCTCCGATGATCAAAATTCCAAACGAAATCATTGATGGTTCAGCTCCTCTATGGGATGACATCCTTGTGGGGAAATTTCTTTCGACGGCTCCACATGTAGCGAAGGTTCATGTGATCGTCAATAAGATTTGGCCCCTTGGGGATATGAATGTCAAAGTTGACGTCGTCGTGGTAGACAAGACGACAATGAAGTTTAAAATAAAGGATTCCTCGGTTCGCAACCGTGTTTTGAGAAGAGGGATGTGGAATATTGCAAATATTCCGATGTATGTTTCAAGATGGTCTCTAGTTGTGGAGGACGCGCAGCCAGAGATCACCTCTATACCGATGTGGATTGTCATGAAAAATGTTCCGAAACAACTGTTTCATGAAAAAGGTTTGGGTTTTCTGGCAAGTGCAGTTGGTGAACCAAAGCGAATTCATCCTGATACTTTGATCTGTAAGAGTTTTGATGAAGCAAAAGTTTTTGTGGAAGCAAACTTAACCAAAGAACTCCCAAAGCAATATCGATTTACTACTGAGAGAGGTGTGGATTCAGTGATTGAGTTTGAGTATCCCTGGCTTCCCCCTAAATGTAGCTACTGCTTGAAATGGGGTCATGGTCTGGATTCTTGTATGGCACCTCTGGAAAGGACACTATCTTGACTCGCAAATCAGGAGGTACCAGTCTAACACTGCCGGTGGAAACTGCTCCTGTTGTAGTAAATCCTCTGCTCCCTGTAGTGAATTTGGAACCTACTAACCCAGTGGAATTAGACAGAAATTCTGAACAACAGCAAGAAAACACCAAGGTATCTAGCCCTCGGGGTGAAGACTCTGTTTTGGTAGAGCCTGTGATCCCAAATACCGAAGTCATATTGGAGAAGGAAGATGGGGAATAGAGTCCTGTATCTCCGGCTCGTGTGGGGAGACATTCTGACAGGAAAGAATCGGATAAGGGGACTATCTCTATCTCCCTATCTCGGTTCGATATTTTAACAAGTGTTGAGGAAGAAGTAATGGAAAAAGATGATCGAGACATTCCTCAATATCAGGAGGAAAAAATTCTAAAAGAAACAGAGGAGGTGGCTGAACCAAATGATACTTTGGGACATCAGGCTCAATCGCATTCTCAGTCGGAGAAGGAAATAGCTGTTGAAAGTCATATTCTTTTACCTCGTGCGACGAGGGCTTCAAATCGGTCTTTGGTGGACTCAACTACTCTAAGTACTAGGGATCTTAAACCTACTGCTTCGAGTAAAAGGGCGCCAAGGAAAAAAAATTAAATCTATGTAAGGGTTCTTTTGGAATGTTCGAGGCTTAAATAAATCTACAAAGCATTCCATTATTAGGAACTGGATTCAGAATAAGGGTTTCCAGTTTGGTGGTCTTTTGGAAACTAGAGTTAAGGAGAGTAAATCCTCCAGGATTGCATCTTCTATCTTCAGAGATTGGTCGTTGCTAACAAATTACGAATTCAATCATTTGGGACGCATTTGGGTAGTCTGGAGTCCGAATGTTCGTCTAACAGTTTTCTTTAAAAGTAGTCAGTTGATCACAGTTTCAGTCAAGTTGGAGGATAGAGATGAAGAGTTCTTTTGTTCTTTTATTTATGCCTCCAATTTCGCTGAAGATCGCAGGGAGCTTTGGAGTGATTTTCAGCATCATCACAACTCTCAAATCATTTGCAGCAAACCATGGATATGTGTTGGGGATTATAATGAGATTTTGCATGTGGATGAGCACTCAAGCTTTGAAAACTCACCAACAATCCCTCCTGGGATGCGAGATTTTCAGGGTCTGGCTAATTCTTGTTCGCTGGAGGATATGGCATTTCACGGTCCAGTTTTTACTTGGTGTAATAAGAGAGAGGAAGGTCTTATCTCCAAAAAACTAGATCGAGTCCTTTCAAACTCTATCTGGCGTCAATGTTATCATCTCTCTTTAGTGTTTTTGAGGCAGGAGGTTGCTCAGATCATCTTCGATGCAGATTCTATCTTGAGGCAGAGGAAAATGTCAGTAGAAAGCCATTCAAATTCATTAATGCTGTATCAAAACTCGATGAATTTCTGCCGCTTGTCGAGGAATTTTGGAGTCGCTCTGATCCAATATATTCTTCTACATCATCCATGTTTAGATTCGCCAAGAAGTTAAAGGCTCTTAAACCGGTGATCCGCTCGCTTAGTAAACGTAAACTGGGAAATTTATCTGTTAAAGCAGCTGAAGCTCACAGGATTCTATGCGAAAAGCAAGAGGCCACTGCTAGTAATCCTTCACCGGTTCTGGTTGAGGAGGAAAAATTAGCTCTTAGCCGATGGGATTTCGTGTCGAAGTTGGAGGAAAGTTTTCTGAAAAAGAGATAAAAAATTCACTGGCTGAAAGTGGGCGATGGAAACAATAAAACATTTCACAATGGAGTTGCCGCTCGCAAAGCAATTAACTTCATTCGCGAAATTCACAATGGAGTCTGCTTTTGTCAAGGATCGGTTGCTGATCGAAAACCTGCTCTTAGCCACCGAGTTGGTGAAGGACTACCCCAAGGAATCCATCTCCACTCGCTGTGCAATTAAAATCGATATCTCAAAAGCTTTTGACTCGGTTCAATGGTCTTTTCTTCTGAACACTTTGAAGGCCATGCGATTTCCCGATATGTTCATTCATTGGATATCTTTGTGTATCACTTCAGCCTCGTTTTCGGTACAGATCAATGGTGAACTTGTTGGCTTCTTTGACACTAGACGAGGTCTTCGACAAGGCTGCTCTCTGTCTCCGTACCTTTTTGTTATCTGCATGAACGTGCTCTCTAAACTTTTGGACACAGAAGCTGGAGCTAATCGTATTGGCTATCACCCCAAATGTAAGAACATTGGTCTTACACACTTGAGTTTTGCGGATGACATCAAGGTGCTGTCAGATGGTAAGATGAGATCGGTGGAAGGTATTGTCCAAGTTTTCGAGAAGTTTGCAAAGATCTCTGGGTTAACGATCAGTATGGAGAAATTTACAATCTTCTTGGCTGGTGTTTCCCAACAAGTAAAAGAGGCTTTTTCAAATTGCTTCCAATTCGAATCTGGTCAGCTTCTGGTAAGGTATTTGGGGCTTCCACTAGTTACAAAGCAGTTATCGGTGAATGACTGTTTTCCTTTGAGAAAACACGGTCTCGTATTACTTCATGGACGGCTAGAGCTCTTTCGATCACAGGGCGTCTTCAACTCATCAGCTTTGTTCTTCATAGCATTACAAATTTCTGGTTTGGAGCTTTCAGGCTGCCGAAAGCTTGTATCCGCGAAATCGACAAGCTGTGCTCTGCGTTTCTTTGGTCTGGCCCATCTTTGAATCCTCATAAAGCGAAGATGGCCTGGGATGAAGTATGTAAGCCGCGAGAGGAAGGAGGTCTTGGTCTTCGTCCCCTTGCAGAGGCAAACACTGTTTGTTGTCTCAAACTCATTTGGCGTATTGTGTCTCATCATCCTTCCTTGTGGGTTAAGTGGATTCATGTTTATCTAATTCGGGAAGGTACATGGTGAAAACACAAGTACAGGGTCTTCGATGTGGAAGAAGATTCTCAAGTATTGATATCTGGCACAGAGTTTCCATCGAATGGAGATTAAGAATGGTACTAAAACAAGTTTCTAATATGATATCTGGTCTGATCTGGGGAGGCTAATTGACATTACTGGTCTGCGTGGCACTATTGATCTTGGAGTACCTCTCCACGCTTCGGTTGCTTCCGCTCTACAGCGTCGGAGAAGACACTATGGAAACCCTATGTTACACAACATTGCAGAGACTCTGGAGGGCAAGTGTTCTCTGATCAACCTACAAGCAGACGATATTCTTCTCTGGAAATCCAAAGAGGGACAGTTTAAGCATGTGTTTTCTTCCAAAAACACCTGGCTTCTTACTCGCAAAGTTTCGCCTCGGGTTCAGTGGCATCGGGGCATCTGGTTCAAACATTCCACACCAAACTACTCTGTTTTTACCTGGTTAGCTCTGTGGAATCGTCTCTCAACAGGGGATAGAATGCAGTAATGGAATTTGGGCATCAATCCAGCTTGTATTCTATGTAACCACCCGGTTGAATCGCGCGATCATTTGTTCTTCACCTGCAACTTCTCGGCGGAGGTCTGGACCAAGTTGGTCAAAGGTATTCTTCGGCACCGTTTCACGACTCAGTGGAATTCTTTGCTCCAGCTCTTAACAGATTCGAGTATGGAGAAGCTTCACCTCTTCCTCTTCCGCTACGTATTACAGTGTTCCATTTACTGTATTTGGCGCGAACGAAACTCTCGACGACATGGTGATCCTCCTTCCTCACCTTCGACGTTAACAACGCTCATTGATAAGCAGGTTCGATGCCGAATTCAATCCATCAGAGATTTGGATGACCGCTCTTTTGAAGACGCACTCCAAATCTGGTTTAGCACCAGAGACTAATCGAGCAAGCTGTATAGCTCTGTTTTAATATTTTTTTCTTTTCAGTAGTCTAAACAAAGTGGCAATCTTGATTGTACAAACGTCGTTTTTTTTTTGAGTTGGGAATAAAATTTGGCATTCAATTCAAAAAAAAAATGTTTCAATTGCTTAATAGGACTCACAAAGAAGGCTGCAGCGTCGTAGTCAATGATTGAATCTATGTAGGGCATCTCGATCTTGTCGTGCGTTGGGTTCTCTTGGATTGAGGAATCTGTTGAATCATCGTCACTCTCCATTGCCATCTTGCAGGGGACACAAGGAATAGGCTCTTCTGAATCTGCTTTTTCATCTGAAACCTGATTTCCTCTTTCCTGAGTTGCTTTTTTGGATGTTGAAGGTTGAGACTAGACTGAAAAGTGTTCATTCTTTGTTGCAAATCCTGGGGGTGAATCTGAACGACCAATCCCCGTGGTCGGAGGTCTCGTGACCGCGGTAAAAGAGGCCTTGGCCGCGGTCGGGGGAGATGGACTCACGGCTCCGGATGTGATTTCCACGGGCTTTGCTTCTTTTTCTTTCCAGTTGGTGAGCTGTTATGCGTCTTCTTTCCTTTGTAGCCTACCATCATCTGGTCGGCCCTCTGTTTTTCTTGAACTTGTAAATGGATGTGATTTCCTCTCCTCTTTAAGATCCTTAGGAGGTTTTTCAGAAAAAACTTTAACCGGCTCAGTGTTGGAAATCTGTTCCATCCTTGCGTCAACCTCTCTTGCTTTGAGTTCAAGTTTGCTAAGTCGGTATTCAATCTCATGAAGTTCCTCATCTGTTTTCTCTCTATACCAAGAGGCAAATTCTCCAACGTCCTTGATCTCTCGTTTCGATTCGGCAATATCGCTTGAGTTTTGGATGATATCGTAGCCTTGCCTTGTCTGTTCTCCTGCGACTTGATCAATCATTCCGCCAGTGTTCGTGCGTCCTTTTGGGTTTGCTTTTCTAGGATCTTGACATGATCAACCAGATCATCAAACTTTCTGTTAAACTCTTCATAAATAGAATCAATCCTCTTGAGCAGAGTGTTCTTGGTGAGAATCTGCCGATCAAGGAACTGGTTTATCATTCCCTCAAGATGTGCCAGATGTTTTCTGATCCTCAAGTTGTCCTCTTTCTGGCTAGGGTTTTGCGGCGGAGGGTGCCGAACGTACGACCTGGAATAGGTCACAAGAGGTCCATAGGGGGTCTACTTGGTGGTTGATAACACCTGATTTTGACAACTTTTCACCATTGATTTGAAATCCTTTTTCAAAGGTTTTACTTTGTTTTAGGAATTTTTATTATGATTTCCATGTATTTGTAGTTTCAAGACTCTTTTCAGAAAACTTAGGGAATATTATGGCAAAATGGAAGAAATCTACATTTTTAGCTCAGAGTCAGACAGTCAGAAGTTCAGCCTCAAATTAAGACTTTCTCACCGTCCGATCCAGCTCAAATTTGGAGACAATCAAGAGGAGACAACCAGCTTTCCATAGCACTTTACATCACAAAGATCCAACGATGCAATCAAAATATACATGGAGAACAATTTGACCCAGTTCACCAGTCTCGGAAGACTCTCACCCGCGGGAAACACATGCTTTACCTGTCCTGGAAGATTCTCACCCCCGGTGGACCTTAGGACGAGCCACAAGGCCCAACATCAAATCCCACTTCGCCATTTCTCTTCAGAGAAGCCCTAAATGAGACCTGGAAGACCTTAGGACCTATAAATACATTGTTTAGCAGCCCTAAACGGGTGTGTGCTCTTGTAATGAGATTTTGAGCCACCAAACTCTGTTTTTCTAGGGTTAGGCGATGGAGATGGGGATTCTTCCCTAGATCCATTGTTCTTTCTCCTTTTTATCTTATTAAGTTTTCTGTTTCATTCTTTTCATTCTTCTATGTCTTTTATCATTCATTGCATCATGTAGATTATTCCGAGAGAGACAAGTTGTTTGAAGATATCGATAATCATATATATCGATTAGGATTTCTATTGTTCTTAGCCATATTCTGGATCTCATTTCTTCTAAGTTATTCGTAAAGCATGAGAGTAGATTCATGACCTATTCTCTGAGCCTAGGATCGATCAGAGCCACGAGAGTGCTGTATCAGATCATCCATACCTAGCTTCAGAAGAACATAGTCGCTATAGGAGTCGAGAGCTACCTATAGAGAAGATGTGAGCAGACGAATTCAATGTCCAATGCATGATCTTAAGTTTAGCATGAGAGCGAGATTTAATTGCTAGATCTAAGAGATTAGTTGATTAAGGTGACGACAGTTGGTTAATCATACATATGTCTATTCTAGTTCAATGCAGATTCCCAGAAACAGATGAAGATAAATCGCCCAGAAGCTAATTGGAAATGCCATCATACATCGATTAGAGTAACCCATAGAAGTCTAAAACGCCACCTATGAGTTCAAGAGTCTTTAGTTTGAGTCGATATGGTTTAGATGTTCTTTTAATAATTCATCCTGCATTGCATTTCTTGTGAATACTAGATTAGGTTTAGTTTATGATCTTAACCAAAAATCCCAAATCTTTTATTGGTTTATGAGTTTGTTTACTTCCCAGTTTGTTGTTTTTTTGTAGATTAGACATCCTCCCTGTGGATCGACATCCTAAGTCCTACAACGTACATCTGTGCACCAGCAGACACTAGGGTTTTATAAATTTAAAAATTTTAGAGGACCAACGGGCTTGTTAAAAAACAACCCCAGGGCCGCAAGCCCATCAAGTTTTTGGCACCGTTGTCGGGGAGGCATGAAGTCGCTGGAGGTCTTAATCTGGGAGGTTGAAGCCGCAGATGACTATATATATGTCAAGTTTCTGCCAAAGAAACATAGGAAGTAAACCAAATTCATAAACACCCTAACTTTTTCTTTTTCTGCTTATTCTTTCTTTTGATTGCCTTAGTTTCAGAAACCTTTGAAGCATAGATCATCCAAGAAGAAACCCTAATCCCGAGCAAAGGTCTTGCGACCTGTGTGAAGCTCCCTGCGCATGTGAATCACCCTCCAGGCGTGATTTTGATCATCATCTTCGGAACCCTAATCCAAACCGCCAGTATGGAAACTCGCGACCTCCACACCACCGAGATGAGCCCTATTCCCCACACCTGGTGAATAGTCGACCATCTCATCCTCTTCCTCATCAGATTCTGCACCAAAACGCTGAGGCTGATTGATTTAGGCTCCAACTAGATCGACTAGACACTACACTGAATGAGTTTCTTGATCTACAAGCCATTGCTGAATCTAACCTTTGTGTGAAATTGGAATCAATGTCTTCTGATTTTAGCAGGAAGTTCGAGTGTCTCTCTAACCGAATGAAGACTCTAGAAACGCAAAAACTCAAAGATGATGCAGTCATAGAGAAGAGACTTAAAGACATCAAAGAATGCGAGGCTAAGAACACCATCGCCCTTCGTCAAGCACTTGAGGAGCAGAGAGGCTGCAATGTCCTGATTGAATATTTGGAGAGAGATTTCAAAGATAGCAAGTGGTACTCTGATGGAGACAAGATAGAGATGAGTGAAGAGATGGAAAAGGTCACAAACAAGACGAAGGGCTTGATGCTACTTTAGGCAGAGTTGTCTATGCTTTGGATGAAGTAGAAGAGAAAGTTGAAAAACGTTCTAAATATCTTAAGGAGTATGATCTGAACTCTGGAATCAATGATTTGGATACCCAAGACATGCCTGACAACCACTGGAAGCAAGAGAACAACAATGGAGAAGAAGAGATTGAAGAAGCAAGCATGGAGAGCCGGAGGGAGCTGACCGCGGCTGCGAGATCCTCACCCGTGGCTGCGAGCTCCTCACCCGCGGCCAGAGCCACTTCCACCGCGGCTCCGAGCTCCTTACCCGCGGTGGAGCAAGTCTTCTCAGATTTGGAGAGTTTTCAACCTCTTTCTGAAGCCTGTTCATCAGAAAACCGACCTCATGTGACCAGACCTAGGTTGTTTGATCAAGCTGTCTTCTCAATCACTGCACAAGCATCAAAGGAAAAGAAAGAATCCAACACTTATGCATCTTGCAACATGGTTTACACTTTTGACAATGAACTTCAAGAGCAATTCTCAAAAGATGAAGAGTATGGTCTGTTTGTAAAAGATCCAAACCCTGGGGACGATTCATCTGATGACAACACAGAACCAATAACCAATAGCATATCCAGAGAGAGACTGATCGAATTCAACAAGTTTGTGAAGTCCATTCCTCTCTATCTCGCATTCGACGATGTCTGGAAGCAAGGCTGCCTTCAAGTCTTCTTTAGATACAGCAAGGAGACTAAGGAGTACATCTCTACATATTTCAGAAGAGCTAGGTATCTATCTTTTCCTAGATCATCACCTGATGCAGCTGTTTACAGGATCCATCTCAAATATCCCCAAGAAGCCAGTGATTACACAAACAAGATCAGCAAAGAAGCACTTGAAGAGTTCAACCAAGTAGTTCAGACCCTGCCAGAAGGAATTTCGTTTGCCAAACCATGTAGATACTACATGATAGGCCACTTCTTTTGTGACAGCAAAGAGTCAATCCAAGAGATGAAAGACTTGTTCACACACGTCCAAGAAGGTAGACCAGTTCGAACTCTGCACAAAGTTCAAGACAAAGGTCAATTTCTTATCTCTTGTGACATTAGAGGTGAAAGATTCCTCAATATTCTTTGTGATTCTGGAGCTTGCATTAACATGATGTCCAAAGAAACTGCTTTGAGACTTGGCATTAAGCACATCTCAAGTACCAGGACAAAGATCAGCTTAGCAGATGATTCAAGTGCAACACCAAGAGGGATAGCCCGAGACATTCCTCTAAGGATTAGAGATTGCATTGCACCTGTCGATCTATACATAGTGAAGACCAAAGATGACTCTTATCCAGTTATTCTTGGATGACCTTTCTTAGCAACTGCTGGAGCCATCATGGATTGGCCCAACAGGCGAGTTTCCTTTGCCAACATCGACAAGGACATCTTCTATGAAGCCACACCTCTTAAGAGAAAAAGAGTAGAGCAAATAGCCCAGACATTTGAACCAGAAGAACTCTGAAGATGAAGAACCTGCAAGACAAAACAGGAGGATTTCGAAAATGACTTGTCTTAGGACAAGATCCTATTTGAACTAAGTTTTTTTCTTTGCAAAGTCTAGCTAAAGACTATAAACCAAAGCGCTTGATGGTAGGCAACCCATTTTAGGTACTTATTTATTTTTGTTTAGCTTTCTTTTTCTATTAAAGTTTTGTTTTTCTTACTTTAGACAGGCCTTAGTAAGCTATAAAAAAAAAAAAAAAAAAAAAAGAGAAGAAAAGAAGCTGACCGCGGCCAAAGGAGGTTAAGCCGCGGCCAACAAGCTTTCCACCGCGTCCGCGACGTCCTCAACCAGGGCCGGCGCGCTACCTATCACGGCCGGGATGTCTTCATCATCGGCCAACACAGCTGGCCACCCTGGCCACTTCCATCCATCCTTGGCCACTTCCAATTCATCCTTGGCCACTTTCACCACCACCACCACCTTGTTCAAATCAGTTTTGGATCTCTAGCATCCAAGTTTGATTAAGCATCACTTCCACAACAACCTCACAATACATACCACCACCAGGTAAGTTTTCTTTGTTTGAATCTTTTAAATCTTTACATACTCTATTTCTCATCCTTGCTTGATTTATTTAACATTGGGGGGCAGTGTGATTTAATTCTGGGGGAGGATTTCATCCCTTTCTAACCACCTTTTCTTACATGAGCCGTTGCATTCTGCATTTTCCTTAAAATTTTTCAAAATTTTCGATTTTCTAAAACCTTTTCAAAGTCTTTTGAGTTTCAAAAAATGTTTTCAAAGGTCAAAAAACATTTTGAGGGAATAATGACAAAATCGATGATGATAACTAACATGTTTGCTTCTACACCAATCACTCATAAAAGCTCTTTCAAGGTTTAGTACTAGACTAGGCGGTAGCTAGAGTACTTATGAAGATCTTTTCTGACAGGATATACTAGCTCATATTACTTGGACTTAATCTTGACATCTAATTTTCTCATCAATGGTTTTAAGAAGGCATCATGATATACATCTAGGACATCTTTACCTTATTGTTACCACTCTTTGTTGTCCTAGATGGCCAGTTCATCTTTAGCTGGTACCACACCCTTAACCCAAACTTTCATGTTCAAACCTCATGCATTCTCTTTTAAGTTTGTATCGACAGATATGTGCAAAAACGCCGGAGAGGGAGGAACAACATAGTTTTCAGTCACTCAAGAGAAAGACTGAAAGAGACCAGAAAGGAGTGTGCCATAAATCGTATGATGCCTCAGAAAAGTTTATTTTTAAAGGTAAATTTCGTGCTCCTTAAGACTCCAAGTCAAAAGGCAGTTTTCCCTTTCTAAAAA
The DNA here is from genome assembly GCF_000478725.1 of Eutrema salsugineum. Taxonomy (NCBI): domain Eukaryota; kingdom Viridiplantae; phylum Streptophyta; class Magnoliopsida; order Brassicales; family Brassicaceae; genus Eutrema; species Eutrema salsugineum. The sequence goes on along the minus strand of NW_006256797.1, from coordinate 978,169 downwards.
AAACGAAAAAAAAGAAGAAAAACAAAGAAAGGAAAGGAAACTAAAAGCCTAAAGAGTCTTAGAAGCCGAAATTATTTGAGCCAAGGCAATAGGTATTCACTTAAGGAGTTATGGAATCACAACCTGGACAAAAATCCAAGTCTGGGGGAACTATAAGGAGAACCTGAAGAAAAGAGAACAGAAATCTTGAAGCAAGAAGAGTGTGACTGAAACTGTGGGGGCATTTACAGTTCCATCATCTCTTTCTGTTTTGCATAATGTCTTGTCTCTTCAGAAAAAGGTAACCCTAAACACATCAGCCGTACCATTAAAAATTCTTTTTGATACCTAACCTTGAATGCCTTGTTTAATATCCTTTTGATGAGAACCACTGAAACCTTTAATGAATGTTAAGAGCTAGTTGACTGGAAGTTAGTTCTAAGTGTGTGGATTTTCGCATGACGGATTAACAGACTAGTTATGTTTGTATTTTGGTGAGAATTTTCTAGACTTGATCTGATTGATGCATTGTCCATAATTAAGGTCTAGACGTATGGTTGCTGATATTTTTGAGTTCCCTCTCATTTTTGTTGAATGATATTTTTCCAGATTTGATCTTGTTTTGTTTGAGGACAAACAAAGTCTTAAGTCTAGGGAGTTGATAACACCTGATTTTGACCACCTTTCACCATTGATTTCATGCTTTTTCAAAGGTTTTACTTTGTTTTAGGAACTTTTATTATGATTTCCATGTATTTGTAGTTTCAAGGCTCTTTTCAGGAAACTTCGGGAATATGATGGCAAAATGGAAGAAATCCACATTTTTAGCTCAGAGTCAGATTGTCAGAATTTCAGCCTCAAATGAAGACTTTCTCACCGTCCGATCCAGCTCAAATTTGAAACAATCAAGAGGAGACAACCAGCTTTCCATAGCACTTTACATCACAAAGCTCCAACGATGCAATCAAAAGATACATGGAGAACAAGTTGACCCAGTTCACCAGTCCCGAAAGACTCTCACCCGCGGGAAACACATGTTTTACCTGTCCTGGAAGATTCTCACCCCCGGTGGACCTTAGGACGAGCCACAAGGCCCAACATCAAAGCCCACTTTGCCATTTCTCTTCAGAGAAGCCCTAAATGAGACCTGGAAGACCTTAGGACCTATAAATACATTGTTTAGCAGCCCTAAACGGGTGTGTGCTCCTGTAATGAGATTTTGATCCACCAAACTCTGTTTTTTTTACGGTTAGGCGATGGAGATGGGGATTCTTCCCCAGATCCATTGTTCTTTCTCCTTTTTATCTTATTAACTTTTCTGTTTCATTCTTTTGCATTCTTATATGTCTTTTATCATTCATTGCATCATGTAAACTAGTCTCAGAGAATCAAGTTGTTTGAAGATATCGACAAGCATATATATATATATATATATATATATATCGATTAGGATTTCTATTGTTCTTAGCCATATTCTGGATCTCATCTCTTCTAAGTTATTAGTAAAGCATGAGAGTAGATTTATGACCTATTCTCTGAGCCTAGGATCGATTAGAGCAACAAGAGTGTTGTATCAGATCATCCATACCTAGCTTCAGAAGAACATGGTCGTTATACGAGTCGAGAGCTACCTATAGAGAAGATGTGAGCAGATGAATTCAAGGTGACGACAGTTGCATGAGAGCGAGAGTTAATTGCTAGATCTAAGAGATTAGTTGATTAAGGTGACGACAGTTGGTTAATCATACATATGTCTATTCTAGTTTAATGCAGATTCCCAGAAACAAATGAAGATAAATCGCCCGGAACCTAATTGGAAATGCCATCATACATCGATTAGAGTAACTCAGAGAAGTCTAAATCGCCACCTATGAGTTCAAGAGTCTTTAGTTTGAGTCGATATGTTTTAGATGTTCTTTTAACAATTCATCCTGCATTGCATTTCTTGTGAATACTAGATTAGGTTTAGTTTAGGATCTTAACCAAAAACCCCAAATGTTTTATTGGTTTATGAGTTTGCTTACTTCCCAGTTTGTTGTTTCTTGCAGATTAGACATCATCTCTGTGGATCGACACTCTAAGTCCTACAACGTACATCTGTGCACTTGCAGACACTAGGGTTTTATAAATTTAAAACTTTTGGAGGGGGCTTGTTAAAAAAATCCTAGGCCCGCAAGCCCATCAGTGGCGAGCAGGCTCGCGACGCCGGCGATATGGATTACTCTGATGGATATCCTGATCCATCTGTCTGAAATCTCGAGCGTGATGTTCCTCTCTGCGTCTGGTGGCTTGAAGAGTGTTGTAAAAACCTCCCTCGTAGTAAGGATTTCGATTCATGGGATCCATTGCTTCAAAACTGAAACAAAAAGAACCAAAAACGAAAATAAGTAGAAAAAGGGTTCTAGAGTCAATTTACCAACCTATCTTAGGGTTTTTCGGAAAAGAAAACGCGTGCCTTCCCCGGCAACGGCGCCAAAAACTTGATGTCTGGTGGTGAGGGTGTCAAGTTTTACTCTAATGAAATCAATAAGCCGCAAGTGTACAGCTGATCGATTGTAGTGCTTAGGGATCGAATCCATATAGAAGTAGGTTCTTTCGAATGCTAAAGTAAGGAAGTCTAGAATCAGGCTATATTTTAAGGGGTTTTGGTGGTGTCTTTAAAACGTAAAAACAAAACTAAACGGGAAATACGGGAATCAAATGACCTAATAATTAAACCTAATAAAATTGACTAAAACTGAGGAAAACAACTAGACCTAAATTGCTTTAATGAAATCGGCTGGAATGAAGAAAATACTAGACCTAAAAACAAAAACAAAAAAAAAACAAAAATTGCTGGAAAACCTATAGAAATGAGATGCTGGATTTTCAGGGAAATTCTCTCCGGGGATGAACGATTCAAAACATTGCTAAAAAGTAAATTAAAAGATCCTAGCTAAAACTTTTAGAACTCGAGTCACGAACGTATGAATACGCTATTATCATGATCATAACCAACTATCTCTTGCAATCCTAACCAGTAGGTTTCCATTCTGGCCCTGGAAGGGAAAAGATGCAAGCTTGCCTCGTCAACATTCACAGTGCGTCCATAGGTAGGTTTCCACTCATATTGGTGATCTGATCTTCTCAAACTAGATCTAGCCTCAGATGAATACTTTCGCAACACCAAGGATCTAGATTAGATTGTAGTTCATGATGCTACTCCCATGCATTAAAAATAAATTTAGAAGAAAAAGTTCTAGGATTCGGCTTCAATAGCTAATAGAATCCTCATCGAACATGTATAGTCCCCATCAAAAATCCCTTAAACCTAACAATAAAACTACTCAGACATGATTAATGAAAGCAAAAACATTGTATTGAAATCGATATGGTAAAGGAACAAAACGGGTTCAAGAGATAGATCTCTATCTCCCTAGACTTAAAACTAATAAAATGAAAGACAAAAACTTAGAAGCTGCTAAACAAGAAATTGCATATGTGTCTGCTTCGTCTAGGGCTCCTAAAACATGTATTTATAGTGCTCAAGTCATTTTTGGGCGTCACTCAGGGCTTCTCCAAATACGGGAATCGTCTTTGGTTTGAAAATGGGCTTCTAGGCCGGACAGACACATCTATGTGGTTGGGAAGGACGGGACCAGTGCCAATTGGGTGTTGGCTGCATGTAGGAATGTTTACCAGCTGGTTTACAGAACATCTTGCTCTTCGTGTAACTTTTGATTGAACCGTTGGACTGCCATGATGTAAAGTGTGCTGGAAAGCTGGTAATTTCATCTTTAAGTTCTCCAAATTTAAGCTGGATCAGACGGTGATAAAATCTTCATTTAAGGGTGAACTTCTGACAGTTTGACTTTGAGCTGAAAATCTAGTCTTCTATCCATTTGTTAAGTTTTTTCTTAAGTTTTCTGAAAAGAGTTTTGAAACTACAAGTACTAGAAAAATATAAGAAAAACATTTGAAAGTAATAGAAAATATAGAAAAAGTATTTCAAAGGTCAAAATACAGTGTTATCAATTGCGCAAAGCTAAACACGTAGTTTCTAATATAGATATACTAAGTGTTATGAGGTCTTATACGGATATCAATTAATATTCAATCTTTTACAATGTTATTAACTAGCTTATTTATTCTCATATATGTAAACTCTAATGTTATATGTCTCTATAATTAAAAATTAAAGACGGCGATCGGAGATAGCTTGATAGATTCTCAGTTTGGTGGAAAGGAGAGAATCATGTGACAGTTGGTGTCTAGAATATTATACAAAGATTTTAAAATTTTAAGAGCACTGTCACTGGCAGTATCTCAGAGGATATATAATCATTAAAAAAAGTAGAATAAAAATAAAAGAAGATGAGAGAGAATGAGAACCGCTGGAGAATCCCAACAAAAAAAAACTGAAATAAGACATGTCAGTTTTTATTGGTTGAATTTAAAATTAATTACTTAATTAAATTATATAACACTAAAAATATTATATTTGGTGAGATATTCTTAAGAGTTTCTCACCGTTCAAAATGCTCTAAGATCAGTTTGAGAATTTAGTTATTAGTTTTGCATATACATTGGTACATTAGTTGTTAGCCTAGGACTTCTTTCTATTAAGAGAGCTTTCTAACGTATCAATTAGCCTATTTTTCTGAAGAAGATTTTATGGAACCTTAATGCAAGGCTGATGATTCTGCTAAAGGTTTTATAGAAGCGCTTCTCAATTTACAAACATTCTAAACAATTTTTTCTTTATATGTATATAATTATTCTTCCTCTTTCATTCACCATCTAAATGGTATGCAAAACATGACTGATGTCAGAAACTGGTACGACACTCACGAATTTGTTATAAATATGCAGTGTACTTTTGGGAATATAAAGTTTGTGGACACCCGTAAGATGATCCGCATGAAAGATAAGATGTTATGTAACATTAAAACCGGAGGTTGTGGTGTGACAAATTTTGTTCATCATATTATAAGTAAATGCCCACCTATCTTCACAATCGGTAAGTTTTGAGCATGCATAATTGTGATTCTTAATTCTTATGTACTCATTTAATTTGTTATGCTATGATAAAAGAATTCAATGTTGGTGTTTCGTGTATTTGCAACATAAAGTATTGAAATGGGAAAAGAATGAGACGGAAAAAGAATTATCAGAAACAACAAAGACTTTATACTTGGAGATATATATCAGCAGGCCATATGAAGGCTTAGAACAAAACACTATGTACCAGCTTGTGTCAATGGTAAAATTTGAGACAGGGTCACTAATTCTTGTCCAATTCTATTCTGTATTTCTCTGCTACAGACTCAGAACATGGAAATACAGGTTTGCTGTGGTGAAGAAGAACATATCTGCTTAGCTAATAAAAACAACCGGTGGACCAGTCTCGGACATGAAGCATTAGAAGAAGAGGTAAGACGGAACAGTTGTCTTTTGTCTTTCTCGAGTTGAACTGTGCACCTAGATTGGTCAGACATTATTGATATGTTCTATGAAGCTGCCCGATGGAGGGCCTATTAACAAGGAAGTTGCAATTCAAAAGAAATTGTGCCGATTGACATTAAAAAGCAGTGAGATTACATACAATTCCTGAACTGAATTTTCTTATGTCTATATCACAAATCATTTATTTTCCAGAAAATTTTGATAAAGATAGTACAATCTAAACACACGTTTTATATATCTCTGTGCATTCACAATCTTGTCCTTGCTTGCCTTTTAGTCGCTAGAATGATAATACTGTATTTTGACCATTTTTATGGATCGTTTTGAAATACTTTTTCTATGTTTTTTATTGCTTTCAAGTACTTTTATTACGTTTTTCTAGTATTTGTAATTCCAAGACTCTTTTAAGGAAACTTTGGGAAAAGCTTATCAAAATAGATAGAAGACCAGATTTTCAGCTCAGAGTCAAACTGTCAGAAGTTCACCCCCAATTGAAGGTCTTCTCACCGTCCGATCCAGCTCAAAATTGGAGATCTCAAAGATGGAAGTATCAGCTTTCCAGCACACTTTACAGCTTGGCAATCCAATGGTTCAATCAAAAGATACGCGAAGAGCAAGATGTCTCGTAAACCAGCCGGCAAACATTTCCACCCGCGGCCAACAGCCATTTCACCACGGTCAGAAGCTTCCCGACTGTGGTCAGCCATCCATTCCCCACGGTCACGCACATCCCGACCGCGACCAGCCAACTCTGAGTTCGAAAGCCTATTTCTGAAGCCCATATCATTTTCCCAGCCTCAATTCCAGAACCCCAAAGACCAAAGAGCATTGTAGACTATAAATACTTATCATTTAGGTCGTTTTAGAAGAGAGAAGAGGAGAGACGAAATACTTTACAGAAATTTTACTTTAAGCTTTGTTTTCAGGTTTTAGGGAGAGAGAGATCTATCTCTTGAACCCTTATTCTTTCTTTTTCAATTTCGGTTTATGTTCTACTTTTTAATACTATGTTTTTGATTTCGTTCATCATGTCTGAGTAGTTTTATTGTTGGGTCTAAGAGATTTTCGATAGGGATACATATGTTCGATGAGGATTCCATGAGCTATTGAAGCCGAATCTTAGAACTTTTTCTTCTAAATTTTTTTTTACTGCATGAGAGTAGTGTCATGAACTACAATCTCATCCAGATGCTTGGTGACACGAAAGTGTTCATCCTGTGTCAGACCTAGTTTGGGAGAGCAAAACAAACATAGGAGTGGAAACCTACCTATGGGCGATTTGTGAATGCTGACGAGTCTTAAACATAATGCATTTTTTCTCTTCCAGGGCCAGAGTGGAAACCTACTGGTCAGGGTTGAGAGAGATAGTTGTCTATGATCACGACAGTGGCGTATTCATACGTCTGTGACTCTAGTTCGAAAAATTTAAGCTAAGATCTTATCAAATTTACTCTCTAGATATGTTTTGAATTGTTCATACCCCTGAGAAAACTTCCCTGAAACCCAGCACCTCTTTTCTATAAATTTACACCGATTTTTATTCAAGCTTTAGTCTAGTATCTTTACTCTTTCAATCGATTTTTATATAAGCAATTAGGTTTAGCCGTTTTTCTCGTTTTTAGTCGTTTTTGTTAAGTTTAGTTATTAGGTCATTTTAATTCCCGTATTTTCTCTTTAAAATTAGTTTTTACGCTTTAAAGACACCACCAAAACTCTCACAAAAATCGCCTGGTTCTAGACTTCCTTACTTTATATTTCTTCGAAGGCTTTTGCAGGAAAGATCCTCCTTCCCTGTGGATTCGATCCCTAAGTACTACAATCGATCAGCTGTGCACTTGCGGCTATTGATTTCATTTAGGGTAAAACTTGACAACCCTCACGCAGCAGACACACATCAAGTTTTTGGCGCCGTTACCGAGGAAGGCACGCGTTTTCTCTTCCGCAAAACCCTAAGAAAGGTTGGTAAATCGACTGTAGAACCCTTTTCTGCATATTTCCATTTTTCGGTTATTTTGTGTCCATTCCCGAAGCAATGGATCCTATGAATCGAAATCCGTACTATGAGGGAGGTTTTTACAACACTCCTCAAGCCACCAGACGCAGAGAAAAGCAATACCTACGCGATCTCTACGAAGAAGTTTGAACCGAAGACTACAGAACGTTCCTGAACGAGCCCTACGTGGCTCCAATGGAAAATCCTAGACCACCTATGCATCGCCTACCTCACCAGATTCTCCAGCAAGATGAGAACGTCCAGCTCAGTAATCAATTGAGTCAGCTCGAAGCCGTGATCAAGCAGTTCATAGAAGCTCAAGCAGTTACTACAGCTGCTCTAAACGAAAGGATTGATGGATTTTCAAAACTTTTCAATGAGAAGATCAATAACCTAGGTTCACAAGTCAAATCAATAGAAGAACGAGCAACCAAGAGCGCAGCTATGATCGCTAACAGGTTCGACAGCATGGAAGAAGAGCAAGCGAAGCACACCTACGAGCTTCGCAACACTAAAAACAAAGTCATGGACTTGGATTTCAAACTCGATGATGTGGACAAAGCCCTCAACGAAGCTAAGAACGATTCTTACGACTTCACAGTCGAAGTTTCAGAGAAGGTGTACAAAGTCATTGACAAAACCGAAGAGCTTGACTCAACCATGGACAAAGTAGTCTATGCTCTTGATGAAGTTGAAGAAAAGGTTGAGGAGATCATGCAAGGACTTGGAGAGCAGATTCCAGCAGCCAAAACTAAAGACTTAAGTCCAGAGAGGAGGTACACCAAGCCAGAGACCCAGGAGATCATTCAGGAAGCAAGGGAGCAAGCAATTGCAGAAACTCAACTCGGAGATGTTCTCCCGCGGTCGTGTCACCTGTGACCGCGGCCAAGAAGCCCTTTCCCGCGGTCGTGCTCGGCCTACCCGCGGCCCATGGACGTTTTCCTGCAGTCGCGTCTCCTGCAGTCAAGGCCAATCGAAAAAACGTTCCAAAACAGCCCCGTTCAGCTCATACAAGCAGTTGTGCGTCTGGTACACCTCCTGGAATGACTAAACTCCTTCATCAACAACTAGTTTGCTCCATCAGCACTCAAGGATCTGAAGACAAAGACAAGCCATTGCCCTGCAACATGGCCTTGACTTGTGAAGATGAGTATGAAGAACAATACTCTGAAGATGAAGAGTATGGGTTGTTTGTAGAAGATCCAAACGCAGGATATTCCTCAAAAGACAGTACAGGAGAAATTATGGATCACCAACAACATCAGTAGGGAGAAGCTCATAAAGTTTAACAATATGGTCAGGACATTCCCTGCTCACCTAAGCTTTGATGAAATCTGGAAGCTTGGTCGTTTGCAAGTCTTTTTCAGGTACTGCAAGGAGTCTAAAGAGGATATACATAGGTACTTTATGCGAGCTCGATACATGACATCACCAAAAGCAGCTGTCTATGCGATCCACCTTCAAAAACCTGAAGAATGTAGCCACTACACCAACAAAATCAGCAAAGAAAAGCTCGATGAGTTCAATGAAGTCGTTCAAAATTTGCCTGAAGGAATCACCTTTGCCAGAGCTTCCAAGGACTTCATGATAGGCCATTACTTCTGTGAGAGCAAGGAATCAATCCCTGAAATAGAAGACTTGTTCAATCATGTCAGAAGAGGTAAACCTGTTTGAACACTTCACAAAATCGAAGGTGCAGGTCAATTTCTCATCTCTTGCTCCATTAGAGGTGAAATGTTTAAAAACGTGCTTTGTGATTCTGGAGCTTGTCTTAACATGATGTCCAAGGCAATTGCTTTGAGACTTGGTATTAAGCACCTGCGCAGGACTAGAGCAAGAATTAGTCTAGCTGATGATTCCAATGCAACACCTCAAGGAATATCTCATGGCATTCCTTTGAGAATAAGAGATTGCATTGTGCCTGTTGACTTCTACTTCGTCGAAACAAGAGACGCAACACATCCAGTGATTCTTGAATGGTCTTTTCTTGCAACTTCCGGAGCTATAATGGACTGGCCAAATCGGAGAATTTCGTTTGCTAATATCGACAAAGATGTCTTCACAGAAGCTGTCCCATACAACAACAAAGCAGGAAAACTTTCAGTAACAGAAGATTTTGAAGAAGAACTTTGGAGTGACAAAAAACCTGCTAGGCAAAGCAACGAGATGTCGAAAATGACTTGTCTCAGGACAAGATCTTCTTCATTGGACTAAGCCACGTCCAACACCAAAGTCGAGCTAAACGAATTAAAACAAAAGCGTTAAATGGAAGGCAACCCATTTAGGTATTGTTTTCTTTAGGATTTTTCTTTCTTTTTCTATTGATCTTTTCCTTTTTCTTAGTTTCAGGTGTTTCTTCTAAAAAAAAAGCCAAAAAAATCAAAAAACCGAAAAGACCAAAAAGAAGGATGGTCCCTGACTGCTCGGCCCAGCAGGAACCAAATAGAAGCAGGAAACAGACTGCATTTAAGCCCCCGCAGTCGCTGGTGTTCTGACCGCGGGAAACACCTATTCGACCGCCGTCGCGTCTTTTTGACAGCGACCGAGCACCGGTTTGCGGTGGTCGCATGACTTCTGACCGTGGCAAATGGTCATTGAGAGGAAACCCGACCCCAATCCACCCAATTCACCTCATTCCATCTCACCAAGCCCCACTCCACCTCATTTATCACTTCCCACCACCTTCCATCACCACCTATCACCTTCCCAAACCTCTTCGAATGAATCCGGTCCATCTCCACCAGCATCCCGGATCCAGGTAAGTTCTCTTTGGCCTTACCAATTCAATTATCTATGCGTTTTTCTCATCCAATCTCAACTTGTTTCACACTGAGGACAGTGTGATTTAAGTATGGGGGAGGATTTCATCCCTTTCTAACCACTTTTCTTTTCATGAGTCTTGCATTAGCTACACTTTTTGCATTCTCCTTAAAGTTTTTCAAAATCGGTTTTCAAAACAAAATACGTTTTAAAGGGAATGGTGAATATGAATCAATGATAGTTGACTGTGTGCATTTAGACTGTTCTTAGTGACATGCTCATTCATGATTTAGGACTAGACTAGGCGGTAGCTAAGCACATTTGAAATGAAGTACCCCAGAGGAATTTGAATGATTTCGATTTAGATGAAGGAATACACTAGCTCTGTTTTATTTGGACTTAACTTGGACTTAATTCTCTCATCAAAATATTAGACCAGGGAAACGAATTAGGGTTCCTAAAACATGTATTTATAGTGCTCAAGACATCTCTGGGCGTCACTTAGGGTTTCTCCAAATGAGGGAATCATTTTGGGCTTCAGAAATGGGCCTTTCGAACTCGGAGTTGGCTGGCAGTGGTCGAAAAGTGTGTGACCGCGGAGAATGGATGGCTGGTCGCAGTCGGGAAGCCTCTGACCGTGGTGAAATGGCTGTTGGCCGCGGGTGGAAAAGCTTTCCGGCTGGTTTACAGGACATCTTGCTCTTCGTGTATCTTTTGATTGAACCGTTGGATTGCCAAGCTGTAAAGTGGGCTGGAAAACTGATACTTCCATCTTTGAGATCTACAAATTTGAGCTGGATCAGACGGTTTGAGAAGGCCTTTAATCGGGGGTGAAGTTTTGACGGTTTGACTCTGAGCTAAAAATCTGGTCTTCTATCCATTTTGTTAAGCTTTTCCCTAAGTTTCCTGAAAAGAGTCTTAGAACTACAAATACTAGAAAAACGTAATAACAGTACTTGAAAGCAATAAAAAACATAGAAAAAGTATTTCAAATAGATCCATAAAAGTGGTCAAAATACGGTGTTATCAACTCCCCCAGATTTAAGCCTTTGTTTGTCCCCAAACAAAGCAAAAGTCTAAACTGGTTAAGTGAAAACAAAAATAGGAAATGCACAAATCTCAGAGACATGAACTCCTAAACTAGGACCAAAGATCGTGCATCAACCCACAACTTAGTCTAGAAAATTCTCACCAAGACACAAAAGATACTAGTCCACTTTTTCCGTCATGCAAAACTTAAATAATCACGTGATTCCAGTCAACTAGCTCTCTACATTCATTCAGTGCATAGTAAGTTCTCATTAAAGACATCATCTAGGGTAGACGGCGTTTGGCATTAAAGGGCTGTTTAAGTGGTGGAGTTAAAGTGTTTCGGGTTACCTGATGAATCTGGATAATGCAAGATAATATATATGCAAAACCGCAAGAGAGATAAGGATTTGTTGATGACCGCAATTTTCAGTCACTTGTTCTTGTCCAATGTTGTTGCATAATCTTTCCTCCTTTGTTGTGAACAGCTATTCCCCCAACTTAGATTCTTTCCGGAAATCAGAGAACGATCTCTAAAACTCCATTAAATTGAACTCTAGTTGCCCTGGGACTTAAACTTCGACCTCACTAGACTCTCTTAGGCTTTTATCTCCTTTCTTTTTCTATTTTCGGATTTTTTTTTTTTGGAAAGAGGATGCCTATTAAAGTGAGAGAAACTAGAGGACGAGATTGTACCAAAATTTGAGATTTTTCTAAGGCTAACTGAGCTTCCTCATGTGTTGAATCCTTCCGAGTATTTTTCCGGCAAATCGCAGGTCTCTGTCTATGGTGACTGAAAACTGCGTCGTTCCTCTTTCTCTCCGACGTTTTTACACATATCTGCATATAAGACAATAGAAAACAAGAGTGCATGTCGTTTGAAAAAGGATTGGTTAAGGTGGGTAACTAGCTAAAGGTGAACTAGCAATTCAGGATCAATAGAGAGTGGTAAAAGGGTAAAAGAGTCCTGAATGTATGATTCGTTTCCCTGGTCTAATGCTTCAATGAGAGAATTAAGTCCAAGTTAAGTCTAAATAAAACAGAGCTAGTGTATTCATTCATCTAAATCAAAATCATTCAAATTCCTCTGGGGTACTTCGTTTCAAATGTGCTTAGCTACCGCCTAGTCGAGTCCTAAATCATGAATGAGCATGTCACTAGGAACAGTCTAAAAGCACAAAGTCAACTATCATTGATTCATGTTCACCATTCCCTTTAAAACGTATTTTGTTTTGAAAACCGATTTTGAAAAAAAAAACTTTAAGGAAAATACAAAAAGTGTAGATAATGCAAGACTCATGAAAAAAAAAGTGGTTAGAAATAGGATGAAATCCTCCCCCAGACTTAAATCACATTGTCCTCAGTGTGAAACAAGTCGAGTTTGGATGAGAAAAATGCATAGATAATCGAATTGGTAAGGCCAAAGACAACTTACCTGGATCCAGGATGTTGGTGGAGATGGACCGGATTCATTCGAAGAGGTTTGGGAAGGTGATAGGTGGTGATGGAAGGTGGTGGAAAGTGATGAATGAGGTGGAATGGGGCTTGGTGAGGTGGAATGAGGTGAAGTGGGTGGTTTGGTTCGGGTATCATCTCAACGACCATTTTCCAAGTTCAGAAGTCACGCGACCGCGGCAAACCGGTGCTCGGCCATGGTCAGAAAGACGCGGTCGTGGTCGAAGTGGTGTCTCCCGCGGTCAGAACACCTGCGACCGCAAGGGCTTAAATGCGGCCTGATTCATGCTTCTCCTTGGTTCCTGCTGGGCCGAGCAGTCAGGGACCATCCTTCTTTTTAGTTTTTTTGGTTTTTTGATTTTTTTGGCTTTTTTGTTTTTTAAGAAACACCTGAAACTAAGAAAAATAAAAAGATCAATAGAAAAAGAAAGAAAAATCCTAAGGAAAACAATACCTAAATGGGTTGCCTCCCATTAAGCGCTTCTGTTTTAAGTCGTTTAGCTCGACTTTGGTGTTAGACGTGGCTTAGTCCAATGAAGAAGATCTTGTCAGGAGACAAGTCTTTTTCGACATCTCCTTGCTTTGCCTAGCAGGTTCTTCGTCACTCCAAAGCTCTTCTTCAAACTCTTCTGTTGCAGAACGTTTTCCTGCATTGCTGTTATATGGGACAGATTCTGTGAAGACTTCTATGTCGATATTAGCAAATGAAATCCTCCGGTTTGGCCAGTCCATTATAGCTCCGGAAGTTGCTAGAAAAGATAATCCGAGAATCACTGGAGGTGCTGCTTCTCTTGTTTCGACAATGTAGAAGTCGACAGGCACAATGCAATCTCCTATTCTCAAAGGAATGTCATGAGTTATTCCTTGAGGTGTTGCATTGGAATCATCAGCTAGACTAATATTTGCTCTAGTCCTGCGCAGGTGTTTAATACCAAGTTTCAAAGCAATTGCCTTGGACATCATGTTAAGACAAGCTCCAGAATCACAAAGTACGTTTTTAAACATTTCACATCTAATAGAACAAGAGATGAGAAACTGACTTGTAGTCTTGACCTTATGGAGAGTTCGAACTTGCCGTTCTCTGTAAGTGTTGGCTGGTGTTTCAAACGCAGAATAAGACTCACAAAAGAAAGCTGCAGCGTCGTATTCAATGATTGAATCGATATATGGCATCTTTATCTTGCTGCATATCGGGTCTTCTTGGATTGAAGAGTCAGCTGAATCCTCAACACATTCCATTGCCATCATACAAGGTAATGATTCATGCCAATCCGTTTCTTCATTTGAAACATGGTTTTTTTCTTCCTGAGTATCTTTTCTAGGTGCTGGAGGTTGAAGTTGGGCCAGAAGATGTATTATCTTTCATTCAAATCCCGGAGGCGAATCTGAACGAGCAATCCCCGCAGTCAGAGGCCTCGCGACCGCAGGAAAAGGAGCCTCGGCCGCAATCAGGATGATCGCACCCGCGGCTCTGAATGTGTCATGCTCATAGTTTGCTTCCTCTTTCTCATACTTGGTACGGACCTCTTCAGCCTCTTTCTTGGGTAAACTAGCATCATTTAAACTCATACCGGAGTGTTGTTGTGCATCTTCACCAAGATCTTTGGGAGATTTCTTAGAAAAACTCACAATTGACTCAATGTTGGGTATCTGTTCCATTCTTGCATCAATCTCCCGTGCTTTGAGCTCAAATTTGTTCAGCCTGTGCTCGATCTCCTGCAACTCTTCGTCTGTCTTCTCTCTATACCAGGAGGCGGATTCTCTGATTTCTTTGATCTCCTGGTTCGATTCAACAATATCACTTGAGTTTTGTATAATGTCATACCCTTGTCTTGTCTGCTCTGCTGTGACTTGGTTGATCATCCCAGCTAGTGTTTGTGCGTCCTTGTGGGTTTGTTCTTCCAGAACTCGAACATGATTGGCCAGATCATCGAATTTTCTGTTGAACTCTTCAGATATTGAATCAATTTTCTTGAGCAGGGTGTTTTCGGTGAGAATCTGCTGATCAACGAACTGGTTTATCATCCCTTCGAGACATCCCAAACGTCTGATGATGCTCAAGATGTCCTCTTGCTGATTAGGGTTCTGCGGTGGAGGATGATAGGTGTGTGGCTCGAAATAGTTCGGAGGAGGACCATAAGGATCTTCCCGGCGTCGAACAGGTTCTCTGCACTGGTAGTGTGGATGATTTGGTTGGCTGTATCGATCCATGTAGCTAAGATCTCGGGCTTGATATTATTCTCTGCGTCTGGTGGCTTGAGGAGTGTTGTAACAACCTCTCTCATTGTAGAGATTTTGATTTATAGGATCCATTGCTTCGGGAATGGAAACAAAAGAACCGAAAAATAGAAATATGCAGAAAAAGGGTTCTAGAGTCGATTTACCAACCTTTCTTAGGGTTTTGCAGAAAAGAAAACGCGTGCCTTCCCGACAACAGTGCCAGAAACTTGATGTTGTCTGCTGTGTGAGGGTTGTCAAGTTTTACCCTAAATGAAATCAATAGCCGCAAGTGCACAGCTGATCGATTGTAGTACTTAGGGTTCGAATCCACAGGGAAGGAGGATCTTTCCTGCAAAAGCCGTCAAAAGAAATATAAAGTAAGGAAGTCTAGAACCAGGCGATTTTTGTAGGGATTTTGGTGGTGCCTTTAAAACATAAAAACTAATCTTAACGAGAAAATACGGGAACTAAAATGACCTAATAACTAAACTTAATGAAATCGACTAAAAACGAGAAAAACGGCTAAACCTAAATGGTTTAATAAAAATCGATTGAAAGAGTAAAAATATTAGACTAAAGCTTGAATGAAAATCGGTGTAAATCTATAGGAAAGAGGCGGGTTTCAGGGAAGTTTTCTCAGGGGTATGAACGATTCAAAACATTGCTAGAGAGTAAATTTGATAAGATCTTAGCTTAAACTTTTCGAACTAGAGTCACAGACGTATGAATATGCCACTGTCGTGATCATAGACAATTATCTCTCTCAACCCTGACCAGTACGTTTCCATTCTGGCCCTGGAAGAGAAAAGATGCATTATGTTTAAGACTCGTCAGCATACACAAATCGCCCATAGGTAGTTTTCCACTCCTATGTTTGTTTTGCTCTCCCAAACAAGATCTCACACCGGACGAACACTTTCGTGTCACCAAGCATCTGGATCAGATTGTAGTTCATGACGCTATTCTCATGCAGTAAATATAAATTCAGAAGAAAAATTTCTAAAATTCAGCTTCAATAGCTCATGGAATCCTCATCGAACATATGTATCCCCATCGAAAATCCCTTAGACCCAACAATAAAACTACTCAGACATGATGAACAAAATCAAAAACATAGTATTGAAAAGTAAAGCAATAGTCAAAATTGAAAAAGAAAGAACAAGGGTTCAAGTGACAAATCTCTCTCTCCCTAAAACTGATGGTGGTGACTTGATGTGTGTTGAGAGGGTGTGTCAAGTTTTACCCAAATTGAAATCAATAGCCGCAAGTGCACAGCTGATCGATTGTAGTACTTAGGGATCGAATCCACAGGGAAGGAGGATCTTTTTCTGCAAAAAGCCTTTGAAATAAGTTAAAGTAAGGAAGTCTAGAACAAAAACGGTTTAGTGGGGGTTTGGTAGTGTGTTTAAAATGTAAAAACAAAATATTAAAAGAGAATACGAGAAATAAATGACGTAATAACTAAACTTAATGAAAAAGACTAAAATGATAAAAACGGATATTCTAATGCTTAAATGAAAATGAACTAAAAAGGAAAGACAATATTGAACTAAAGCTTGAAAGAAAATCGGTGTAAATCAATGGAGAAGAAAGCGTTGGGCTTCAGGGAAGTTTTCTCAGGGGTACGAACGATTCAAAACATTGCTAGAGAGTAAAATTTATAAGATCTTAGCTTAAACTTTTCGAACTGGAGTCACGGACGTATGAATATGCCACTGTCATGATCATAGACAACTATCTCTCTCAACCCTGACCAGTAGGTTTCCACTCTGGCCCTCGAAGAGAAGAGATGCATTATGTTTAAGACTCGTCCTAATTCACAAATCGCCCATAGGTAGGTTTCCACTCCTATGTTTGTTTTGCTCTCCCAAACTAGATCTGATACCTGATGAACACTTTCGTGTCACCAAGCATCTGGATCAGATTGTAGTTCATGACGCTACTCTCATGCAGTAAAAACGAATTCAGAAGAAAAAGTTCTAAGATTCGGCTCAAAAGCTCATGGAATCCTCATCGAACATATAAATCCCCATCGAAAATCCCTTAATCCCAACAATAAAACTACTCAGACATAATGAACGAAATCAAAAGCATAGTATTAAAAAGTAGAATAGAAACCGAAATTGAAAAAGAAAGAACAAGGGTTCAAGAGAACAAATCTCTCTCTCCCTAAAACCTAAAGCTTAAAAGTATTCTAAAACAATAAGAAAGATAGCATATATCGATAAGGGTTCCTAAGACATGTATTTATAGTGCTCAAGACCTCTCTGGACGTCACTTAGGGTTTCTCCAAATGAGGGAATCATTGTGGGCTTCAGAAATGGGCTTTTGGGCTCGGAGGTTGATGGCCGCGGTCGGGACAAGTGTGACCGCGGTGGATGAGTGGTTTGCCGTGGTCGGAATGCTCCTGACCGAGGGGAATGAGTGTCTGGCCGCGGGTGGAAGTGCTTGCCGGCTGGTTTACGAGACATCTTGCTCTTCGCGTATCTTTGGATTGAACCGTTGGATTGCCAAGCTGTAAAGTGCACTGGAAAGCTGATACTTCCATCTTTAAGGTCTCCAAATTTGAGCTGGATCAGACGGTGAGAAAGCCTTCAATCAGGGGTGAACTTCTGACGGTTTGACTCTGAGCTGAAATCTGGTTTTCTATCCATTTTGTTAAGCTTTTCCCTAAGTTACCCGAAAAGAGTCTTGGAACTACAAATACTAGAAAAACGTGATAAAAGTACTTAAAAGCAATTAAAAACATAGAAAAAGTATTTCAAAACGATCCATAAAAGTGGTCAAAATACGGTGTTATCAACTCCCCCAGACTTAAACCTTTGTTTGTCCTCAAACAAAGCAAAAGCCTAAACTGGTTAAGTGAAAACAAAAATAGGGAATGCACAAAACTCATAGACACGAACTCCTAAACTAAGACCAAAGATAGTGCATCAATCCACAACTTAGTCTAGAAAATTCTCACCAAAGCACAAGAGATACTAGTCCACTTTTTCCGTCATGCAAAACTTAAACAATTTAAATCTTGATTTCAGTCAACTAGCTCTCTACATTCATTAAGTTCAATAGTGAGTTCTCATTAAAGACATCATCCAGGGTAGACGGCGTTTGGCATTAAAGGGCTATTTAAGTGGTGGAGTTAAAGTGTTTTTGGGTTACCTGAAGATCTGGAGGATGCAAGATAATATGCAAAACAGCAAGAGAGATAAGGACATGTTGATGACCACAGTTTTCAGTCACTTCTTCTTGCCAAATGTTGTTGCATAATCCTTCCTCCTTTGTTGTAAACAGCTATTCCCCCAGACTTAGATTCTTTCCGGGAATCAGAAAACAATCTCCAAAACTCCATAAAATCGAAATCCAGTTGCCTTGGGACTTAAAATTCGACTCTCTAGACTCTCTAAGGCTTTTTTTTTTTTTTTTTTTTTTGGATTTTTTTTTTTGGAAAGGAAATGCCTTTTAAAGAGAGAGAGACTAGAGGACGAGATTGTACCAAAATTTGAGATTTTTCTAAGGCAAACTGAGCTTCCTCTTGTGTTGAATCCTTTCGGGAACTCTTCCGGCAATTCGCAGGTCTCTGTCTTTGGTGACTGAAAACTGCGTCGTTCCTCTTTCTCTCCAACGTTTTTGCAGTTATCTGCATATAAGACAATAGAAAACAAGAGTGCATGTGGTTTGAAAGAGGATTGTTTAAGGTGGAGAACTAGCTAAAGATGAACTAGCCATTCAGGATCAACAGAGAGTGGTAAAAGGATAAAGGAGTCATGAATGTATGATTCGTTTCCCTGGTCTAATGCTTCAATGAGAAAATTAAGTCCAAATTAAGTCCAAATAAAACAGAGCTAGTGTATCCCTTCATCTAAATCGAAATCATTCAAATTCCTCTAGGGTACTTCGTTTCAAATGTACTTAGCTACCGCCTAGTCTAGTCCTAAATCATGAATGAGCATGTCACTAGGAACAGTCTAAAAGCACACAGTCAACTATCATTGATTCATGTTCACCATTCCCTTTTAAAACGTATTTTGTTTTGAAAACCGATTTTGAAAAACTTTAAGAAAAATGCAAAAAGTGTAGATAATGCAAGACTCATGAAAGAAAAGTGGTTAGAAAGGGATAAAATCCTCCCCCAGACTTAAATCACACTGTCCTCAGTGTGAAACAAGTCGAGATTGGATGAGAAAAATGCATAGATAATCGAATTGGTAAGGACAAAGAGAACTTACCTGGATCCGGGATGCTGGTGGAGATGAACCGGATTCATTCGAAGAGGTTTTGGGAAGGTGATGGGTGGTGATGAAGGTGGTGGAGGGTGATGAATGAGGTGGAGGGTGATTGGTGAGGTGAAATGAGGTGAAAGGGGTGGTTTGGGGTCGGGTTTGATGTCAACGACCAGATGCCGCGGTCAGGGGCTGCACGACCGCGGCAACCAAGTGCTTGGCCGCGGTCAGGATCACACGACCGTGGTTGATGGTAGGTTTCCCGCGGTCCGAACACCTGCGACCGTGGGGGCTTATATCGCGGCCTCTTCCTGCTTCTCCTTGGTTCCTGCTGGGCCGAGCAGTCAGGTACCATCCTTCTTTTTGGTTTTTTTTTCTGGTTTTTTAATTTTTTTGGCTTTTTCGTTTTATAAGAAACACCTGAAACTAAGAAAAAGAAAAAGATCAAAAGAAAAAGAAAGAAAAATTCTAAAGAAAATAATACCTAAATGGGTTGCCTCCCATTAAGCGCTTTTGTTTTAAGTCGTTTAGCTCGACTTTTGGTGTTGGACGTGACTTATTCCAATGAAGAAGACCTTGTCCTGAGACAAGTCTTTTTCGACATCTCCTTGCTTTGCTTAGCAGGTTCTTCGTCACTCCAAAGTTCTTCTTCAAACTCTTCTGCTGCAGAACGTTTTCCTGCTTTGCTGTTGTATGGGACAGCTTCTGTGAAGACATCTTTGTCGATATTAGCAAATGAAATCCTCCGGTTTGGCCAGTCCATTATAGCTCCGGAAGTTGCTAGAAAAGACCATCCCAGAATCACTGGATATGTTGCATCTCGACAATGTAGAAGTCGACAGGCACTATGCAATCTCTTATTCTCAAAGGAATCTCATGAGCTATTCCTTGAGGTGTTGCATTTGAATCATCAGCTAGGCTAATCTTTGCTCTAGTCCTGCGCAGGTGTCTAATACCAAGTCTCAAAGCAATTGCCTTGGACATCATGTTAAGACAAGCTCCAGAATCACATAGCACGTTTTTAAACATAGCTCTTCTAACAGAACAAGAGATAAGAAACTGACCTATACCTTCTATTTTATGAAGTGTTCGAACAGGTTTACCTTTTCTTGCTTGATTGAACAAGTCCTCTATCTCAGGGATTGATTCTTTGCTCTCACAGAAGTAGTGGCCTATCATGAAGTCCTTGCAAGATTTGGCAAAGGTGATTCCTTCAGGCAAATTTCGAACCACATCATTGAATTCGTCGAGCTTTTCTTTGCTGATTTTGTTGGTGTAGTGGCTGCACTCTTCCGGGTTTTTGAGGTGAATCGCATAGACAGCTGCTCCTGGTGTTGTCATGTATCGAGCTCTCATAAAGTATCTATGGATATCCTCTTTAGACTCCAGTACCTGAAAAAGACTTGCAAACGACCAAGTTTCCAGATTTCATCAAAGCTTAAATGAGCAGGGAATGACCTGACTACGTTGTTGAACTCCATTAGCTTCTCTCTACTGATGTTATTGGTGATCCATTGAATTTCTCCTGAGTCGTCTTCTGAGGAATATCCTGCGTTTGGATCTTCTACAAACAATCCATACTCTTCATCTTCAGAGTATTGCTCTTCATACTCATCTTTACAAGACAAAGCCATGTTGCAAGGCCATGACTTGTCCTCTTCTTCAGATCTTTGGGTGCTTATGGAGCAAACCGGTTGTTGATAAAGTGGTTTAGTCATCCCAGGAGGTGTACCAGACGTACAGATGCTTCTATGAGCTGAACGAGACTGTTTTGGAACGTTTTTACGGTTGGCCTTGACTGCAGGTGACACAACCGCGGGGAAACGACCATGGGCCGCGGGTAGACCCATCACGACCGCGGGAGAATGCTTGTTGGCCGCGGTCGGAGCCAACGCAACCGCGGGGATTTGCCTCCGAGTTGCTCTGCTGCTGTTGCTTCCTCTTTTGCTTCCTGAATGGTCTCCTGGGTCTTCTGGCTTGATGTACTTCCTCTCTGGACTTGAGTCTTTAGTTTTGGTTGCTGAGATATGCTCTCCAAGTCCTTGCATGATCTCCTCAACCTTTTCTTCAACTTCATCAAGAGCATAGACTACTTTGTCCATGGTTGAGTCAAGCTCTTCGGTTTTGTCGATGACTTTGTAAACCTTCTCTGAAACTTCGACTGTAAAGTCATAAGACTCGTTCTTAGCTTCGTTTAGGGCTTTGTCCACGTCATCAAGTTTGAAATCCAGGTCCATGACTTTGTTTTTGGTGTTGCGAAGCTCATAGTTGTGCTTTGCTTGCTCTTCCTCCATGCTGTTGAACCTGTTAGCAATCATAGCTGCATCCTTGGTTGCACGTTCTTCTATTGAATTGACTTGTGAGGCTAGGTTATCGATTTTTTCATTGAAAAGTTTTGATATCCCATCAATCCTTTTGTTTAGAGCAGTTGTAGCGGTTGCTTGAGCTTCTATGAACTGTCTGATCACGCCTTCGAGCTGATTCAATCTGTTGCTGGGCTGGACGTTCTCATCTTGCTGGAGAACTTGGTGAGGTAGGCGATACATAGAGTATCTAGGGTTTGCCATTTGAGGTGCGTAGGGCTCCTTCTGGAACGTTCTGTTGTCTTCGCTTTGAGTTTTTTTGTAGAGATCGCGTAGATGCTTCTCTCTGCGTCTGGTGGCTTGAGGAGTTTTATAGAAACCTTCCTCATTGTGTTTATTTCGATTTATAGGATCCATATCTTCTGAAATGGAAACAAAATAACCGAAAAATGGAAAACTGCAAAAAAGGGGGTTCTAGAGTCGATTTACTAATCTTTCTCGGGGTTTTGCAGAAAAGAAAACGCGTGCCTTCCCCGGCAACGGCGCCAAAAACTTGATGGTGGTGACTTGATGTGTGTTGAGAGGGTGTGTCAAGATTTACCCTAATTGAAATCAATAGCCACAAGTGCACAGCTGATCGATTGTAGTACTTAGGGATCGAATCCACAGGGAAGGAGGATCTTTTTCTGCAAAAAGCCTTTGAAATAAGTTAAAGTAAGGAAGTCTAGAACAAAAACGGTTTGGTAGTGTGTTTGGTAGTGTGTTTAAAATGTAAAAACAAAATATTAAAAGAGAATACGAGAATTAAATGACGTAATAACTAAACTTAATGAAAATGACTAAAAATGATAAAAACGGATATTCTAATGCTTAAATGAAAATGAACTAAAAAGAAAAGACAATATTGAACTAAAGCTTGAAAGAAAATCGGTGTAAATCAATGGAGAAGAAAGCGTTGGGCTTCAGGGAAATTTTCTCAGGGGTACGAACGATTCAAAACATTGCTAGAGAGTAAAATTTATAAGATCTTAGCTTAAACTTTTCGAACTGGAGTCACGGACGTATGAATACACCACTGTCATGATCATAGACAACTATCTCTCTCAACCCTGACCAGTAGGTTTCCACTCTGGCCCTGGAAGAGAAGAGATGCATTATGTTTAAGACTCGTCCTAATTCACAAATCGCCCATAGGTAGGTTTCCACTCCTATGTTTGTTTTGCTCTCCCAAACTAGATCTGATACCTGATGAACACTTTCGTGTCACCAAGCATCTGGATCAGATTGTAGTTCATGACGCTACTCTCATGCAGTAAAAACGAATTCAGAAGAAAAAGTTCTAAGATTCGGCTCAAAAGCTCATGGAATCCTCATCGAACATATAAATCCCCATCGAAAATCCCTTAATCCCAACAATAAAACTACTCAGACATAATGAACGAAATCAAAAGCATAGTATTAAGAAGTAGAATAGAAACCGAAATTGAAAAAGAAAGAACAAGGGTTCAAGAGAAAAAATCTCTCTCTCCCTAAAACCTAAAGCTTAAAAGTATTCTAAAACAATAAGAAAGATAGCATATATCGATAAGGGTTCCTAAGACATGTATTTATAGTGCTCAAGACCTCTCTGGACGTCACTTAGGATTTCTCCAAATGAGGGAATCATTGTGGGCTTCAGAAATGGGCTTTTGGGCTCGGAGGTTGATGGCCGCGGTCGGGACAAGTGTGACCGCGGTGGATGAGTGGTTTGCCGCGGTCAGAATGCTCCTGACCGCGGGAATGAGTGTTTGGCCGCGGGTGGAAGTGCTTGCCGGCTGGTTTACGGGACATCTTGCTTTTCGCGTATCTTTTGATTGAACCGTTGGATTTCCAAGCTGTAAAGTGCACTGGAAAGCTGATACTTCCATCTTTAAGGTATCCAAATTTGAGCTGGATCAGACGGTGAAAAGGCCTTCAATCAGGGGTGAACTTCTGACGGTTTGACTCTGAGCTGAAATCTGGTTTTCTATCCATTTTGTTAAGCTTTTCCCTAAGTTACCTGAAAAGAGTTTGGGAACTACAAATACTAGAAAAACGTGATAAAGTACTTAAAAGCAATTAAAAACATAGAAAAAGTATTTCAAAACGATCCATAAAAGTGGTCAAAATACGGTGTTATCAAAAACCTAAAACTTAAAAAGTATTCTAAAACAATAAGAGCATATGAGGTTGATACGAATTAGGGTTCCTAAAACATATATTTATAGTGCTCAAGACATCTCTGGGCGTCACCTAGGGTTTCTCCAAATGAGGAAATCATTTTGGGATTCAGAAATGGGCATTTCGAACTCGGAGTTGGCTGGCTGCGGTCAGGAAGCCTCTGACCGTGGTGAAATGGCTGTTGGCTGTGGGTGGAAACCCTTGCCGGCTGGTTTACGAGACATCTTGCTCTTCGCGTATCTTTTGATTGAATAGTTGGATTGTCAAGCTGTAAAGTGTGCTGGAAAGCTGATACTTCCATCTTTGATATCTCCAAATTAGAGCTGGATCAGACGGTAAGAAGGCCTTCAATCGGGGGTGAACTTCTGACGGTTTGACTCTGTGCTAAAAATCTGGTCTTCTGTCCATTTTGTTAAGTTTTTTCCTAAGTTTCCTGAAAAGAGTCTTGGAACTACAAATACTAGAAAAACGTAATAAAAGTACTTGAAAGCAATAAAAAACATAGAAAAAGTATTTCAAATCGATCCGAAAAAATGGTCAAAATACGGTGTTATCAGTGTCGTCGAACAAAACACCCAGCCTCCAGCAATTACCACCACCGTATCCACAACCACCACAGACTCCACCATGAATCCTCCAGTTATCCACCATAAAATGACCATTCGTTCTAAAAATCAAATCTCAAAACCCAAACAAAAATTTAGTCTAACCGTTGCTCTCTCCACCGACATCAACACAGAACCGACGACATACAGACAAGCTCTCAAAGATGAAAAATGGAGGAAATCAATGTCCACCGACGACAACAATAATTTACGAGAACACAGATGGGACCTCGTGCCACCGCCTCAGAACCACAATGTCATTGGATGTCGATGGGTGTTCAAGACAAAGTATCTGGCTTCAGGGAATCTTGACAAAATACAAATCTCGCCTTGTTGCAAAAGGATACCATCAGGAGTATGGCTTGGACTACAAAGAGACTTTCAGTCCGGTTGTTAAGTCCACTTCAATACAATTGGTTCTTGGTCATGCCGAAAGCTCTGCTTGGCCACTTCGACAACTCGATGTGAATCATGCGTTCCTTCAGGGTACACTCACAGAAGAAGTTTACATGTCACAGCCGCCTAGCTTCATAGACTCTGATCGTCCAGACCATGTCTGTAAGCTGAATAAGGCGATTTATGACCTTAAACAGGCACCCAGGGCCTGGTATTTGGAGCTCAAGAACTACTTACTGGGTACTGGTTTTCACAACAGCTTGTCCGACGCCTCTCTCTTCATATTCAGCCATGGTTCTTGTCTCATTTACAACCTCATCTACGTTGACGACATTTTTGTCACTGGTAATAACAGTAATGCCATGGCACAAGTTTTGGCGTCTCTTGCTGATTGTTTTCCTCTTAAGGATTTGGGCAATGTGAACTATTTTCTGGGCATCGAGGTCACCGGTACATCGCAAGGTCTTCACCTGATGCAGCGCAAATACATACTTGATCTCCTCGCCAAGACAAACATGGTCGACGCTAAGACTGTTGCTACTCCTCTTCCCGCATCACCAAAGCTCACACTAAACACTAGTACGACACTTACTGATGCTTCTGAATATCGTATGGTAGTTGGGAGTCTTCAATATCTCGCATTTACACGACCCGACATCTCCTTCGCGGTAAATCGGCTCTCTCAGTTTATGCACAAACCAACCACCAATCACTGGCAAGCTGCCAAACGAGTACTTCGCTACTTGGCTGGCACACCCACACATGGCATCGCTCCCTCGACACAATACGCGAACGTTACACGGATTTTCCGATGCTGATTGGGCTGGCGATCAGGATGATTATGTCTCGACGAATGCATACATCGTTTACCTTGGGAAGCATCTGATCTCTTGGTCCTCTAAGAAACAAAAAGGAGTTGCTAGATCCTCTACAGAAGCAGAATACAGAGCAATTGCGAACACAGCTCAAGAACTCCGATTGATCTGTAATCTCATGTCTGAGCTACGAATACCACTACCCTCTGCTCCAGTCATCTATTGTGACAACATCGGAGCGACGTATCTCAGTGCAAATCCAGTTTTCCATTCCCGTATGAAACACATCGCACTTGACTATCACTTTGTCTGCAATCAAATTCAGACTGGTTCTCTCCGTGTCTCTCATGTCTCCACAAAATATCAGCTTGCTGATGCCTTAACAAAAGCACTACCAAGAGCAAGATATCATCTCGCAAGGTCCAAGATTGGAGTCACCGAGGTACCTCCATCTTGCGGGGGCGTGTAAGTAATATAAGATTAGTAAATATCAAGGACCTCTATGTAATTATATTAACTTGTATGACTATATATACTCGTGTAAATCCCTCTTAATAAAGTATTCACATTCTAAACCTATAGTTAGTTCGGTTCTTCATAACATCTCAAATTTTTGGTTAGCAGCTTTTGGCTTCCAAACAAGTGTATCTAGGAAATAGATAAGCTCTGTTCTGGTTTTTTGTGGTCTGGTCTGGCTCTGAAACCACAAAAAGCAAAGATGGCATGGGAGGATGTCTGTAAACCAAGAGAAGAGGGAGGTCTGGGTGTGAGGCCTTTAACCGAGGTCAACACGGTTTACTGTCTCACACTGATTTGGCATACTTAATCAGACAAGAAACTCTCTGGTCGATAGGAGAAAACTCAAGTGCAGGTTCATGGATGTGGAGGAAAATTCATAACTATATAGATCTCGCACAATGTGACATCCCAAGAATCTCATTAAGAGCAAAAAAGGACATTTGGTTAAGAAAACCCTAATTCTAGCAAGTCTCATCTTTTACCCTATATATAAAGTGAGTTCGTGGCAGAGAAGGATCAGAGAGATCAGAGCAGCGAAGCCCTGCTGGAGTCACATTGGAGAAGCCACCATCAAAACATCTCGTAGAAGAAGCTATTGCAGTAACCTAGAAGGCTGATCCATCATGTTCTGGCGTGAGAGATAATCGGGTAGTCAAATCAGATCAGATTGGCACGAAACTTGGTAAGATGTTTCTAGATCCTCATATCTAGCTATAGCCGCAAACGAATTATTATTTGGAGTTGTCTTCTAAAAGTTATGAGTGTTTTCCCGAGTCATATTTGCAAAGGTCCGATCCGCGAGCAGCTGAATTGTGAAGCGTTTTTCCGGAGATCTAGGAAGCTTCAGAAGGATATCTATATACCGGCGTGAAGATCTCCAATCCATCTTCCCAGATCAATATTTTGATATCCATTCCGAGCTGTGACAAGAAAGTTATGATCGTTTTTCTGTTGGATGTCAAACTGTCCGAAGATGAACCATATTCGTTATTCATCAAGTGGCAAAGGTGAGGCAGGACTTGTGAATCTATAGGTTGTCTTAAATATAGTTTTATATGTGTGTGCTGAATCTAGAATTATAGATTGATTGGTAATTTAAACGAACATGAATGATTTTTTTAGAACTGTTATATGTACTGTTAGTTGGTGTTAGTTTAGGCGCGTTAGAGCGCATGATTGATCCAGACCTATGCACGGATTGCTTGCTGGTCTTCACGGGACGTTTCGTGAAGTGGGACCATGGCTGGACCATACACAGAGGAAGTATGTCCAGTACAGGGGCTGACGGGCCTGTGAGATTTGTGGCTGACTAGTCACCAGATTTAAACAATGTGACGTTCTCGTGAGTGGTAACTTGTGTGTTAGATTTCTATGCACTTGTGAAATATTTTTGATTGTTGTTTGTCTAATCTTTGGTTAAGTGGACATATATTTGGTTATGTTTAATTCTTCGTATAGATCAAGTAGACAGGTAGGATCGTTCTCACTGAGTATCTTCAAAATGTTCACCCCTCTTTTTCCTTTCAGGTGTTGTTTAAAATATCATTTTGGCGTGGATTGTAAGTCAAGCTATTCAATAGGGTTTTCCCGGTTTGGGGTGTCTCACACAAGCTTTTCATAGAGTTGACATTCGAAGTGGCCTGAAGACTAATTTTTTGTATCTGATATGGGGAGGCTGTTTGACTTGACGGGTCTGCGAGGTACCATTGATTTAGGAATCCCACTCAACGCCTTAATAGTTTCGAGTTACAGAGGAGAAGGAAACGTCATCGAAATGATGTCTTAAATGAGATTGAAGAGGTTCTGGTGACCAAACGACTGCAGGTCCAAACTGATATAGAAGATGTATCGCTTTGGAAGAGTATGGAAGGGAAGTTCAGACTAGGTTTAGCTCGAAGAACACTTGGTTGTTCACAAGGGTAACATCTCCTCGGATAGATTGACAAAAGGGTATTTGGTTCAAACACTCAACCAAAAAATATTTTGGAATTAAGTATTAAACCATAATAATTTAAATCGGTTTGTTTTAAGTTTTTTTTTATACATCATCAGATAATAATCAATAAAAAATGACATATAATTATAAAATGGAGCTAAACGATCTTTTTCTGAAGCCAAAACTAATTCTGGAGCTTACACATAAGCAAAAAAATTATAAAACTCACCATAAGCACTGTAACATCCCGATTTCCGGTATATGGAAAGGCTTATAAGGATTGATTTTGCTACCTATGTCAACAAAGTGCACTTATCTTTTTCGGTCAAGTGTGCTGAGAGAACTCCAGAGTTAAGCGTGCTGATGCCTGAGTAATCTCAGGATGGGTGACCTACCGGGAAGTACTCTGCGGTACCGTGCGAGTGAGGACAAAGCACGGGAAAAGATCATGTGGTGATTGCAGGGACAGTAGACAAGTATTACGAGCCTTCCGGACTAACGACTCCCGACCGTCGGACAGTGGTGGACCAACGGGCTTAGAGAGGGCGTTGGGCCAACAGGCCTAGAGAGAGGACGTTGGGCCCACGTGCCTAGAGAGGGCGTTGGGCTCACTAGGAGGGGCGGTTGGGGAGAGTTAGAATTGATATCGCCGGTCCGCGTCTGGTCCCTAAAAGGAGGGCGGGTCGGGATGTCACAAATGGTATCAGAGCTGACACCCAACCACGTGTGTAGAGTCGTCATGTGGCCTCACACCGTAACAGGGTGAACGATCCTGGTGCAAGCACTGTGGGAGTAAAGAAAGAATTCGGGGACGAATTCCTTGGAAGTCGGGGAGAATTGTAACATCCCGATTTCCGGTATATGGAAAGGTTTATAAGAATTGATTTGGCTACCTATGTCAACAAAGTGCACTTATCTTTTCCGGTCAAGTGTGCTGAGAGAACTCTAGAGTTAAGCGTGCTGATGTTGGAGTAATCTCAGGATGGATGACCTATCGGGAAGTACTATGCGGTATCGTGCGAGTGAGGACAAAGCACAGGGAAAGATCATGTGGTGATTGCAGGGACAGTAAACAAGTCTTACGAGCCTTCCGGACTAACGACTCCCGACCGTCGGACAGTGGTGGGCCAACAGGTCTAGAGAGGGCGTTGGGCCAACAGGCCTAGAGAGAACATTGGGTCCACATGTTTAGAGAGGGCGTTGGGCTCACTGAGAATGACAGTTGGGGGGAGTTAGAATTGATATCGCTGGTCCGCGCCTAGTCCCTAAAAGGAGGATGGGTCGGGATGTCACAAAAACAATGAGTAAATCACTTCTCTAAAAAAAATCCATCTGATCGCGTTAATGATGCTCTAAATATCATTTTCCGCACAGCTTATTAAACCGGCCGGAACTGAAACAAAATAAAATACCAATCACACAAAATAAAGTACAAAGCGGCCAGAACCAATTCTTGTATTTTTTTGTGTCAAATAAACCAATTAAAGCTTCCTCTACGTCTTCTTCTCCACGGCGAAGAGTAACCACAAAAACATTGTCTTCTTCTTCTTCCTCATACAATCGCTCTGCGAAAATCTCATGGTCTTTCGAAAATGGTGAAGGCTTGCAACTTGACGTGGCCTTCCGCACCACCCGGATTCTCCACGCCTTATCCGCAACGTCACGCGTATACCTCACGCGCCGCCCCTTTACTGCGGGTGAAGGCCTTCCAGCGCGGAGACTTCGACCGCTTCGCCAATAACATCAAGTCGGGGAAGGCTTTGAGAGACGCGTGGCGGACCGCGAACGATGGATTTGAGCAATTCGTCTTTGAGGCGAAGAAAACCGCCGAGCGCATCGATCGTCAGTACGCCGTCTCTCGCCGTTTAAGCTCAGCCGCAAGCTCCGCTGGTGACCGTGCTCGTGAGATTGATCGCGAGTTTGGGATAAGCCCACGCGTCAGGAGCTTTTCCGTCGATTTTAGTAGAAATTTCCCCAAGGTGCGTCTTCCTGTAGTTTCGATTGCTTAAGCTAGATTCTGCTATTGATAATTTTGAGAATTGAACTTGCTAGTGAGCATCTGTCATAAGGACCTTTAATTTTCATTTCGTCTAGATTCTAAATTTCTCGAGTCTTGACTGTTGCTTTTGTGATTATTCCTGATGTCATATTATCAAATGGAGCAAAATGGGAGTAGCCATTGTATCTCGACATGTTGGAGGCCATTGAAGAGAAAGCTCATACTTTTGAATTAAAGAGCTTTCGATTCAGTTCCTTTTTCTTCGTCATTTGTTTTCGATGGACTAGATGCACATTTACTTCTTATGTATACACTGGGCTATTGGATCATTCCTGTGTATTTAGTTGGTTCAATAGAATTAGTGCTGTGATTGATAATACTTGAGAAACGATACTACATGATTGTACTTACAAGACTGTTGCTTGTTCTGAGTTTTTTCCCACTTGTTTTATTTTACAGTACCGGAAGCAATTCAGTGATTTCTTGAACACACCGCTCGGTGGAAGTTTTGCGGTAAGAATTTTTCTCTTACTTTTACTCTACTATGTATCTACGATTGAGCTGGAACTGATAATTTTGAAGGCAGTATCCTTATATCAATATTTCAACAAGATCTTATCTGCATAAGCTCAATGCTGATCTTGTTGTGATCCTGTGTCAATGAGTCACCTGATCTATCTGTCCGTTGTGTTCTTTACATCCTTTTGGCTCTATTGCAATCTACTTTATTAAAAGCAACAGACTTGAACTATGAAACCAGAATTTTTTTATGAGCAGTGGCCTGATTTTGTATAGGCTGTCCGATTATAAAGGCTTAGTGACTCCTAAGAGAGTTTATAATCCTAATCTTGGATATTCTTTGATTTCATATTCCAGACTATTTTCTTTCTTTGGTTTGCGCTCTCTGGATGGTTGTTCCGAGTGATAATAATCGCGACATGGGTTCTTCCAATTGCTGGCCCTCTTCTTATTGGTGCAGTGGCCAATAACTTCGTCATCAAGGTATATAGCTAATAAAACTCAGGTCCTTTTGTCCACATTCTTGGATTTAGTATTTGATATGACATATAACCGATATTGTGACCTGTATTTTCTTGAATCAAATGCTTCTAAAGCTCTGTTATATAACGTTTGGTGCTGCACAGGGAGAATGCCCGGCGTGTAAGAGACAGTTCATTGGATACAAGAACCAAGTCATCAGATGCGAGGGATGTAGAAATATAGTGTGGCAGCCACAAGGCGACTTCTTCTCAAGAGAGGGCAACAACAACAATAACGACAACAACAACAAGGGTAACTCTAAAAAGCCACCTAAGTCCCAAATCATCGATGTCGACTTCGAGGAGAAATGATGATCAGAGAGAGAGACCGATATAGTAGGTGACAATGAAGCAGAAGGCGATTTAAAAGTGTGTTTCGGTAGTAGCTGAACCATTTGCCGTTTTTGTTTGTTTTAAGCTGCAGCTATGCGGAAAGGCACTCGTGTTGCTTGTTATGTACATGATATATAAGGACTTTGCGTAGATGAATAAATTTAGTTTCCATGAGAACACAGGCCAACGAGACTTGATTAGAACTTCGAAAGTAATTTACACCAAAATCTAAATCTGAAGATGAGCAAACTGAGATCCTAGTAGAGGCTGCAGTTGTAGTGGTAGCAACTCTTCTTCCTCTTTGTTACTTTAATATTAAGGGAGGATTGCTATTGTGACCTTTAAAATAGCTGAAATTAGTATAACAATCTTACATTCTCGAAATTAGCAAAATAATCTTTTTAAAAAAAAAACCTGATTTTACCCTTAGGATAATATTAAGGGAAGATTGCTATTGTGACCTTTAAAATAGCTGAAATTAGTATAACAACCTTACATTCTCGAAATTAGCAGAATAACATTCCTTTTTAAAAAAATCCGATTTTACCTTTAGGAAGCTTTGGTGAGAAAAAACGTATTTACAAAAATGCCATTATTAAATTATTTCCACGTCAGCCGTTAAATTGGACTACCGACAAATAAATCTATCAATATGAATGGTAGACTTATATGTTTTGGTAGATTTAAAAAAATGTCGACGTGGGACACTCAACGCCCACGCTATTGACGGTTAGGTGTTGGGTCGGTGGATGTAAATGGAGGGTTCGAGCTTCGACGGTTGGAGATGGAAGACAGTTCTATGTCAAAACATACTACGGTTTGCACACTTGTTCTATCACGATGCGTTCTTCACGTGCCCGACAAGCAACTCCTGAGATATTAGGACGGCTTTATAAGGATTTTGTAGGTGGAGTAGGTAATTCAGTTACCCCAAATCACGTTTCTGATGCGCTAACCAAACGATATGGAATCAAGGTAAGGGTTACATATTGTAAGCTTAGTTTGGTAGATTTGATGTGTAGTTAGGTAGATTTATTTAACATATGGTAGATTTGTTTCCAATAGTTAGGTAGATTTGTTTTCAATAGTTAGGTAGATTTGTTTCCAATAGTTTGGTAGATTTTTTTCTTGGTAGATTTGTTATTAATAGTTAGGTAGATTTGTAGCCAATGGTTTGGTAGATAGAGTAATAGTGTATAATGGATAAGTGGAGTATTGGAAAGCTTATCGTGTATTGAAGTATGCATGCGAACTAGTGACTGGGAGTTCAGAGGACAGTTACGAGGACCTTCCATCCTACTTATACATGATTAGACGAGCTAATCCAGGAACACTCATCAAGCTCGAAGTGGATTCGGAAGACAAGTTCAAGTTTATGTTCCTTGCCTTTAGTGCGAGCATTCAGGGGTTTCCATTTATGCGGAAAGTAGTGGTGGTTGATGGTACCTTCTTAACAGGTAAATACAAAGGTACACTACTCATTGCCACAACGCAAGACGGGAATTTTAATATATTCCCAATTGCTTTCGGTATCGTTGATACTGAGAATGATGAATCGTGGGAATGGTTCTTTGCACAACTACATCGAGTTATACCTGATGATGAAGGACTTGCCATGATTTCAGATAGACATAGATCTATTGGGAAAGCTATAACAAAAATTTAGCCTCTTGCTTCGCGTGGTATTTGCACGTATCATTTGCACAAGAATATATTGGTCAAATATAAAGGTGGGGAAGCTTTTCGCCTTGTCAAGAAAGCAGCAACAACATATAGGCTTTCAGATTTCAATGTCTTAATGGCACAGATTCAGGGGTGTAACCGAGGACTATATGACTACTTACAAAAAGCGGATGTCCGGATGTGGAGTCGTGTTCATTTTCCGGGACAGAGGTACAACTTCACTACTAGCAACATAGCGGAGTCTTTAAATAAGGTCCTTTCAAAGGTTAGAAGTTACCCAATTGTGACACTATTGGAGGAGATTAGATCGCTTTTGACTAGGTGGTTTGCCAAAAGGCGCCGAGCTGCAAATGATATGGAGACCGAGCTTACTACTGGTGTTGAGAAATTGCTACAGGTATAGTTTTGGTAGACATATTCTACAGTTTGGTAGATTTATTTGTTAATACGATAGACTTAATTACATATTTTGTGTACAGGAAAGGGTCGAAGGAGCAAAGCAACTAGCAGTGCAAGAAATCGACGACCATCTTGCACAGGTCACCGGTGTCTCATCCTTACATGTTGTCAATTTGGAAAGGAAAACATGTACTTGCCGACGGTTTGACATCGATAAAATACCGTGCGTCCATGCCCTTGCTGCAGCGGAAGCTAAAAAAATTTCCCGTATCAGTCTAGCCTAACCTTACTACCGTAGGTCATACCTTTTGTCGGCATACGCGGGGACGGTAATGCCAAGAGATGTCGCTTTACGTGTACCCGAAGAAGTGGCTAACAAAGTCTGTAAGCCTCCTTTTGTTCGTAAACCACCTGGTAGGCCAAAAAAATCACGAATGAAAAGTGCTTTAGAAATAGCAATGCAGAAGAAACGTCCAAGGAAAGAGCACAAGTGTTCCAAATGTGGCCAAGGCGGACATAATCGTGCGACATGCCAATCTTGATCGTGTGTGGTCAGTGTAATTAATGTACTTTGCACTCTTTTACTTTAATAAACCCCATATGTAATAAACATATTTGTTGTAGTTGAAAGTCTTTTACTTAGCTTCTGACCAAGCCTATATTTGTGTAATGATCATGTTGAGAAACTTTAACCATGTAAGCAGTTCTATGCAACGTGATATAACCACCATATATGATACATAAGTCTACCATATAAGATACATAATGGTAAATAAGTCTACCATACATAGTACACAAGTCTACCATTAATAACTCTACCAAACAAGTTTACCATTCTACCAAAAAGTCTACCATATATGTCCAATTAAGTCTATCTTTCTTTATGACTTAAGTCTACCAATCTCCTAGGAAAGTCTACCATATACAAAAAACTATATAAACAAGTCTATCATTCTTTTTGAATTAAGTCTACCATTCTCCATACAAATGTCTACCATATATGTCAACACCTTTACAATAACTCTACCATACAATATGCTTAAACTTACATACCTTATTGTCAGGCATATTCTGTTTCTCCTCATTGATCACCGTCTCTAGACGGAATCGCT
>NW_006256797.1:618984-943629 GCF_000478725.1 Eutrema salsugineum | reverse complement strand
GATGAACGCCACCTCAGTAACGGAATCTCGTTGGGATTTTGACTCGGCCATCTTCTCCCAATCTTTTCACCAAAAATAGGTACTGATTCATACGCCCATATGAGATACGCATGCACAAATCCATGAATACTGTAAGTGTCTCCATCTAAACACGCAACTTTAATAGATTCTACTAAATGCTTAAAAGCATGACGACCCCACGGATAACTCTCAAAAGCATCTTCATCCAACACTCGTTTTGTGCACTTCAACGGCACTCGACTATTCCGGTTGAGGCCAAATATTCCGACATGCAGGAGAAGGAGCTTTGCAACCATTTTCTTCTTCGCTTCACTCCATGTCTGACAGCGCTCTATGACACGATCCAACTCATTCCAATTAGGACCGTCGAAGGTTTTGACACACATCTCAGCCCAAAACGAAGTGTGATCAATGTCCCAACCATCTTCGACAATTGGATCACAGTTGAACCGCGTAATTTCTGCGAACTCATGCAACGAAAACCTCAACGGTCTACCACCAATCAAAGACCAAACCTCGTATTGCCTGTCCACGACCAATTGGTTGGCTATGAACTGATGAACCATGTGTGAACTCCAAACATATCCCCTAGTTGCAAGCTTCAAAATTGATCCAATTGCACATCTGTTCATTACATCATTAAATATATCATCGCAAATGTTCTCCCTCAACTTGCCGAAATCAGTCAGGTGACAGCCATAGTTAAAGCTGTGCTCCTGTAAGGGAGATTTTCCAGGCTGATGCAATCTTGGGGGATATTCTTTCGAATCACTAGCTGAAGCCATCTAAGAAGAAAAGAAAAGAGAACAAGGTTACCAATCAACAAAAACAACACCAATACAAAACAACACCAATACAACCTCAACAAAAAACAACAACAATAACAATACAAAACAAGACTACCACATTCGTCAAAAACAAGTCTACCAATAACAAGTCTACCTCACACCAATAACAAGTCTACCACTCGACACAATAACAAGTCTACTATAAACTACGGTTATATTCAACAAACAAGTCTACCAAACAACCATTACATTTCTACAAGTCAACAAAACAAGTCTACCATACACTAATAACAAGTCTACCTAATGCCAATAACAAGTCTACCACTCAACACAAACTACGGTTATATTCAACAAACAAGTCTATCAAACAACCATTACAATTTTATATGTCAACAAAACAAACAATTATATCTAAACCTGAAACGACACACAAACAACTCTATCACAATGCTATCTATAAGAGTCACAACAAACAACTCTACCTGACCATAACATAAGTGAAATAGACTTATCTCTTAGTAGTCTACCAAATATGCCTGTAAAATTCCTTCGAAAAACTCACCGGGAAAAAAATTCGACGAAGCGTAGTTTTTGAGGAAATCACCGCGGACCAACTAATTCCTGCACCGGAAAACAAATTTAGGGTTAGACAGTTTGCACAAGACTTCGCCGGTGCCGCCTCTCGCCGACACATCCGACGACGGTGAACGAACACGAATCAAAAAACGAAACAAACCAAAGATTTCAGCAAAACGAAGACATATAAAAATTACTTACCAGAGACGCAGACCAGGCCGACGACTAACGCCGATGAAGCAGAGAACGAGGAAACACCGGAAAACTGGGTTTCTAGGTCGTCGTCGTCTCGTCTAAGCCGTTGTCTTCGTTTGCAACCGAATCGCCTCTAGGGTTTCGAAGAACAGTTTTTTTCTGGAAACTGAAAATTTTATTTTTTTGTTCTACATTTATTTCGAAGAAAGTTATAATTTACTGTATTTTTATCACAATATATTTACTATATTTGTGAATTACGATTTTATAATGCATAAAAAAAACAAAACCAGATTTTCATTTGTAAGGGGTAAGGCTGTCTTTTTCACGCTTGTAAGGTTAGTGTAGCAAAAATGTAAGGGACCTAGGTTAGTTCTGCAAACAGACCTAATTGTAAGGTCATTCTAGTGATTGTTCTCTAATATTAAAGAACTGTTCTGTTAGCGGTTTTTTAGCCAGCAAACCAAAACCCAAACCAACACCAAAATCTTTTCAAAAATACTTACTAAACAGATATTTAACAGTTTGTTTTTTTTTAAAGCCAAAATTGTTTGAAATTCGCCAATTTGTACTATGTAACATTTAATAAAAAGTTCCGCTGAAACAATGGTTAAATCATTTCCTTTTTTTCGAACGTTTTTTTTTCTTATGACACCCAGTCAGACGTGCCCTGCCCACGGCCAGAAGGCTCGAATGTATGACTTCATATTTTTCTCTACTTTGGAGTAACTCCATAATGGAGTTGTATTTTACTCCAATGTAAGCTTCATTTTTACTCCAAAATGGAGTTATGACAAAAAAATGGAGAAACTCTATTTTTTGCTCTATATATGGAGTAACTCCATTTTTTATTCCATTTTGGAGTGAGATTTAGAGTAGGGTTGGAGAAAATCTTGCTCCAAACTCTATTTTGCAGTAAAATTTGCAGTAGGGTTGGAGATGGTCTAAGCAATTTGAGGTGCGAACTGTCTTTTATTTCAAACAAAAGAGTGAAACTGAAATTAAGAAGAAAAAAATTTCCACTGACAGTATGTAAATATATATCACCACTAGATTTTAATTCGTACGTCTGCATGAGATAAAAGTTTTTGTAAACTAAATTATGATTTTCTTTAAATGTTTACGACCAAATATGTTGAATTTGAAATTTCTAAGTGTGTAATTTGAAAATTAATTAGTTTGTTAATTTATTACTAGTATCTTGTTCACGTCTTGCGTGGGCTGATATAATTTTACAATCAGGTTGTTTGGAAATCTAATAGTAGTTTGGATTCAGTTATTTTTTTTTTCTATTGCTGAGTATATTTATTTGTTAGATTTCCTTGCCTTTTAATGTTTGAAGACATGATCGTGAAAACAATGTAGAAGAGAGTAAATAAAAACATATTAGTATCCAAATAATTTAGTTTAAATAGTTTTAAGATATTTTTATCAGTTTTCTATGTATTTTAGAGGTAATCTTTTTGAAGTACCGTACGAACTTGTTCGAAGAAAAAGAAAGAGGTTAAACAATTTAGAAGGGTGTGAGAGAATTAGAGAGAAGTCGTACATATTTATACTAAAATATTTGAAATCGAAAACCCTAATCTAGACATCACAAATATCATCATTCTATTAGATATTATATTTATAGATTTTTATTTTTTGTTAGATTTGACTAAATATAGGTTTTATTAAATTTAAAAAAATGGTTTGATTAACAATGGACACTACAAGAAAACAATCGTTTTCCAACGGTCCATTACGACAGTTTTCAAATCGTCGCAAGAGTACAACGATTTTACGACGATCTAACGTCTAATTTTAAAACCGTCGTAAAACCGTCGTATATAAAAATCGTCGTAAAATCGACGTACAATTTACGACGCATTACGACGATTATACATCAATAACGAGAGATTTGCTAGTAAATGTAAAATCGTCATAAATTCGTCGCAAAATTACGACGAATATACGACGACTACATTTCGATGTACATGTTACGACGATTGTACGTCGAAAAAGGAGTTAGGTAAAAAACATTTAAAACATGTTTACCTAACAATTGTAGATGAAAAATTTTATCGCAAAATCGTCGTAAACTCGTTGTACGGTGCAAAGCGGGCGACAACAAACTATGGAGTTTGTGTGAGGGGTGAAATCGATTTTTATGGAGTTGGGCAAGAAATAATTGAAGTAGAGTATCCTGAATTGTTAAGGCTGAAAACTGTTCTCTTCAAATGTGATTGGTTTGATCCAACTGTTGGACGAGGGGTACATCTAAACAAGTTTGGAGTTGTTGACGTGAACAAATCACGACGGTACAACAGGTTTGAGCCATTTATATTAGCTTCTCAAGCAGAACAGGTAACGTTTCTGCCATACCCTCGAGTTCGATCAACATGAATTTCATGGTTAGCTGTAGTTAAAGTGGCTCCGAGGGACAAGATTGTAGGGGTTGAGGATGTTCCACTTCAACAGGACACTTGCGTAGATCTGTCTGAACCAGATGTTGATGAGGAGATTTTCTAAATAGACCCTCGGAACAGGCAACTTGAAGATCTTCCCGATGATACAGAAGAAGAAGGTGATGATGAGTTTGCTGAAACCGATGATGACGATTTGGCGGAAGAAGACGGTGATGGTGATGAAGTAATAGAGGAAGATGAATCTGATTGAGTTTCATGCATTGTATTTAGTGAATGTTTGTTATTATGTAATTTGTAACTTTGTTTGTTTGAATTTTTTAAAAACCATAAAATTCGATTTTACGACGGTTTTACGACGGTTTTTCTAAACCCTAAACCCTAAGTCTAGGTTTTAAGCCCTGAATGAATAGGGTTTTAACATTACAACGTCTTTACGACGAACCATCGTAATATCGTCGTAAATTTACGACGGTTTTACGACGAGTACACTATTTCGTCGTAAAAGCGTCGTAATGCCTAAATCCAAGAATTTGAATCTTTTATATCTTATTGGTTGTAAGGTATTTCACAATTTTTTTTGATTGGTTATCTTATTTTATATGAAATGCTATCAATCTGATCAAAATCAAAAATTTGAAAAAAAACATACATATTTACAAGTTCATGCATGTTTTCGTAAATGTTAAGTGAAAGGTTATATATTAGATTACAGAATTTCATTTTTTACTATCTCATGTCATAAATCCATCATACATGCAAAGTTTGCATTGTTCTTTATGCAATATCCCATTTATAAGGTTTAGGGTTTACTCACTTATTTAAAAAACATCGTAAAACCGTCGTAATATAATCGTAAATTTACGACGGTTTTACGACGACTAAACCCAAAACTGTCGTAAAACCGTCGTAACGTTTGCACCGGATATGCTCTTGATCCGAGGTACGAGGTTATAAATGATTAGACATTACGACGATTTTACGACGGTTTAGGGTTAAATCGTCGTAAAACCGTCGTAACGGTCAAATGCTCCCATCACGACACGTGTCATGTCATGCATCGGACCGACTGTTCTACAACCAAATCGTCGTAAAACCGTCGTAAAGTTATGACGATTTTACGACGATCACAAAATCTATATAAGGGACGCGAGATTTCCCCCTTTCGTCGCTCATTCCTCTCTTCTCCCCTCTCTCTCTACAATACTTTCTCTCTCTAATCCCTAAACCACAACCTCTCTCCCTACTCTCACAGCCAAAAGTTGTAAGTTTTTTTTTTAAATTAATTTCATTACATATTATTTTAGATTTAGGTTCGGAATTTAGATTTAGGTTCGGAATTTAGATTTAGGTTTCGGAATTTAGATAGGCCTGGATTTTGTAAATTTTAATAAATATTTGAAAAATTAGTAACAAATTTTTTAAATTTTGTAGATTCTGTCTCGATGGCTCCTCGGGCTAAGAGATTTCACTACCGACAGCTCGTCGATTCTGACGGTACGGCCCCGTTTACCTCGGCGACCGGATCAGCCATCCTGGAGTCCTCGGGAACACAACGGACGGTTTCCCAACCGGTCGTTGTTCCGCAGCCGGCACCGCCTCCACCACCACCAGCCGAACCAGCGGCTCCCGCACAGGCCGAGCCTGAGGATGATCCGATCCCGCCTGTACCGTATGCCCAGTTTACGGT
The DNA here is from genome assembly GCF_000478725.1 of Eutrema salsugineum. Lineage (NCBI taxonomy): Eukaryota > Viridiplantae > Streptophyta > Magnoliopsida > Brassicales > Brassicaceae > Eutrema > Eutrema salsugineum. The sequence goes on along the minus strand of NW_006256797.1, from coordinate 937,954 downwards.
ACATGATCTTCTGGCGCAACCCGGTCGTGGGATCATGAACAAACTCGACTCGGATCGAGCCTCCGACACCTATTGGTATGTAATTTTTTTCCTACAATATTTTTAAATTAATTAATATTTATTCTTATATATTTGATATTAATTTACTTTTTCTCTTTCCATTTGACTAGGTTTACGATGCGGATATCATCAAGGGGTTTTTCGTACAACCCCATACCAGCTGGAAGAAGCTGGATCAGGCCACACTTGACACTTGGTTCAAGTGTTTTCCGGTAAGTAATTTACTATTTCGTTTAATTTTAATTTTAAATTTTAACTTTTTACAATAATTACTAACTTCTTTTTTTTTTCCTAGCAAAACTGGCATTGGGAAACATCCGCACACGGACGTGTGGAGACGGCCTTCAAGGAGAAGGTCAAATTCCGCCTCAACAACACCGTTTCCGACTGGAAACGGAAGTGGGAGGTTGACGGCGACAAGGCCAAGCCGGCGCCTATGTCCAATACCGTCTGGCGGGGCCTTGTCCAGTACTTGTTGGATCCGCACAACCAGACTACGGCCGCCAAGTGTTCCGGATCTAGGTAAGTCGTAGTTAATTTCAATAATATTTACATTATTTTTTTTCTTATAATAGATTCTAATCAAAATATTTTTCAGGAAAGCTACTGACGATGCGGGAAATCGGAAGAACGTCCCGCACACTTCCGGCCAGATTCCTTTTGCCGGAAGACGGCTTATGATGGTAAGTAAATTAAAATTATTAATTTTTTGTTTTCAAATAATTAACTCTTATTTCTTGATACTAATTAATTTTTTCATTTTGATTTTGTAGGTCGAAGATAACGGAGGAGAACTTCCTCCGATGACGAAGGTTTTCGCCGAGACGCATAAAAAGCGTAACGGCGAATTCACGGATCCTCGGGCAGAGGAGATCTACAACGCCGCCTGTGCGGCGATCGAGGAGCGACAGACGCAGCTGACTCAGCAGGTGCGTCAAACGTCTCCCGGAGGTAGCTCGGTCCAATCGACCCCGGCGCTGACGGTGGCGGAGATGGACCAGATCTTTCAAGAGGTAATTTTAATTACTATATTTAATTAATGTAACTTTAGTTTTAAATTATATTTCTAACCATAATGTTTTTAAATATTTGTAGGTTGCCCCAAAGAAAAAGGGGCGGGTATTAGGGATGGGGTCCATCCGTGATACCCCGAGAGCTACGGCGACTGGTCACGTCCGGGTCCCGGATCCAGTTATCCGCTAGGAGATCGATCAGATGCGGACCCGGTACGAGACGAGGATCGACCAGCTCTACGGTCTCTTCGAGATCATGGGAGCCGACAACCCGGTACTCATGGCGCAGTTGGACAAGCTGCAGGCTGATGGGGTTGTCGGATCGTCTGCCGCCGGGTCATCCACTAGGACGCAACCGCCGGTGCAGACGGACGAGGAGATGTTCCGATCTCTTGGGGTTGAGCCTCCTAGAGCCGGAGATCAGGCGCCGGCAGAAGCATCAAACCGAAGATTCGGCAAGGAACACGTCCATAACGATGGGGAGGAGGCCGGTGACGGGATCAACGGGATCGATTTAGATTTAGATTTAGATCTGTAGGGTTTTTTTTTGTAAATTACAATTAATTTTAATTTCAAATTTTCATAAATTTTAAATTGTAAATTATTTTTTTTATTTAAATTTAAATTTGAATTTTTTTTTTTAATTTTCAATTATATTAAACGTCGTATAATCGTCGTAATAGATTTATTAAAACCGTCGTACATTCGTCGTAAATATTACGACGAATTTATGACTACAATGTACGACGATAAATACGACGATTATACGTCCGAGAGTTACGACGATTTTACGACGCAATGAAGAAATACTTTACGATTGATTTACGACGATTTATGCGTCATACATTTTACGACGATCTTACGTCGACAATTAACGACCACTTAACGACGGTCAGGCGAAGACCAAGTCGACGCAATTCGATGTAAACTCGTCGTAAACTGTACGACGCATTTACGGCGATTTTGTTTCCCTCGACGTTACGACGAAACAAAACCGTCGTATATTATACGACGATTTTACGACGATTTGTCTATTACGGTGATGACTTTACGACGATTTCGAAATCGTCGGTAGTCCGTCGTAATGGCCCTATTACGACGAAATAACGACCATTTCGGCCGTTGTAAAATGATGTTTTTCTTGTAGTGGGAATGAAGTATTAAACCATAATAATTTAGACCAATATATTTTAAGTTTATTTTAACACATCATCTGATAATAATCAATAAAAAATGACATGTAATTGAAAAATAAGGTTAAAAGATCTTTTGCAGCCGAAACTCATTGTAGAACTCACACATAAGCAAACGTTCTGAAACTCACTGTGGAGCTGACACATCAGCAAATCACTAGAAAAATAAGTATATAGATGAAAAATATTATTTGATGTTTATATTATACTTCCGAATTAATTTATACGTGCATGTGAAATATAGTTTTTGAAAGCTAACATTTTGAAGTATGCAAAATGGACAAAGTTCTTTAGGAGTAAATCTTGAAATATACAGAGAAATAAGATATAAGTAAATGTTATTGATTCAAATATGTTAAATTTTGTGATTCTTAAGTTTAAGTAAGAATATAGTATTTTGTTGATTTGTTTTGCAATATGTTTTTTGATGTTTATATCATATTTCTAATATGTGCTATGCAAATTAGATTCTAATTCATTGGCATTATTTGCAGAGATATAATTTTTTTATACATAAATTTTTGTATAAAAAATGTCTTCTGTTGACTAAACACTAACAAAAATAGTTTGACTTTAATTTTAATAAAAAATTTCATGATCATGTAACTTTTGTATCTTTAAACGATACCAACGTTTTATATCTAACAAAAATATAAATTGTTATTAAATTCTTACGATATTTCCATATGGTATATATTAGTTTAATAGTATATATGAGTTAGTTAATTATAAATCCTTGTAATGGCAATTATAAATTAATATTATTACACAATTGCATATATATTTAAATGTTAAAATGAGTTTATCCATCCTTTTAATCTGCTTCGAATCAGGCAACTATTTGGTATGTTTTGGCAAACCAATCCGCAAAAGACAGCGATTATAAAAACATTATCTTAACCCGTTCGTTCATATTAATGTATAATTTAAACTACGTGTTTGATCCGCACCTTGTGCGGACATAAGGGTTTTAATGTATTTTCGGCAAAGGGGTTTTAATGTTATAAACTAAAAATTGAAAAGAATTAACACAACTATTCAAAAAATACATGATAAAATAGAGTAAACTCAAAAATTAAACCCCATCCAAAATTAATAACAAAAATGTTTACTAAATAAATGTATTGAGCTCACAAACCAATTGATCTAAATAAAAGTGAGTTCTTCGTCTCCACATAATTGTTACATCTTCTTTTTTTTTCTCTTATTTATCTTTTAGTTTTTCTTCTTTATTGTCTTTTCCTTATATTTCTTTAGAAAATTACCTCAAACAACTTAGAAAACTAGTAAGTTTACTAAAATAACACCTAGGTGAGCTCTCAACAAAAAAATTGTGGCCAGACTCTTAGACATCCTTTTTCCTTTTGTTTTATTACGAAAATGCCATTATCTATTTTTATTAATTCTTTTTCATTAATTAATAGTTAAATGAATGAAAACATAAATTAACCGACAACATCTCTTCTCTCTCTCCTTTCTCTCTATCTTCTCTTTACCTTCTCTCTACCTTCTCTCTAAAAACCTCTGTCTTTTTATATGTTTCCGGCCGGCGTTTGTGGGCTTCCTGAGTCACGACGTCGGTTTGGCTTTCGTTGTATGTATAATTTTCCATTGGGTTTCTCTTTCTGTGGTTTAAATCTTTGATTTTAGCTTCTTTTGGCTTTGGGTGGGTTTGTTTCTTTAGTTAAAGTTTATATCTTTTCAGTGAGATTTTCCGATGGATCTGTGGTTTCTGTCATGGAGGAGGTGAGATTCCGTCGCTACGTTCGTGGATTCTAAAGCTTTGCTCTTCTTCATCTTCGTTTTCTTCGTCGGGTGGAGATCTTCGTGTGTAGGCTTGAGGTTCCTTGCTCTTGCTTGATTGGCTATATCTAGTTAGGCTCGCCGGCTGTGTAATCGACGTTGACCGGATTTTTTTTTTGTCTTGGTTATCATAATCATGTCATAATTGTGTTACATGTTATTTGAGAGCAAAATAATATTTTATTAAAAGTTCTTTAGTATACTCGTCTTGTATGAATTTTAACAACACATTAATATGTTATTCTTCCGAAAGGATTCGCTTATCTTAAGTCAATACATATATTGTATTTAACTTAATTTAAAACAATATATGTATGGATGTTACTACGATGTGTATTGAAAATGGAGGCCTTAATGTATTGAAGAATGTTGTTGCTTCTGCGATCCTTGTTCTCCTAGCCGTGGTTGTCTACCTCTTTATAATTGACTAACAGAAATCCAAAATCCACTAAAGGTGAGGAAAGAAAAAATTGGCAAAGGTTTGATGAAACAAATCTAAAAATCTCCTTGTAATTGATTTTTCTAAGTTAACTCATCAATATTATCGAATGGGGAACTTTATCAAATCTACTTATCTTGCTTGATTCACTGTTTAATTCATTTTTAGCAACTACTATTCGATAAGAAAGTTGTTAGTTAAAAAAAAATTGCTAATTTAACAACTAATAACAGCTACATAAATCAAATATTCTGCCATCAAATGACTTTTGATAGTAGGAATTTTTCTATCCTTGATCAATTCCTCAACTACTCAGGTCATTGTAGCACTTGAAGTATCAATCCAAATGGAGAGATTCTAGACACTAAGACTATGAGGATCAATTCTGAATCCAAGTCTAACTAAACAGATGAGTTGGTAACCAAGATTATCTAAAAGCATATAATAAAACAAGCAAGAACAAACAGTAATTAAGAATTAAAAAAGCAAGAGAAACTAAACAAATACTCAAATTCAAATAAAGTGAAAGCTAAACCTCTAGATGTGATCATTGATCAGGGTGCTTTAGATGTGAATTCATGATGATAAGCAAACAATGCAACACTTGCAAATCTTTAGTCTAGACTTCCAATTCAGATTAATTCATTCTCATGACAGAAATCCCTTTGTTAATTACCAATTCAAGACTAATTCCCATTAGATGAATAAACAATCAACAAGCATAAGGGTCCAAGTCTAAAATGACCAGACAGCCTCTTTGTGCATCAAAATAAGAGCTAAGAAAGGCTGAATCTTATACAGAAAGATAAAGCAAGCATCACATGATCTCAAATTCCAATTAACTTAGAACTCTAATCTAGATTAATCCTCTCATGAAGGCACTAACCTCTACACTAATCCATTTTCAAACCAAATCATCATTTGTGAAATATGAATCATTGAGCATTAAGAAACAGTTCTAATATGTCATTCATGCATTTAACAATCATTCCCATGATGAAAAAGGCATAAACCCTTAAGTTAGCTCATTCAGGCATTTCATCAAACACCTTGTGGGTGGAGAAAGCCTAAGTTCTAGATCAAGCTTATAATGAGAGATCTAGCATTAGGATCAGCTAACTAAGGAAAGGAGAAGAGAATCTAAGCTTAAACAAACATTAATCTACATCTAAGCACCCTAATCTACACACCTAGAAGCTTAAAAGATGACTACTCACTAATTATGAAGAACACATCTAATCTTTTGCAAGAGATGATGTTAATCATGATTAGAAGCAGAAATGAGATGATGAGATGATAAGAAACAGCTTTGGAATGATCAAATCCCTTCAGATATCTCTTAACAAACTCGTTTTTTTAACAAAAGGGGAAAGAGAAAAAGAGAAAACAAAGCTTAAGTCTTGGAAAAAACCCTAAAAAGCATATATAGTGTCTCTTGCGGACCGGGTCAGCCCAGGACAAACTGGGTCCTGACCCGGCTTTGATGGATAGTGGTGTGGTTTGCCACGGTCAGATGATGCTTGGACAGACCGTGGCAAACTGACCGTGGCAAACTGATAGTGTCAAAGTTCTTGGACAGATTCTTCATGATCAAGGTTGCCATGGCTTGATTTACACCATGTCTAGTGGCCGTGTCTCTTCTTTTCTGGGTTTGGGTGATGAACTTCTTGGATTGCCACAGTCTAGTAGCTCTTGGTCAAGCCCCGTGGTAAGTGGTCGTGTCAAACGCCGAAGGTGTGTAAAAGTTGCCACGGTCAAGTCCTAGACCGTGGCATTGAAACCGTGTCAAGTGCCGAATGCTTGTAAAGTTCTTCCCGGCCAAATGTTACTTTGCCACGGTCAAGTGTAGACCGTGGCATTCAGATCGTGTCAAACGTCGAAGGATTGCAAATAAATGCCGCGGCCAAGTGTGGACCGTGGCATTCCATCGCGGCATGTTTCACTTAGCTCGCATCATTCAGGGCTGTTTGGACCACTTCGCATTCCGGAGAGTGTAACTTCTAAGATACTTGTCCGAATTGTGTGCTTCCACTTTCAAAGGACAGAGGACTCATATAAATTCAACTTTGGTGAAGGAAGCTGCGGTGCTTGGGAAGTGGAAGGCTTCCTGGAGGGCTCATCTTCGCAGTGCATTTACACGATCAGAGAGAGGCGTCTAGACATGTGTCCATTCCGGAGACCGTATCTTCTTGCTCATAGCTCCGAATTGAATTATCTTGGAAGTTCTGGAAAAAGGACTCAAATATCTCAGATTCTCATGAAGGTCTCGTAATCTGAATCGGTCTGGAAGTGCACCGTCCATCGCAATCTTCGGAGCTCATCGGTTTGGTCCAAAACGGCAGCGAGACAGGAGTTTCTTCTGACGAACTTCACTTTCTACTCACGCGTCCGAATTCCATGATTCCACTTGCTCTGGAACCGCGATCCAATTCTCTCTAACGTTGATGAAGCATCCGACAGATGAATCGGACCGGAAGGTTCCTCGGACAGGCGATCATTCAGGAGTATCGGATTGCTCCCGAATGGATGCGAGAGAGGTCTGTCTTCCGGTGACCTTATCTTTCAGCTCAGTGCTCGAAAAACCCTGATTCAACCTGTCCTGGGTTCTTGACTCAATTATCTCCAACTTTGCTGAAGACCCTGTATGCTGAATCGGCCGGCAAGATCTTCCGGTGACGCGATTTCGGAAATGTGTCTGCACCCGAGATTTTTGGTCGAGAGACTTGACCGCGGTACGTGTTTTTGGCCGAGAAAGCTACCCGCGGGAAAGATTTTGGCCGAGAATCTTCGGCCATCAGTACATCATTTTGCCGAGAAACCCAAAATTGCTCCTTTTCACCATTTTTGATAAGTTCAACTCCATTTCTTCATCTGAATCACATCCTCCACTCCAAATAAACTCCAAAAGCACCTGTTTAACACTCCAAAACATGCAAAACTCTCTTGGACCTAATGCAATCTCCTAAGTCCTAAAACAAATCCTAAGGACCTAAAATGCATGAAATAAAACATGATTTGAAATGAAATATGCAACCTAAATGATGCAAATTATGAACATATCAACTTTAAATCTGTCAGTACTTGAATTATTTTCTAAGTTAACACCACATAACAATCGAATTTCTTCTAATCAAATCTACTGATGATGCTTTCTCTGATGTTTTGGTACATTATTTACCACTACAACTTGATAAAACACATGTTAGATAAATTAAAATTGTTTATTTAACAGCTATTTCACAAATCTTTAACGACAAAGTTAATAAATATTTCGTCCCAAAACTGTCACTACGTGAAAGGCTAGTCTAGTAAAATATAAGTCTGTTACGTCGCTCTCAAAAAAAATTTATCACCATTACATATAAAACAACAAATCTCCGACCATAGACGTATATATTTGGCACCACTATCATATAAGTCTGCCACCACTAAAGTGTTAGTTTAATAATTATAATAAATAACTAACTCTATCATAACGGGATATTAAAACTGTCATCCTATTACAAATCTGTCAGCCTAAAACAATATCTGTCCCTTCATCAAATATATCTGTCACCACTAAACAGGAACTCTAGTAATTATTACGTCTTTCATAACTCTGTCATCTCTTGTCCCAAAATCTGTTGTCCCGCAATGATTCTATCACTTCGTATATATAAATCTACCATAGATTTTAATAAATCTGTCGCACAGTCTCAAATCTGTCATCATATATCTAAAATCTGACTAACTAAGTTTGTCAAAAAAAAGTCTGCCACATAAATCTATCGTTCGAACAAAGTCTATCAATATATCGACTGAAAAGTCTGTCACACGTAAACAAATATGTCGTAGTCAAAAATCTGTCATCAATAGCGCGACAGATTTAGTATATCGACCTATAAATCTACCATGGCACAAATGGTAATTATACGCTGGTCGAATCGTAAATAAACTCAACAAATGCCTATGTGGCACCAAAATAGTAATGACATTTTGGTTATTACGTTTTTCCTACCAAAGACTTTTAGGGTTAGAATTGGGGTTTTTTTTTAGTTACTCTAGTCGTATCACATCTTGTAGACCCAAAATAATAATTATAGCCCGATTTTGAGTTGTTTCAGCAACTCACCGTATTTTTTTATTGTCTTCCATCTTTATCTCTCATTCTTCTCTCACGTCTTCTTTTTAGTTTTCTTTCATTTCATTTTCCTTTTTTTTTTCATTCTATATATTTTTGCTTACTTCTTTTTCTTTAAGTTTTTTTTTTACATCTTCTTCTTGTTCACTGTTTTCCACATCTTTTTCATATTCTACTTCTTCGTCTTCTTCTTCATCATCTTCGTCTTCTTCGTTCATTCCGACTTCATATTCTTTCTTATTTTCTTTCGTCTTTCATATCAATCAAATATATATACTTGAAAACTTTAAAACTCTCTCTCTCCCCCTCCATGTGTCCCTCCCTATCATTCTCTCTCCACTACAAGAAAAATGTACATTGTTAGCTCACGATTAGCGCTATCATATCGATTTGATAGCGTTTCGATGAACGCTGTGATCTCCAGAGCTATAATAGGGTGACCCCTATACAATAGCGTTTTTGGATTGTGCTATAATATGTAATTCTATTATAGCATTGAAATTATGATGTTATTGATGATATAGTAGCTCATTTTAGACGCTGTTCGATGTCGTCTTGTAGTACTATTTGCATGCTATAATATGGATTTTTGTAGCTCTGTTTTGTTGCTATAGACTAATCTCCTGTAGCTCTTTTTGTGGCTACGGTATATCGTGTTGTAGCTCTTTTTCTGGGCTATAGTATAATGTTTTATAATACTTTTTCCGGGCTATTGTATAACATGTTCTATTTTTTTTTTTTTGATTACGACCTGTAGTTTTGCAAAATTATTTTCAAACCGAGAGAAACCTGTTTTTCAAAACTATATGAAATGAAACAAGCGTTTGCATTTAAAACACTCTTATTTTTATTAAACATCCAAACATGTCTTACACAAAACATCACAAGGACAAACATCATATTAAAAACAAGTCTTACAAAACATCAAGTCTTAAACATCATACCAAATGTCTTACAAAACGTGGTCTTAACATCATGGCTGCTTGAAGTGCTGAAGCAATTCTTTGCGTGAGAAGTGCTTGCCTAGCCTGGGAGAGAATCAATGCAATAAATTGCAGTTCCAAGCAACAAGCAATTGCAGTTCCAAACACACACAGTAACTGCAACAAACCAAAACCATATTGATGTATTGAGAATCGGTGCTTACGTAATTCTCCAAAGTCATCAAGCAAAGGCATAATTTCAGAGTTGCACCAAAATCCAAATGAATAAATTACCTCAAAAAGATTTGATCATCTTGCAACCGGTTTTTGCAGCAGTTGTTGCCCTCTTCTGTTTTTGTCCAATATAAAACTCTACCAGATTTGATCTTGTATCCAAAACACGCTCCAATTGTTCTAGAGAAATGTTTATTATAACCAAAACCTGTTTTTGATGAACTGTGCAAATAATAATCGACCTAAGAGTGTTAAACGAAGTATTATTCATGTAAAGGACCAAGATATCAAACCTGTAATGATGAGATGTAACTGAAACTGATTCAAGTCTCTCGTTTTGCTTAAACGTGGTCAAAGTATTGGAACCATTCTTCTTTTCTGCAAAAAAAAATTCAGAAAATTAATAAACTCTCAAGAACAGAGAGAAGGAATAAGAACTAAAACCAAAAGCTAATGAGATTAAGGAGAAGAAGAAACGTCAACTCTTTGCAGTCTCAAAAGCATCTTCACCAGATCAACTAATCCAATACATAAGCAAAATCAGAATCTAACTGAACACATAAGAAGACCGATCTCTAACAAAATTGTTAAAGTGACCTGCATCTCATGGAAACAAAAGTAATAAGCATCTACACTTCTGAAAACAAACAAACAAAATGCAACTCTTTGAAAAAATCAAAACTTACTTCATTGATACAAGTGAACAAATCAGAAAACTAGATACTTCATTAACTTGTTGCCATGGATGATATATTTCTGGTATCTCTTTACTTACTGGAGAATAGTTTGTGCAGCTCTTAACGCTGCCTGTTACACCTGAATGGGCTCAGCGATACTTATGATCAACTTTAAGGTTGAGGCCTGTGCTTACCTACAACAAAGAAATACCGGTGTTACTATTTCAGCTTTAGAGAGTCTTTCGGAAGAGTTTATTTCACCAAGTATATAACACAACAGAACACTAACTCACCTTATGGTAATCTCCTACGGGAGATGTATAAATGAAGAACGTGTACTAATGTGCTGGAGCTGTTCCAAGGATAGCGCCATTCCCTATTAGCCGAGGCCTTGTATACAAAACTCCTTTACCCGGAGGAGGAGCCTAAAACACCAAAAAAAAAAAAAAACACAAAACCCATTAGGAGCTTCTAGAGATGAGAGCAAACTATGATCAAGAATCATATCGATTGGAATAGAGAGACACATTGGTGCATAGTCCATACCCATTTCTTGTTGGCACGTACAGTTTGCTTAACTGCTTCGATGAATTGCTCCACAAACGATGGTGTCATACAAAGCCTATCAGCACCTGTTTGCATATGAAGAGCGTTTTCGTCAGGCCGGAACAACCTAACCCGGTCGTCTTCTGTCCTGTAAGCTTTGAGATCTTCAAATAGTCCCTACAAAGCCAAACCAATATCAAAAACGTTTTTCTATCAAACCCTCATATATGTGTATAAACACTAAATCTCTAAGCTTTTGCTCGCTTATACACTAAAATCAAATAGGTTTAAACAATCTATGTATCACTAGTTTTGAATCTAGAGATTAAAAGCTTCTAACTAATGAATCCTGCTGTAATTAAACCCAAAACGTCCTATAATGTTGTCGCAAGGGACTTCGAAGGAGTCGATGTTGAGTAAATTATTCTCTGCAAGCTACTAAAAAGATCTGTTAGGCGATCATTTAAGAATAAATCTCGCACCTGAATCAACTGCCAACGCTTTGTGTTCAACATCAACAAAGAAAAATGAAAATAATGCATATTATTAGGTTATTAGCGAGAAATACAACAACTGGCCATCATCATGAAGGTTTTAAGCATTTGCCTTATGTTGAATATTGGGTGGCCCGTCTCGAAATCTTCGATATAAGTTTCGGTTTGAATAATTTAATAATCCCAATGCAAAACCCTACAAAGTGTTGAGAACCATACCTCCTGAACAGGATCGAAGAAAGCTCATGAGAGGAAACTCGTCATCGCCGTCCAGGAACCCTAACCCAAAATCTACAGTTAACCCTAATCAGCTCTTGAGAATAGGAGAGGTGAAAAAGGGGGAGAGTTGTTTCAATACCATTTATGGAGGATGGAGGTGGAAGAGGCGGCAGCGAATTGAGAGAGGTGGGTTCAATCGGAGATGAGTTAGGGTTTGGGTTAGCTGGGTCGGGGGAACGGGAGGTGGAGAAGGAGGCTGAGAAGGAGGCTGAGAGGGAGTAGGATGTGGTGAGATGGTTCAGCCATAACGGAGGAGAGGGTGGAGGAGGAAATCGGAGACGGAGGGACAACGAGCTGCTTTCTCGAAAGAATTTTTTTTTCCAAAGAACTTGTTTTTGTTCTTCTCCAAACAATATAAAAAGAAAAGTCACAATTGGGGTACTTAGTATTTTTTTCTCTTTTTGCCTAAGTATTGGCGCTCATCACAGAATTTAGGTTCCAAATGTTAATTTTTTTGTTCCCGCTTAGTGAAATTTCAGCCTAACGTTTTTTAAATGCTATAATAGAATATCCAAATCCGAAATATCCTCTTTAATAGCAGTTATAGAAATCATGCTATGTTAATGTGCTATCAATATTTGTTTTTCTTGTAGTGCTCCCTCCCTCTCTCTCTCTTTCAATATTTTCTCTCATTCTCTTCATTTCCCCCTTCGTACTAAATTGTACATATAATACGATTTAGATAACTACATTCAAAGTTAGAAGAGTTTCAAATATAAAAAACAGGAACACATAAAATATAAACTAACATAGATTTGATATCATGTACCTATAAGGTTTACTCTCTACCATTTCTCTTTCTCTCTTTCTCTCTCTCTCTCTCTCTCTCTCTCTCTCTCTCTCTCTCTCTATTTTTCTCTCCCTCACACACTCTGTTTCTCCATCTACATGTCCATGAAAGCTTTAACTTCATTTCTCTCTATTGCCCTCTTTTTCCAAATTCGTCATCCACTTCTCCTTCTTATTCTTCAATATTTTCGTCTTGTCATAAATTTTATTATTATGATTTTTCCTTTTCCTTTTTTTTAGTCTTCTTCTTTTTCTTTTTCATCGACATTAATTTTCTTATTCCTTATCTTTTCTTTCCTCTTCTTCATCGTCTACAACTTCTATTTCATTTCTCTCTTCTGATTTGTCTTCTTCTTCCTCCTCCTCTTTTGTTTTGTTCTACTCTTCTTCCTATTTTTTTTGATCTTTTGGTTTAGTTCTTCTTCCTATTTTTCTTATTCTCTTTTTTGGTTTTTATTCATCTTCTTCTTCAGTTTCCAATTTTAAGGCTTTTGTCTTCTTTTTCTGCCCCAAATTCTTCATCTTATTTTTCCTCATATTTTCCTTCTTCTTCTTCTTCATCGTCTTTGAGTTGTATTTTTTGTTCTTCTTCCTCTTATATATCTTTCGATTTTCTTATTCCTCACATTTTTCTTTCATCTTCATCTGCTTTGTATTCTCTCAGTTCTTCTTCTTTTTCAATTTTTATTACCCTTCTTTATTCTCTACTTCTTATTCCTCTTTGGTCTTCATCAAACTCTTCTTCTTCTGGGTTTTCTTGATTTCTTTCTCATCTTCACCTACTTCATATTCCCATTTCTTATTATTTTACTTTGTTTTCTTCATCTTTCATTTTTTTCTTCCAGTTTTCTTCTTTAACTCCAACATCTTTTTTCTTATCCTTATTCTTCTTAACTATTTCGTGTTCTCATCTGTTTCTTATTCTCCATGGTTTTATTCAAATTTGTCTTTTTCGAGTTCTTATCATCAACTACGTCTTCTTCTTTATAAAAGTTTTAATAATTATAGGTGAATAAAAGTAATAGCAATCTATACGTTTTATTAGGTCTGTACGTCTTTTGTAACAATAAATAACAATTATGAATTAGTAAAAATAAGATCAATATATAAAATATTAATTAGAAAATACTACTTAGAAATTTGTTTAATTGTTTATTTTTATAGATGATATTAAAATTTAAAAAGTACAATAAGGAAAATAATTAAAATCCAAACACAACGAAAATTTTAAGAAATTGTTAAAATAAAATAATTAAGGAAAAAGAAATCAAAGACAAAGCAAAAAATTGATGAAACTTATACTAAAAAACATTTAATGGATATTGGCCCAGCTGGTACGACCAAAGTTGTGTCTGGTTCCTGCTCCGATTTGTGCTCCACGATCCGTCCCTCAACCCGCAATACGTCTAGTGTTTCATGATCGCATCACAAACATTTCCAACGAATCATCAAAATCAGAATTCAAAGCTCGTCAAACGTCTCGCACAGGTGAAATTCTTTGACTTTAAAGTTATTCTCTTCTTTATACTCAAGATGGCAAAAAAAAGTTAGCAAATAAAAAATCACTGATCAATTAGAGACGCATGACAATATACAAGGCATTAACAACTTATATGCGAGCAAGATGCAAAGCAGCAAGAAATAAAATTAGGTCATAAATCACAAATAAGAGATAAGAGGCGACAGAGAAACCAAATTGAAAGGCAAAGATCTATAGAATCAAATAAACAAAAAACAATTCACAAATCGATCGATGGGACAAAAACAACACAACATATTCATAGAGACATCTGCATGGCCATAAAAAGCAAATCAATCGACCTTGCAGCAAAAAAACAAAAAAATAATCAACGAAGAACAACACCTACATAATAATAATCCGATCAGTTTCAACATAGAAACAAATCATTAGATCAAGGCAAACGACAAAAACATTAAAAACAATAACATAGAGACTAAACCAGAACTAAGAAAAATGAAAATCGTACAAACTCATAAACATGACATAAATCATTTTCAAAATCCATCCATTAGCTAGAGTTTTGACTTTTATTTTCTTCTAAAACACTAAATTAACTAATACGACAATATTTTTTTAAAAAAATTCTAAAACGGCTACCAATCTAACTAAACAACTTGACCTATAGCCTAAAACAAATCTATAAATTTAAAAGATTCAATACTAAATTAACCCGAGTAGCAGAGAAATTGGTATGTTAGTATGACAATTAACGCAATTTTAATCACAACTTAATTTGAACTGATTAAAAAAATATTAATATCTTTTTGGTGAAAGAAAACAGAATAATTAAACATCCTGGAATTCAATAAGGCATTGGAGTTAAAAATTCGCTAAAAATTCACTTTGCTTTTATTATATATGATTTTACTCATTTCTTTGGAAACAAAAAACAAAGAGAAGACATTTTCTCCCAGAGTTCCAAGTTTTTTGGGATAACACATTGTGCTACAGTGAAACTTTTGTTAATATTTACATATCTATACTATTAAAAAAAGATACACATTTAGACGTTATAAAAATATTATAATCATTGCATCCAAATACTCCTTCTTTTATTAAAGTATATTTTATTTTATATTTTAATTTAATTCCAAAAATCTAGATATTAATTTAGATGATTTTAGATATCCTTCAATATCTATACTATTATTTTAGATTAATTTGAATTTTTTAAAATATAGGTTAACTTAATGAAATATTAATAAAAAAAACTATTTTATTTTATATTTATAATTAATTCCAAAAATTTAAATATTAATTTAGATTATTTAAAATTTCCTCAAATATAGGTAATATTTTATTTCTCAAATTAGTTTTTAATGTATCTTTAAAAAAATCAATTTAAATTTAATTTAGATATTTGATTTAATTTAGAATCTATACTATTATTTGTAAGGTCAAAAATCTGATGTGTGGTCTCCACAGCGATGGTCCTATGTGTCATTATTAAAAACAATTATGCGGCGTTTTAATTAGTTCTGATATGCCGATCATTAATCCTACGTGTAAATAACCGTGACTTGATTTTTTTTTCCCTCGATTATGGGCCAACGATTTTGTTTATGGGCCATTGATCTCGAAGTTGGTCCTAACCACTGATTTTGGTCATTAATCCTACGTGTAAATACCTGTGACATGGCTTTTTTCACTTGATTATGGGCCATCGATTTTGTTTATTGGCCACCGATCTCGAAGTTGGCCCTAGCCACTGATTTTTGGTTATAGGCCACCGATATCAAAGTTGGTACTAACCTAAACCCTAGCGTATCCATCATGCTATATATACTCCTCTCCGTCTTCATGTTTTCTTACATACAATGTCCGCAAAAAGAGTATCAAGCCCGAAAGCTTGCGCGAGACGTACAGAAGGTCCTTATCGGTCTTAAAAGCCAAACGATGGATCCAGAAACCAAATCAACACCCAATGCTGTGACCGTACTTATGTACTCAAGTCGTGACTAGCCTAATTGGGGTGTTGGCTTGATACTCTTTTTCTTTACATCCGGGTTTGTCCCAATGAGTTTATGGGATAGAGTTTTGGATCACTTTCAATATCTTATGCAGGTGTTTTCACTCAGTTTTAAAGGTTTTATAAGTGTTTTCCATGTTTTGGAGTTTTAAAAATCTTTTCAGGAAACTTGGAGCTTTGGAGTGCATTTTGGACCAAAAGCACATTTTTGGATAGATTCAGGCCAGTAGAAGTTTGGCAACTAAAAAAGACCTTCTTACCTTTTGATCATCCCTAAATTTGGAGACATTATAGACAAGATAACCAGATTTGAAACACAGTTGGAATCAAAGCAATCCAACGGTTAGATTTCCAGATATCATCAATGCGCTGAAGGCCAATCAACACAGTCTAGTCAAGGACAGGAGCTTTTACCCGCGGCCAAGCTTGCTCCCACCGCGGCTCAGTTCCTTTCACCCCCGGTGGACCTCAGTCCAAACCTCAAGAGACTAACTAAGGCCCAAGACACTTCCTGCAATCATTTTACAAGCCCTAGACGCCCAGACTTGGAGAAACACTATAAATACTCATTTTTAGGTCTTTTGTAAGGGAGCTTATTTCTTCTCTTTGAGAGAGAACTCATTTGTAGTTTTAGGTTTTATTTTTATGCATCTGTAGAAGCTCTTCATCGTCACTCTGTCTTCAATAAGAGAAGTTTTTCTGCAACTTTTATTTCTTTACTTTTCTTCTTTTAAGTTCTAAACTGATGATGATGTTTATCTCAGTCATGTCTAAGTAGTCACCTAGTTGGGTGAAAGGTAAATCCTAAGGGATCCCATGTTCGAATGACATCTAGGTCTTTAGGATAAATGATGTCGATTTTTACATGATTCTCTTATTCATCCAAATCTCAAAGCGGTAACTCTGGATTGATCACCCAGAGTCCGATCTTAGGTTAAATCTGAGCCATGAGAGTGTTGTATCTGGGTTGCCTGAACTGGATCTTATGGACGTCACCGTCATAGGAGACGAAAGCTACCTACGGAGGATACGTAAGCCGAGATGGATTCCGATCTGCAATGCATGATCTTGTTCTGGCATGAGAACGAGAGTTAATTCCCATGAATAAGTGATTAGATGATTAGAGTGACGAGAGTTGGCTAATATTACAAGTGTCTATCCTAGTTTCAGAGTCACAGAAAATCCTTGCCTAAATTCCTAGTGTTTTAAAACATGAACCCTAAAGATGAACTTTGAATCCAGCGCCGTTTTTCTTACTGTTTTCAATTGATTTTTATTTTCAGTTTTTTTAATTCTCTGCTTGATAAGATTTAGTGACAAACCAAAACCTCTTTTTATTAGATTAGGTCTACAATTGTTTTTAGCATCAGTTAGAAGTCCTCAACACACAAATCCCTATGGATTTAAATCCTAAGTACTACTGTGTTTGCTGTGCACTTGTGTTGAGGTCGGTTTTCACCCCCACGAGTTTAACTGCCTAAAAATGACTAAGTGTCGAAATCAGGTTTTGACAAACCCAATTCTATGATTTATCGGAGGAAGAATCGAACCAGGACGCAACCGACACAATAAACCGAGCCAAACCAGACATCATCTCGGACCAAGCCGAACCAAGTGTTGGTTCGGCCAAATCAAGCCGAATCAAAGGGTCTCTCAGTTTGACCGAGTAGAATCAAGGAAGGTGACGAACCGAACTGAGCCGGTCTCGGTTTGAAAGATTTCTTACGTACTTGAGCCGAGGAGCAATCCTGTAAACGAAGTGCATTGGGCTGAAGGAGGAAGAGATTGGGTCGAGCCAAAGAGTAGAAAGCATTAATGGGCCGAACCGGACAGTCGTGAAGGCTTAATGGACGAGTCCAAGAGATTTTACCCTATGAGAGATTGAAGTCGTCAGTCGTACAAAAGAAAAGGAAAAATTTCCGAGAATCTCGGCTAGGCGGTTTGTAGACTTAGTATAAATAGTCGATGTAATTCTTCCATTATGTAACTTTTACGTTATCGCAGAAACCCTAAGCAATAAAACTACTTTTCGATCTTTGTTCTTGAGATTTTCACTTAGAAGCTTTGGATCCCTCTTTTTCCTTAATAAATTTTGATTGTGCGAGTTTCGACTCACACAACTTGCAGCTAGTCTAGGGTAAAACTTGTGTTGCCCACTACCCCCACATCAAGTTTTTTGCACCGTTGCCGGGAATTTGTCGCTGTTGACTTGATTTCTTAATCTAATCTCAATCCTAGACCACAAGATTTTCGAGTTCTGCTGGAGATTTTCTAACTTCTATTTTTATCTTTGCTTTATATGCTCCCAGGTGCATGAAAACTAGAAAAAATCCTGCCAATATAGAAACTCAGACGAAGGACGCTCAAGATGGCCAATCTGAATGCCCATCGGGAAGATCTTTTAAAACGTGGTCAAGATGATCACATTGGAGACGATGACCGTGATTCTATTCACAATGATGACCGAGATGCTGCCCATGAAGGAGATGGCCAGCCACAACTCGATGAAGAGGGAAACCAAATCCCTATAAATGCTGCTCAAGCCATAACCGAAGGAGACACGACCAGGTCGATCTCGAAGAAAGAAGGAATGATGAAACATTGTTCCACCAAATTGTAGAGAGACCAACCGACCCATACAGCTTGCCAATCCTGCGAGAAGACAGCCCCGCAATAGACTTATTGCCGATTTTGATGCACCTCACCAACACTTCCAAAATAGATCAGCTATTCATGTTCCTACCCCAGCAAGAGGAGATCATGAAATAAAACCTCTGATTGTCTCTTTGGTGAAGCAGAATCAATTCCATGGAATCTCTACTGAGCATCCAATGGACCACATTGATCTTTTTGAAGAAATATGTGGAATGGTGAGAACTGCTCCAGAAACTGTGGACTATGTGAAATGTAAGCTTTTTCTTTTCTCTCTAAGTGATAAAACTTTTAGATGGTTAAAATCTATGCCATCTGGTTCTATTACTTCATGGGAAGAATGCAAGTTAGCTTTCCTGAACCACTTCTACACCAAGTATAGATCAAACCAGCTGAGAAACAAGATACAAAGTTTCCAACAAGGCCCCGTAGAATAATTCTATAAATCCTGGGAGTGATTATAGAATATGAGAGAGACTGCCCTCATCATGGTTTCTCTGGAGCAAAGAATATGAGAGGACTCCAGCAGAAGTATCAACTTTCTTTTGACACTGCCAGAAATGGAGATTTCAGCTCAAAAACTATACCACAAGGGAGAGCACTCATAAAAAATTTGGCTGTAGCTAACAGCAAAAACAACCCTGAGTATAACTGATCAAAGAAGACTATCATTAGTCAGGAGTCAAGGGAGATTGCTGGGCTAAAAAGCATGGTAAGTCAACTTCTTAATTCTCAAAATAAGAATATACATGCCTGTGACAGTGCTGCAGGAAATGAAGAAGATGGAAGATATGAAGATGATGACATATACCAAGAAGAAGAAATCAATTTCATGGGAGCTCAAGCATACCAGGACCGATTCAATCCAGCTTTCAACCACAACTTTAGGAATGCCAACTTCAACAATCTCTCATACAGAAGCCAGGGAGTCGAGAACCCCTAAAACCAGCCTTATCCGCAGCAACAAAGGAATTTTCCAAATAACTTCCAAAATGGGGACAATGGAGGAGGAAATTTCCAACAAAGACCACCTTTCAACCCTCAAAAAGCACAGACTAGCTCATTAGAAGCAACCTTTTCCTAGCTGAGTGAGGATCGATTGTATGTACAATGACTTGAATGGGAAGTTTGAATCTCTTGCAACCCATCTCAAGAAGTTAGAACATCAGATAGGTCAGACTGAAGATTCAATGAAGAGACAACCAGGATTCTCACCAGGAAGAGTGGAAGATAATCAAAGAAGTTATGCAATGCTATGACAGCAGTTTTGGAAGAAGAACCTGTCGCAGACTCTAAGGAAAAGTCGGCACCTGAACCCCTCTTGAAGGACACAAAAACCGAGTATGAGAGAAGCCATGTCATCCCAGTTAAGGTACCAAAACGCTTACCTGCCAAAGACTCAAAAAGGCTAAGGACCCAGGGTGTTTTTCTTTCAGTTGTTCTATTTCTGGAATTGAACTTTAAGATCGCTTATGTGATTCTGGTGCTAATGTGAATGTTATGTCAAAATCTGTTGCTGAGAGACTTTGTATAGGAACATTTATCCCATCTCCAGTAATGATGATCTTTGGTGATTCATCTCAAAAGAGGACAGAAGGAATGATTCAAGACTTGCCACTGGTCATTGGAAACAAAATCATTCCAGCCGATTTCCAAGTCTTAGAGATGGATGATATATTCATAAATTGCATCATTTAGTGTATATATTTAAGTCCAAATCATGTCTCATTTGCATACATTTTAGGTCTTTAGGCATTTTTTTAGGACTTTAGAGATTGCATTTGGTCCAAGAGAGTTTTGCATGGTTTGGAGTGTTAAACAGGTGCTTATGAAGCTTATTTGGAGTGGAAAATGTGAACCAGATGAAGAAATGGAGTTGAAATGATCAAAAATGGTGAAAAGGGCATTATGGAGGTTCTCGGCAAAAAGGGTGTACTGATGGTCGGGGATTCTCGGCCAAAATCCATCCTGCGGGTAGATCTCTCGGCCAAAAACACGGACTAGCGGTTAAGTTTCTCGGCCAAAAATCGCGGGTGCAGATACATCTCAGAAATCACATTACCGGAAGGTCTTGTCGTCCTATTCAGCTGTCGGGGTCTTCATAAAAGTTATAGATCATTGAGTCAAGAACCCAGAACAGTTCGTATCAGGGCATTTGGAGCATTGAGCAGAGACTTAAGCTCACCGGATGGCACGCCTGTCTCGCTAGAGTTTTTAGACCTACCCGATGAGCTCCAAAGATTGCAAGGGACGATGCACTTCCAGAACGATTCAGTTTACAGGTCCTTCATCAAGATTCAATATATTTCAGTCCGCTGTCCAGAACGTTTGAGACCATTCAATTTAGAGCTATGAGCAAGAAGATAACGTTTCCAGAATGGACACATGTCTAGAAGCCTCTTTCTGATCGTGTCAATGCATTGCAAAGATGAGCCCTCCGGGGAACCTTCCACTTCCCAAGCGCCGAAGATTTCTTAACCAAAGTTTAGATAATTGCGCTGCCTTGCCACTGGAGTTTGAATCAAAGCATTTGGACCAGTATTCCAGGAGTTATGATGCATCAAACGTGGAGTGCTCTGAGAAAATGAGAAATGATGCGACTTGAGTGTGCGGCTTGATTAACTCGCACCCATGAATGTTCATACTCTGGAAACAAGTTGCGACATTAGAGATGAGTGTAAGGAGTCTCTGAGCAAGGTAGAGACTTCCAGAATCAAATTTGACTAAGTCTACAATGCTGTGCGAGATAGGCCTGCGAGTTGGACATGAAGTGGAACCGTGTAGCACATGTGTTCGCAAATTACACCGACTTGGGCCTGCGACTTGGGACTAAAGATGACCAACTCGCACACATATTATCTCCTGAATGCGTCTTGGTTGTGCGAGTTGAAGAGAAGAAAGCCTGAACAACACAAACACTCACAGTTTACACCTAGATAGGCATGCGGCTGGGGCTGATGGATTAAGGTGCACAAGCCTGTTTCTATAGCTGTGCGACTTGGGCCTGCGACTTGGGAAGCACCTGACCATGTCGCACACTTGAGACATGACCATTTGAAGCCGGATCAGTACCCAGTTTGTCCTGGGCTGACCCGGTCCGCAAGAGATACTATATATGCTTTTTAGGGTTTTTTCCAAGACTTAAGCTTTGTTTTCTCTTGTTTCTCTTTCCCCTTTTGTTAAAGAAAACGAGTTTGTTAAGAGATATCTCAAGGATTTTATCAATCTAAGTCTGTTTCTTATCATCTCATCTTCTTATCTTTGCTTCTAATCATGATTAACATCACCTCTTGCAAAGGAAATGGTGTGTTCATCATGATTAGTGAGTAGTCTTCTTTTAAGCTTCTAGGTGTGTAGATTAGGGTGCTTAGATGTTTGATTTATGATGTTTAGGTTCTAGATTCTCATTTCCTTTCCTTGGTTAGCTGCTCTTAATGCTAAATCTTTGATAATCACTCTGATTTAGAACTTAGCCATTTCTCCACCCACAAGGTGTTTGATGAAATGCCTGAATGAGCTAACTTAAGGGTTTATGCCTTTTTCATCATGGGAATGATTGTTAAATGCATGAATGACATATTAGAACTGTTTCTTAATGCTCATTGATTCATATTTCAAAAATGATGATTTGGTTTGAAAATGGATTAGTGTAGAGGTTAATGCCTTCATGAGAGGATTAATCTAGATTAGAGTTATAAGTTAATTGGAATTTGAGATCATGTGATGCTTGCTTTATCTTTCTGTATAAGATTCAGTCTTTCTTAGCTCTTATTTTGATGCACAGAGAGGATGTCTAGTCATTTTAGACTTGGAACCTTATGCTTGTTGATTGCCTATTCATCTAATGGGAATTAGTCTTGATTTGGTAATTAACAAAGGAATTTTTGTCATGAGAATGAATTAATCTGATTTGGAAGTCTAGACTAAAGAATTGCAAGTGTTGCATTGTTTGCTTAGCATCATGAATTCACATTTAAAGCACCCTAATCAATGATCACATCTAGAGGTTTAGCTTTATCTTTATTTGAATTTGAGTCTTTGTTTTGTTTGTCTTGTTTGCTTGTTTAATTCTTAATTACTGCTTGTTCTTGTTTGTTTTTATGTTTTTAGATCACTTAATCACCAACCTGTTTCATTAGACTTGGATTAAGAATTGATCCTCATAGTCTTAGTGACTAGATAATCTCCATTTGGATTGACCCTCAATTGCTACAACACAAGAGGTTAATTGACCTTAGTAGGCTAAAAAAAACCTACTATCAATGGACCAGGAGTCCAGGACAAAGACAGACCTTTGATATTTGGTCGCCCATTCTTAGCAACTGTAGGTGCTATTATTGACCATGCAAATCGCTTTTTAGTCTTCCTAAATATGAACAGGAAAAAGTTCTACAAGACCATACCTGATCAAGCTCCAAACCGAAAGGACAAAAGCAAAGAGAAGATGTTGGATAACAAAAATGAAATAAAAGCACTTGCATCCAGGCAATTTGAAAAGATCAAGATAGTGGTGCCACCAGACATTAGCAAGGAGAAAGAGAGAAACCTTGAGGAAATTGTTGAGAAGACATAACATGTCTTCAAGGATGCAAAAATCTTTAAGAAAGGAAAGGAGTTTGTGATTCAAGATGATGGAGATCCAAAGTTCAGGCTAAGAAGGATCCCAAAGACTCTTATTTCAAGAGATCCTACCTCTTCTTCTCAATCCTAATCCTACAAAGACTATAGCTAAAAGACTTTAAACACAAACGCTTGATGGGAGGCAACCCATTTGGTATGATTTTTTTTTTTTTTTTTTTTCTATTTGATATTTTTCTTTTTATGCATTTCAGGCTTTCATAAAACCCATAAAAACCAGAAAATACAAAAAGATAGGAGGAGGAAACAGGATAACGGGAAGAAACCGGGAGTTCCCAGGAGCATTTGCCGCGGCTGCGATCAATTCAGTCGCGGCCGGACCAACATTTGCCGTGGTCCATGATTCTCACCCGCGGCCTAATTCTCCTCTGCCGCGGCCAGGCTTGTTTCTGCTTCCCGACTTATTTTCTCGATTTCCCGTGAACCGGAACTTCAAAATCCCAATTTATTTCGGGATTGAACCAGAAAGTTCCTGAAACATAACTTCCGTGTTAAACACGCCAAGGTAAGTCCTTAAAAGCTTTTAAAATAAATTTTTCTTAGGAAAAACACATTTTTAAAAGAAAAAAAGATTTAAAATATCAAAAAAGTATTTCTTTTCATCTTCTCTAACAAGCTTAGAGATTTTGAGAAAAAGACCAGATTTCAAACTTGACAAATTTCTTTCAAATTTTCAAAACTGTGTCACTCTTTTTCAAAGGAGATTCCAGATCTATCATCACATAACACTTTCATCAAGGTATGGATCCAACTTTCTCACTTTTTCTTAAGAACTCAGATTTAGGATTTTCTTAGAATGAGTAGAAATTCACTTAGGATGATTGGAGATTGTCTTTGAACTTAAGACTAGACTTCTGGGTAGTTTAATTGCATGTTTAAGCACCTAGACCATGGAGATTTGAAATTTTTGAAAATCTGAGATTTGAGCACTTGAGAAAATCGAAATTATAAGATCTGTTTGATTCAGCCTAGCAAATATGATTGTTTGGTCATTATTGATAGATAACCAGATTAGATTACATATGAGTGAGCATTAGCATCATCTTAATTTAGAAATCTCATATGTTGGACATCATTATATCGAACTTGACCAGAAACTCTCAGATTTTGTAATGTCTGATGCATTTACCGCTATTTGTCAGATGAATGTGTTTGTGATAGTTTTATAAACACTTTGCTCATAAAAATTGATTCAAAAGCAGCTTCAGTTACTCTCTGTCTCGAGAATTTTGTTTTGCAGGTCATGGATCTCTCCCAGGTACGACTCATTCAAACCAAGAGGAGTGCTCATGCGAAAAAACCCATTTGCAGGAGACATATAACGCATTAAACGAGACACAGCCGAGTGATGATGAAACCTTCTCCACCTTCATAGCTGCACATAGAAGAATCTTTTCAGGAGAGATTGAGAGAGCTTCCACTTGAAAATCTGTACCTCGGAAAGCTAAGTCTTTCTCTAGGCCGAAAGTTAAGTTTGTTGGTAAAGTCATTGACCCAGACATCAACTACTTGGAACAGCTTGAGAAGCTGAAGATCAAGCCAACTCCAGCAACTGACTACTCAACTCTTGAGATACTTGGAATCAGAGAAGATGTGATATGGTATCTTGATAGGCTTGGAATGAGGTCATTCGTGGAGCAGAGGTTTCCAACCTATGAGAGCCACACCAAGGAGTTCCTTGCATCAGCGACTTTGTGCTACAAGAAGAGAGCTACTCTTAGCGCTCTAGATGACACACTCTCCTTCTCTATTGGAGGTCATCTCTATTCTCTGACAATGTTAGAGATGTGTGATGCTTTGAAGTTGCCATATTGTGATGAGATTACATTGGTGAAGGATCCAGATGAGGATCTTTGGAAATTGATGGGTTATGGAGTTTATGATAAAGTAAGGTCCAAGGCATCACTACTCTCTCGTCCTGCTGTTCAATATGTGCACAAACCACTAGCACACACTGTGTTTTCTCAAGCCAATCAGGCGAATGTCCTCAAGCCAGAGTTGGTGACACTACAACTACCTTTTGCTTATCACCCAAGGTTCCCTTGCTTTGCTTGCATCTTGGCAAGGAACCTAGTGAAGGTTAAGCATGAGATGCTTGCATCTGAGTGTCAGGACTACTCACCAGCTTTTGGAAGCATCATTACTTCGCTTATGGTAGCAGCAGGAGTTGATTTTTCAGCTGATACGCCTCTTAGGGAAGATTGGTTTGATCTCCCTCAGTTCTCTAGAGACATGACTATCACCAGGGACAAGATGGACCCAAATGGATTTTCTTACAAGTTCTGCACTAGTACCACCGAGTACAGGGTCCTCATATCTTCGGATTCAATGCCTCGTATCCGAGATGGAGCAGACCTAGGATGGAGACCAGAGACTCGCGATTTCTTACCATCTTTTCAACTTTACCTCTATCCATGAAACAATTTCTGGCTGCAAAAGCCAAGAGAGAGGTAGCTGCAAACAGCAGGAGACTTCAGCCTGCACCATCTTCATCTCGAGCCAGTTCTTCTCAGACTATAGCATCCACTAGGAGTGATGCAGACTTTGCCGCTTTGAAGAAGAAGCTTGACCAGCAAGAGAAGATCAACAGGCGCATGAAGACGCTCCTGAAGAAGAACCACATGTTTCATGATGACTCTTCTGCCACAGAGACAGATGACCATGAGACATAGGCGCCTACCAATCACCTCATCATACCCACGGTTCTATCATCATTTTCTTTTCTTTTATTTTAGACTTTTTGGCTTTTATTCACCATCTTCTCACCAACTATTTCACACTGGGGATAGTGTGATTTAAGTCCGGGGGAGGATGTACTAATCTAATTTTTCTTTGTTTCTTATCTTTTTTTCTGCAATTTTTAAAATTTCCTATGCTTATTAAAAGACCTTCAGTACTTTTCAGGAATGTTTGACACAAAACTATGACACAAATCTAGACTTTACATGCTAGTTTTTTTTTGTGGTTAGTACTAGTCTAGGCGGTAGCTAGAGTACTTGCACTACGAACTCCCACCAGAGAATTTCTATTCATGGAGATCTTTTCTGCCAGGATATACTAGCTCATTTCACTTGAACATAATCTTGACATCTAATTTTCTCATCATTGGTTTTAGCAGGCATCATGACATACATCTAGGAAATCTTCACCTTATTATTACCACTCTTTGTTGTCCTAGATAGCCAGTTCATCTTTAGTTGGTACCACACCTTTTACCCAAACCATCATTTCAAACCTCATGCATTCTCTCTTTAGTTTTTTGGCAGATATGTGCAAAAACGCCGGAGAGGGAGGAACAACATGGTTTTCAGTCACTCAAGAAAAAGACTGAATGAAATTGGGAAAGTGGAGTATCAGGAATTCTATCAAAGCTTAATGGTGCCTCAAAGAAGCTTGAACTTAAAGGTAAATTTCGTGCCTCCTAAGACTCTACATCCAAAGGTATTTTCCCCTTTCAAAAAAAAAAATCAAAAAAATGAAAGAGTGAAAGAAAAGGAAAAACACAAAGCCTAAAAGAGTTTAGGATGGCAAAGGTTACAAGTATTCATCTGAGAACATTGGTTTTAAAACCTGGACAAAAATTTAAGTCTGGGGGAGTCATGAGCAGAACCTGAAGAAAGGAGATCAAAAATCTGAAGGCAAGAAGAATGTGACTGGAAACTGTGGATATGAACAGCTCCATCCTCTCTTGCTGTTTTGCATAATGTCTTGTCTCTCCAAAAAAGGTAACCCTAAACAATAAGAACCTCACCCTTAAAAGAGCCATTTTGAATACTTAGCCTTGATTGCTTCACTAAAGCCCTTTTGATGAGAACCATTTGAACTTTTAAATGAATATTAAGAACTAGTTGACTGGAAGATAAATTTAAGTATCTAGACTTTCGCATGACGGATCAACGGACTAGTTATGCCTGTACTTTGGTGAGAATTTTCTAGACTATACCTGATCTGAGCATAGTGACTAACTTTGGTTTAGAAGCATGGTCTCTGAGATTTTGTTAGTTCCTGCGATTTTCAAACCTCTTTTCCAGGTTTAGATCTTTGGTTTTATTTGAGGACAAACAAAGGTTTAAGTCTGGGGGAGTTGATAACACCTGATTTTGACCACTTTTATGGATCACTTTCACTATCTTATGCAGGTGTTTTCACTCAGTTTTAAAGGTTTTATAAGTGTTTTCCATGTTTTGGAGGTTTAAAATGCTTTTCAGGAAACTTGGAGCTTTGGAGTGTATTTTGGAGCAAAAGTACATTTTTGGATAAATTCAGACCGTCAAAAGTTTGGCAACTAAAGAAGACCTTCTCACCATCTGCTCATCCCCAAATTTGGCAACTATAGAAGTTTGACAACTAAACCAGCTTTCCAACACACTTGGAATCAAATGAATCCAACTCACTTGGAATCAAATGAATCCAACTGTTAGATCTCCAAATATCATCAATGCACTGAAGCCCAATCAACACAATGCAGTCAAGGACATGAGCTTTCACCCGTGGCCAAGCTTGCTCCCACCGCGGCTCAGGTCCTTTCACCCCTGGTGGACGTCAGTCCGAACCTCAGGAGCCCAACTAAGGCCCAAGACACTTCCTGCAACCATTTTACAAGCCTTAGACGCCCAGACTTGAAGAAACATTATAAATACTCATTTTTTAGGTCTTTTGTAAGGGAGCCTTTTTTTTTCTTTGAGAGAGAACTCATTTGTAGTTTTAGGTTTTATTTTTATGCATCTGTAGAAGCTCTTCATCGCCACTCTGTCTTCAATAAGAGAAGTTTTTCTGCAACTTTTGTTTCTTTACTTTCCTTCTTTCTAAGTTCCAAACCTATGATGATGTCTATATCAGTCATGTATGAGTAGTCACCTAGTTGGGTGAAAGGGAAATCCTAAGGGATCCCATGTTCGAATGACATCTAGGTTTTTAGGAAAAAGGATTTCGATTTATACATGATTCTCCCATTCATCCAAATCTCAAAGCGGTAACTCTAGATTGATCACCCAGAGTTCAATCCTAGGTTAAATACGAGCCACGAGAGTGTTGTATCTGGGTTGCCTGAACTGGATCTTATGGACGTCAACGTGGTAGGAGACGAAAGCTACCTATGGAGGATACGTAAGCCAAGATGGATCCGATCTGCAATGCATGATCTTGTTCTGGCATGAGAGCGAGAGTTAACTGCCATGAACAAGTGATTAGATGATTAGGGTGACAAGAATTGGTTAATCTTACAAGTGTCTATCCTAGTTTCAGATTCATAGAAAATCCTTTCCTAAATTCCTAGTGTTTTAGAACATGAACCCTAAAGATGAACCTTGAACCCAGCGCCATTTTTCTTATTGTTTTCAACCGATTTTAATTTCCAGTTTTTTTTTTAATTCTCTGCTTAATTAGATTTAGTGACAAACCAAAACCCTTTTTTATTAGATTCGGTCTGCAATTATTTTTAGCATCAGTTAGAAGTCCTCAAAACATAAATCCCTGTGGATTCGATCCCTAAGTACTACTGCGTTTGCTGTTCACTTGCAGCTTGTCTAGGGTAAAACTTGTGTTGCCCACTGCACCCACATCAGCTTTTAACAAGGTTAAGTCATCACCTATCTCACGACCCAGGTTCATTTGTGGCTTGGTTCATGGGTCGGTAGTCCAAGAGTCTCTTTCGGCCAAACAACTCAAGAGTCAGTCAAAGGCTACCCGAAGAATCATTCAACTATCTCTTTATTCTAGTCAAACTTATTTATTTATTTTTGTATTTTCCTAAGCATGACCTTTGGTCTGATCCACCTACTATATAAAGGCCTTGTACTCCTTCATTTTTAATATTCATCTTTCAAATAAAATTTCAAGACTTCTCTTTGTCTTTTCTGAACTTTTCGATACTTGGGTGGTTAGCCTTTGATTCTTTTTCGGTTTATCAAGTTTCGACCATAGAACTTGACGCAGCCTTCGATCCACTGAGTTTTCGTTCTTGTTCAAGTAGTTTTAGGGGCATCAGGAATTTCGGGAACCCGTTTCTCACACCAAATCATCCTAGATCTGCGAGTTCTTGAATCCAGTGTAGCCACCCCCTTGTTCTCATCTGTTCACCGTGAGTTTGGACCTAGGGATTTTCAGAAGTCTTTCTCTTACGCCTTAGCATCTGCTCCGTGGAACCGTTTAGTCTCAAGGATCTATCAACCTCAACCGAACCAACTGTGTACCATTCCTAGGGAGTTCATATCAAGTGGTATCAGAGCCACACACTTGTAAAATTTGGTAGTTTCTATCCTTTTCTGTCTTTTCAAATTTTATCTATGTGTTCTATTGTTAAATTAAAAAAAAAAGTCTGATCTAATTAAAAAAAAAAAGAAAAAAAAGAAAAAAGAGAAAAAAAAAGAAGAAGTTGAATCGAATTCTTTTGTTTCTATCTTCTCTTTTTCTTCTCCATAATTCGCTTGATTTTCTGATTGGATTTGAAGGTCTATAGCGAGTTTTGGATTAGTTACTTTAGAACCAAGAATAGTCTCTTTTGTGTGTGTCAGAACATTAAGAGGGCTGAGAGTAAACACCGAGATAAACACTTGTTAGAATTTATACTAACGTGTTTGTTGAATTTTTGCAAGGTACAAATTCATGTCATCCGACGGATCCACCACGCGTACTAGTGACAAGTACTCTCCTCGGATCGCAGCAGGAAGACAGCAGGTCAAAAACCAAGTCATGGACAGGAAGTTTACACAGATCACCGAGCTAATGGAGCGCATGAATGAGAGAATGAAGCGATCAGAAGTTGCCCAACCAAGGAGAGCCGACGATGCCGGGCCTAGTGGTAGAATAGGTTTCAGAAGGAGGACTCAGGACCGAGATGAGGTTGTTAATGACAATCTGTTTTACAACGGTCATTCCTCGGGAGGAAGCCAAGCCCAACAAAGACACGGCCGAGAAAACAGATGCAGAACAGACCCCGATCCTACTCGCAGTCATAACTGGGACGAGATTTGCTGAGACCGTAATGATCAATGCCAAGAGCAAGACGAGCCGAAACCGGTTCATGGCCGAAATGACAACGACCTTGGAGGCATGAAGTTGAGAGTTTTGTCTTTCAATGGGAAGACCAACCCATACGCGTTCTTTGAGTAGGAAAAGAAGATCGACATATTGTTTAGATGTCAAAACTTCTCTGAAAGAAAGAAAATCAACCTGGCCGCCACAGAGTTTCATAAGTACGCCGTGGATTGATGGGACCAAATTGTTATTAACCGGAGATGGAACAGAGACAGGCTGGTTGAGACGTGGGACGAGATGGTGATAACACCGTATTTTGACCACTTTTGTAGATCGTTTTGAAATACTTTTTCTATGTCTTTTATTACTTTAAAGTACTTTTATTATGTTTTTATAGTATTTGTAGTTCCAAGACTCTTTTCAGGAAACTTAGGGAAAAGCTTAACAAAATGGATAGAAGACCAGATTTTCAGCTCAGAGTCAAACCGTCAGAAGCTCACCCCGATTGAAGGCTTTCTCACCGTATGATCCAGCTCAAATTTGGAGACCTCAAAGATGGAACTATCAGCTTTCCAGCACACTTTACAACTTGGCAATCCAATGGTTCAATCAAAAGTTACGCGAAGAGCAAATGTTCCGTAAACCAGCCGGCAAGCGTTTCCACCCGCGGTGAACAGCCATTTCACCACGGTCAGAGGCTACCCGACTGTGGCCAAGCATCCATTCCCCACGACCACGTCCCTTCCGACCGCGGCCAGCCACCTCCGAGTTAGAAGGCCCATTTCTTACGCCCGAAACATTTTCTCAGCCTCAATTCCGGAACCCTCAGACACCATGGAGCATTGGAGACTATAAATATTTATCATTTAGGTCGTTTTTAGAGAGAAACGAAATAATTTATAAATACTCAACTTTAAGCTTTTGTTTTAGGTTTAGGGAGAGAGATCTATCTCTTGAACCCTTTTTGTTTCTCCGTTAATTTTGATTTCTACTCTACCATTTAGTACTATGTTTTTGTTTTCGTTCATCATGTCTGAGTAGTTTTATTGTTGGGTCAAAGAGATTTTCGATGGGGATACATGTGTTCGATGAGGATTCCATGAGCTATTGAAGCCGAATCCTAGAATTTTTTCTTCTGAATTTACTTTTAATGCATGGGAGTAGCGTCATGAACTACAATCTGATTCAGATTCTTGGTGATACAAAAGTATTCATCCGGTGTCAGATCTAGTTTAGGAGAGCAAAACAAACATAGGAGTGGAAACCTACCTATGGACGATTTTTGAATGCTGACAAGTCTTAAACATATTGCATCTTTTCTCCTCCAGGGCCAGAGTAGAAACCTACTGGTCATGGTTGAGAGAGAGAGTTATCTATGATCACGACATTGGTGATTCTAACGCCCGTGACTCGAGTTCAAATTTTTTTAACTAGGATCTTATTAAATTTACTCTTTAGCAATGTTTTGAATCGTTCATACCCCGAAGAAAACTTCCCTGAAACCCAGCACCTCTTTTTTATTGATTTTCACAGATTTTATTTCAAGCTTTAGTTCATCATTTTCATTCTCTTAATCGATTTTTAGTGAAGCAATTAGATTTAGCCGTTTTTCTCGTTTTTAGTCGATTTCATTAAGTTTAGTTATTAGGTCATTTCAATTCTCGTATTTTCTCGTCAAGATTAGTTTTTACGTTTTAAAGACACCACCAAAACCCTTACCAAAATCGTCTGGTTCTAGACTTCCTTACTTTATATTTCTTTCCAAGGCTTTTGTAGGAAAGATCCTCCTTCCATGTGGATTCGATCCCTAAGTACTATAATCGATCAGCTGTGCACTTGCCGCTATTGATTTCATTTAGGGTAAAGCTTGACACCCTCACCACATGACACATCAAGTTTTTGGCGCCGTTGCCAGGGAAGGCACGCGTTTTTTTCCGCAAAACCCTAAGAAAGGTTGGTAAATCGATTCTAGAACCCTTTTCTACATATTTCTATTTTTTGTTTCTTTTTGTTTCAGTTCCCGAAGCAATGAACCCTATAAATCGATATCCCTACTACGAGGGAGGTTTTTACAACACTCTTAAAGCCACCAGACGCAGAGAAGAGCAATACATACGCGATCTCTACGACGAAGTTGGAAGCTCAAATCCGAACTACCGAGCATTCCTAGACGAGCCCTACACGCCTCTAATGGTAAACCCTAGATCACCTATGCATCGCCTACCTCACCAGATTCTCCAGCAAGATGAGAACGCCCAGCTCAGTAATCGATAGAGTCAGCTTGAAGCCATAATCAAGCAGTTCATCGAAGCTCAAGCTGTTACTACAGCCACTCTAAATGAAAGGATTGATGGAATATCGAAGCTTTTCAATAAGAAGATCGATAACCTCGCTTTTCACAGGTCAAATCAATAGAGGAACGAGCAACAAAAGACGCAATCATGATCGCTAATATGTTTGACATCATGCAGGAAGAACAAGCAAAGCACAACTATGAGCTTCGCAACACTAAGAACAAGGTCATGGACCTGGATTTCAAACTCGACGATGTGGACAAGGCCCTCAACGAAGCTAAGAACGAGTCTTACGACTTCACGATCGAAGTTTCGGAGAACGTATACAAAGTCATTGACAAAACTGAGGAGCTTGATTAAACCAATGACAAAGTAGTCTATGCTCTTGATGAAGTTGAAGAAAAGGTTGAGGAGATCATGCAAGGACTTGGAGAGCAGATTCCAGCAACCCAAACTAAAGACTTAAGCCCAGAAAGGAAGTACACCAAGCCAGAAGACCCAGGAGATAAGGAATAAGCAACTGCAGACACTCAACTCGGAGACACTCTCCCGCGGTCGCGTCACCTGTGACTGCGGTCGTGCTCGGCCTACCTGCGGCCCATAGCCGTTTCCCCGCGGTTGCGTTTCCTGCAGTCAAGACCAGTCAAAAAAACGTCCCAAAACAGCCTCGTTCCGCCCATACAAGCGGTTGGTCGTCTGATGCACCTTCTGAAGTAGCTAGACCTCTCATCCAACAACTAATTTACTCTATCAGCACTCAAAAATCTGAAGATGAAGACAAGCCATTACCCTGCAACATGGCCTTTTCTTTTGAAGATGAGTATGAAGAACAATACTCTGAAGATGAAGATTGTGGATTGTTCGTAAAGGATCCAGATGCAGGATATTCCTCAGAAGACAGTACGGGGGAAATTCAATGGATCACTAACAACATCAGTAGAGAGAAGATGATAGAGATTAACAATATGGTCAAGACATTCCCTGCTCACTTAAGCTTCGATGATATCTGGAAATTTGGTTGCCTACAGGTCTTTTTCAGGTACTGTAAGGAGTCTAAAGAGGACATCCATAAGTACTTTATGCAAGCTCTATACCTAACATCACCAGAAGCAGCTGTCTATGCAATTCAACTTCAAAAACATGAAGAATGCAGCTACTACACCAACAAAATCAGCAAACAAAAGCTTGATGAGTTCAATGATGTAGTTTGAAATTTGCCTGAAGGAATCACCTTTCCTAGAGCTTGCAAAGACTTCTTGATAGACAAATACTTCTGTGAGAGCAAGGAATCAATCCATGAAATAGAAGACTTGTTTAATCATGCCAGAAGAGGTAAACCTGTTCGAACACTTCAGAAAATCGAAGGTATATGTCAGTTTCTCATCTCTTGTTCCATTAGAGGTGAAATGTTTAACAATATACTTTGTGATGCTGGAGCTTGTCTCAACATAATGTCCAAGGCAATTGCTTTGAGAATTGGTATTAATCACCTGTGCAGGACTACAGCGAGGATTAGTCTAGTTGATGATTCCAATGCAACACCTAAAGGAATAGCCCACAACATTCTCTTGAGAATAGGAGACTGCATTGTGCATGTCAACTTCTAAATTGTCGAAACAAGAGACGCAGCACATCCAGTGATTCTCGGATGGTCTTTTCTAGCAACTTCCGAAGCTATAATGGACTGGCCAAACCGGAGGATCTCATTTGCTAATATCGACAAAGATGTCTTCACAGAAGCTGTCCCATACAACAGCAAAGCAGGAAAACGTTCTACAACAGAAGAGTTTGAAGAAGAACTTTGGAGTAACGAAGAACCTGCTAGGCAAAGCAAGAAGATTTCAAAAAAGACATGTCTTAGGACAAAGTCTTCTTAATTGGACTAAGCCACGTCCTACACCAAAGTCGAGCTAAACGACTTAAAAGAAAAGCGCTTAATGGGAGGCAACTCATTTAGGTATTGTTTTCTTTATGATCTTTTTTTCTTTTTTTTTTCTGTTAATGTTTTTTTTTCCTTAGTTTCAGGTGTTTCTTATAAATCAAAAGCAAAAAAATAAAAATAAAAACCGAAAAAAAACAAAAAGAAGGATGGTCTCTGATTTCTCGGCCCAGCAGGAACCAAGGAGAAGTACGAACATGCCGCAGTTAAGCCCCCGCGGTCGCGGGAGCTTGGACCGCGGCAAACAATACTTCGACCACAGCCGCGTCTTACTGACCGCGGCCGAGCACCAGTTTACCACGGTCGCATGACCTCTGACCGCGGCAAATGGTCGTTCAGATGATACCCAACCCCAAACCACCCACTTCACCTCATTCCACCTCGCCAATCCCCATTCCACCTCATTCATCACTTCCCACCACCTTCCATCACCACTTATCACCTTCCAAAACCTTTCTGAATGGATCCGGTCCACCTCTACCAGCATTCCGGATCCAGGTAAGTTCTCTTTAGCTTACCAAATTCGATTATCTATGCATTTTTCTCATCCAATCTCGACTTGTTTCACACTAAAGACAGTGTGATTTAAGTCTGAGGGAGAATTTCCTCCCTTTCTAACCACTTTTATTTCATGCGTCTTGAATTATCTACACCTTTTGAATTTTCTTTAAAGTTTTTTTTAAAAAAAAATGGTTTTCAAAACAAATATGTTTTAAAGGAATGGTGAACAATAAATCAATGATAGTTTAACTGTGTGCTTTTAGACTGTTCCTAGTGACATGCTCATTCATGATTTGGGACTAGCCTAGGCGGTAGCTAAGCACATTTGAAACGAAGTACCCCAGAGGAATTTTAAATGATTTCAATTTAGATGAAGGAATACACTAGCTCTGTTTTGTTTGGACTTAACTTGGACTTAATTTTCTCATTAAAGCATTAGACCAGGGAAAAGAATCATACATTCAGGACTCCTTTACCCTTTTACCATTCTCTGTTGATCCTGAATGGCTAATTCATCTTTAGCTAGTTTCCCACCTTAACCAAGCCTCTTTCGAACCACATGCACTCTTGTTTTATATTGCCTTATATGCAGATATGTGTAGAAACGTCAGAGAGAAAGAGAAACGACGCAGTTTTCAGTCACCAAAGACAGAGACCTGCGATTTTGCCAGAAAACTTCCGGGAAGGATTCAACACATGAGGAAGCTCAGCTTGCCTTGGAAAAATCTCAAATTTTGGTACAATTTCGTCCTCTAGTCTCTCTCTCTTTAAAAAGCATTTCCCCTTTTCAAAAAAAAAATATATCTGAAAATAGGAAAGGAAAGGAAATAAAAGCCTTAGAGAGTTTAGAAAGGTTGAATTTTAAGTCCCAATGCCACTAGAGTTCGATTTTATAGAGTTTTGGAGATCACTTTTTTTTTTATTCCCGAAAAAAATCTAAGTCTGGGGAAATAGCTGTTCACAACAAAGGAGGAAGGATTATGCAACAACATTGGACAAGAAGAAGAGACTGAAAATTGTGGTCAGCAATAGGTCCTTATCTCTCTTGTTGTTTTGCATAATATCTTGCATCCTCCAGATTCATCAGGTAACCCGAAACTCTTTAACTCCACCACTTAAACAGCTCTTTAATGCCAAACGCCGTCTACCCTGGATGATGTCTTTGTTGAGAGTTCACTTTTGCATTAATGAATGTAGAGAGCTAGTTGACTGAAATCAAGATTTAGATTATTTAAGTTTTGCATGACGGAAAAAGTGGACTAGTATCTTTTGTGTCTTGGTGAGAATTTTCTTGACTAAGTTGTGGAATGATGCACGATCTATAGTCTTAGTTTAGGAGTTCATGTCTCTGAGATTTGTGCATTCTCTATTTTTGTTTTCACTTAACTAGTTTAGACTTTTGTTTTGTTTGGGGACAAACAAAAGTTTAAGTCTAGCAGAGCTGATAACACCATATTTTGACCACTTTTGTAGATCGTTTTGAAATACTTTTTCTATGTTTTTTATTGCTTTCAAGTACTTTTATTATGTTGTTCTAGTATTTGTAGTTCCAAGACTCTTTTCAGAAAACTTAGGGAAAAGCTTAACAAAATGGATAGAAGACCAGATTTTTAGCTCAGAGTCAAACCGTCAGAAGTTCACCCCCAGTTGAAGACCTTCTCACCGTCTGATCCAGCTCAAATTTGGAGACCTCAAAGATGGAACTATCACCTTTCCAGCACACTTTACAGCTTGGCAATCCAACGGTTCAATCAAAAGTTACGCGAAGAGCAAGATGTCCCATAAACCAGCCGGCAAGCATTTCCACCAGCGGCCAACAACCAGCCATTTCACTCAGAGGCTACCCGACCGCAGCCAAGCATCCTATCCCTGCAGCCACGTCCCTTCCAAACGCGGCCAGCCACCTCCAAGTTAGAAGGCCCATTTCTGAAGCCCAAAATGATTCCCTCATTTGGAAAAACCCTTGGTGACGCCCAGAAATGTCTTGGGAGAGCAAAACAAATATAGGAGTGGAAACCTACCTATGGGCGATTTGTGAATGCTGACGAGTCTTAAACATATTGCATCTTTTCTCTTCCAGGGCCAGAGTGGAAACCTACTGGTCAGTGTTGAGAGAGATAGTTGTCTATGATCACGACAATGGCGTACTCATACGTCCGTGACTTTAGTTCGAAAAGTTTAAGCTAAGATCTTATCAAATTTACTCTTTAGCTATGTTTTGAATCGTTCATACCCCAGATAAAATTTACTCTTTTCTATAGATTTACATCGATTTTATATTTAAATTTCTTTCGAAGGCTTTTGCAGGAAAGATCCTCCTTCCATGTGGATTCGATCCCTAAGTACTACAATCGATCAGCTGTGCACTTGCGGCTATTGATTTCATTTAGGGTAAAACTTGACAACCCTCACGACCGCACACATCAATAACCAAAAACTCAAGAGTTGCAATGGTTGGTAAAATAACAGTAATCTCAAAACTTACAATGTTTAGTAAAATAACTATAAACTCAAGAGTTGCAATGGTTCAGTAAAATAACTATAAATCTCCAATATTCTATTATCGTTTAAGTGTAATCATAGATTCGCTGAATAAATAATTCATATACCAAATTCATGCATAAATAAAAATGTTGTGACGATTGAATTTTCATCTAATGATATTTTTGCCAAAATAATTACAAGTTTTAATATTCATGATTTCATGTAAATGGAGGAATAAGAAGATAAATAGTACTCGTTTGGAAAATTTAGAAGCAAAGGTGTTAAAGTAAATAATGCATAATCTTGCAGACGGTATAATATCATCTCTTACTTATTCAATTTTGAGTAAAATTGATTTTTTGGTAGATAGTCGAGATACCTAGAACAGTTCAGTAACCCAAACTGGTGGTAACGAATTTACATGTATGATATCATGAGGGTAGACCCGAGCACTTCGTGCTCAATTTTCCGCCTTTTGTATTCTTTGCTTGTGAAATGTAAATGTGAAATCGAAAAAATCTGAACGTCTCTTTACTCTTTACAAACTCCTCCAAGTGTAAATCAAATGTTGGCAATTCTTGAGTAAAATATTATAGTTATCTCTTCACATATGCAAAGTAATACATGTTATTGCGGAAGAACAAGTTATTCAAGAATTTGATACGACCATTATTGTTCACAAACCAGCTTCTCAAGATTCAGTTTCCTCCTTACAAAGATGTAAATTTGTGAGTGATGATGAACTTCTAGATCCTGCAGATATTACTTGTATGATTTGTTTAGAACCATATATCAATCATGAAAAGTATTCTATATGTTTCTTATGGTCATAGATTTTGTTAAATTTATCTTCTTAGTACAGAAAATGACAATAAAAAAAATTATTAAATTTTCATAAAATTAGCAGTTGTGTACAGAAATGTCTAATTTTTTTTTTTTAAAAAAGATACAACCATACAATTGTAACATTTCGTAAAATGTCTAATTACGGAAATGTCTAATTTTAAAAAAATAAACAAAAGATAAAACCATACAATTGTAACATTTTATAAAAGTAGCAATTATACACAAAAATACATAATTAAAAAATTAAATGAAAAGACACAGCCATACAATAGTAATCTTTCATATAATTGGCAGTTGTACACTAAAATGTATAATTAAAAAACAAGACTAATTGGAAAGACACATCGGTCCATTTATAGTTTATATTGTTTAAGAAAATTATTGAAAAGACACAGTCATACAATAATAATATTTCATAAAATTAGCAATTATACATGAAATTGAATAATTTTAAAAAATTAAATAAAAAGACACAACCATATAACAGCAGCCTTTCATAAAATTGACAGTTATACACGAAAATGTACAAGTAAAAAAATAATACTCAACAAAAAAAACACAACATCATTTGTAGTTTTTTCTATTGCTTAAGAAAATTAAACAAAAAGACACAACCATACAATATTAATCTTTCATAAAATTAGTAGTTATACACAAAAAGAACAATTAAAAAACAATATTAGATACAAAGACACAATTGTTTGTTTGTAGTTTTTCCTATTGTTATTATTAACAGGAAAGTGTGTGGTTGAACCGAGATCTTAATAAATTGTGAACTTGGATAATGATTGAATCGTGTACAAAGCACTTTCCTTAAGGAGTATTTTGACCCTTTTGAAGCCTTGGGTTATACGAAATCCTTTGTAGGATAATACAATCAAAGTTTTTCTGTTGTTATAGGCTGAAATATAAGAGATACAAATAGAGATTTCTGTGATTGTTATTATGTTATTTGTTATGGTTGTTGTTTGCAATTACTTTCTCTTATCTTTTTTTCTCTCCAAAGATTTTTCAGTATTTTATAGAATTCCAAGGTGTACAAAAGGATAGTTACAATGATTTAGAATAACCATAATCCCAACAGTTGTTATGGTTTAATAACCATAAACTCAATTGCAATTATTTAATAACCATAAACTCAAAAATTGTAATGTTTAGTAAATAATTATAAACTCAGGAGTTACAATTGTTGGTAAAATAATCTTAATATCAAAAATACAATCTTTAGTAAAATAACCATTAACTCA
The DNA here is from genome assembly GCF_000478725.1 of Eutrema salsugineum. Taxonomy (NCBI): domain Eukaryota; kingdom Viridiplantae; phylum Streptophyta; class Magnoliopsida; order Brassicales; family Brassicaceae; genus Eutrema; species Eutrema salsugineum. The sequence continues at coordinate 898,317 of NW_006256797.1, read as the reverse complement.
AGAATTAGAATGGTTCACTAAAATAATTGTAACACTTAAATCTCCAATATTCCTCTCCCATTTAAGTGTAATCATAGATTCACTAAATAAACAACACATATACCAAATTCATGCATAAATGAAAATATCGTGACGATTGAATTTTCATCTTAGTGATATTACACATTCCAAATGCCGGAGAATGCAGATGTCCTATGGATTGAATCCTTTCAACTCATTTCGGGCATATGAAGATATTACACATACAAATTTCCACACTACTCTAAATGTTTATGCTTTGACACTATTATAAGCCATATGTCCATATACATTCATGAGCATATACAAAACCAAGTCCAAACTTCTTGAAATGGCAACAGTTCACACTTATATAGGTAGATATTTTTAATCGTGCACCTGCAAAGAATGCAATTTTCAAAAGATCTATTAAGAAGAAACCTTCATCCTAATCATTTTTTTGCAGGTCTAAGCATTTACTTTGGAATGATATAGGTTTCCCACATTGAATTAAGCCTGTAACGTTATATCAAAGGAGAATTGGTTTCCTATCATTAAAGATTTCAAATGGACTTTAATATCATCCTTTTAACTGACTTGATCACCACATCCCTAGGTAATACTTTTTCAAGTGATCCGTTAGATTTTGTTTTGACCGAACAAATCCTATGGTGATTATCCCATAAGTGATCAACTTACGTATCGTGCTATGTCTAGGTTGCACGACTTACATTATATACTTGGCTATAAGCCTTAGACAAAGTAGTCTGACTCGAAAAGACACAACTATATAATAGTAATCTTTCATAAAATTAGTAGTTAGACACAAAAATATATAATTTAAACAAAATAAACAAAAAGACATAACCATACAATAGTAACATTTCATAAAATTAGACGTTATACACGAAAATGTATAATTAAAAATTAATATTAAACGGAAAGAAATAACGGTTCATTCATAGTTTTTTATATTGTTTGAAAAAAATGAAATGAAAAGACACAACCATACAATATTAATCTTTCATAAAATTAACAGTTATATACGAAAATATACAATTCAAAAATAATATTAAACATAAAGACACAATGATTCATTTATAGTTTTTATATCGTTATTATTAATAGATATAAGGCCCCGTAATATATATTTAAAAGTTGTGTCTTCGCTAGCTTAGACATATGGTCTTATTGTTTTGTTGAACTCTAATGGTTGGTTGCTGTAATTTGTTGTTCGAATTTTCTTCTCATTTTGCCTTCAAATTCTTTATTTCGTTGATAGATTTGTCGAATAAAACTTAGTTCCTGCTGTCTTATTTAAATCCAATTTCCCTTCATTGGATAAGTGTTTTTCTTTAAAATTAAATTTCTTCTACACATATCAGTAGTACTCCAGAATATATATCCCTTTTTTTATTTTTTTTTCTTACCTTGGTATAATCTGCCCTACATTCTTTTTCTAGGCCTGTTGGCCCATCACTGTCTGATGGTTGATGTGTTAGTCCGGAAGGCTTGTAAGACTTGTTTACTGATCCTGCAGTCGCCACATGATATTTCTCCATTCTTTGCCCTCACTCACATAGTACTGCAGACCACTTCCCGGTAGGTCACCCATTCTGAAATTTTTCCAGCTCAAGCAAACGCTTAACTCTGGAGTTCTTTCAAAACCAATTCCCGAAAAAATAATTGCACTTTGATAACATAAATAGCGGAATCAATTCTTATAAACCTTTTCACATATACCAGTTGGGATGTTACAGTCATAACTTCAACTGGTACACATTACTCAAATAGATTATTGAAGCGGTTTCCCCATAAAGAATATATTAACCCGAGAAACCTGTAGAAGAAAGATAAAGCGCGTGTGGAGAAAGCTCGTGTTCACTCTTCTCTATCTATTGCAGGTTGGACTGAAACTCGAATGCAAATTGTTAGTTTAAGTTGGAAGAAATAATCTTATTTTTGAGGGTGAACCTAATCTTCTCGTACTCTACCTGAGTCAAATAACCAATAAAGATATCGGCACTACTAATTTTTTTGGTCTCTCATACTCACAGTTTGAAATGATTTTCTTTGTTTTTATCTCGCATAATCACGTTATTTATGCTTGAGTTTCGTACAAATATGATTGTGTCTATTTTTGTGAGATTCTCACTCAGACATTGCATCGACACCTAATCACTCATATCAAAAACTTCTCTGTTATGCTCTGCAGGGTAAATCAAATCAATGGTCTCTCTGTGCTGACAACTAAACGTTGTTAAAGCAGGCCTAGAATCGAATCTTTGTTAACTGGCAAGAGATTCATAGATGGAGACATAAATTCAATAGTAGAGTTGCATGGGTACCATATGAACACACTCTTTCAACATTTTCATCTTTCAATCAGAGAAAAATTGCTTAAAAGGATGCTTTCTTTGTAGCTATATTTGAATGAAGAACCTCTGGCGTCATTGTTGCAAGTTGTTAGTCCTCTTCAATTTAATGTTAAACACTTAAAATGATAGCTCAAGCTACCAACAAAGTTTCTTGGTGGTTTCTTTTGTGGTTAGATAGCTGCATTAAAGAGCTAAAGAAGGAATAACTGATAGATCGGTTTACATTAATATCAGCGTACCAAAGAAGAAATCTCTAAGCATATGCGTCTATGGAGGCCACCATTTGGAAGGAAATGGAGTCTGACAAAGACAAACTCAGATGACCATTTATAGGAATTAAATACACTGTTATTTTCAAGAAGTCTTAACCTCTTTACGGATCGTTGGGAAGATGTAACCAGTAGAAAGTAGAAACTGTGAGGAGGTCCAAACTCTTTACAAGGATATAGGCATGCTCAGATACCAAAAACAATATTGTATACATACTCATCTGATTATAATGCATTGTTTTATCATCAAAACACAAATGATAAGTTATGTTGATTACAGTCTTAATTTGTCGAGCAAAGGCAAAATAAGAATCAAGGGTTTTTCTATCATTTTGTATGTCAAACAAGGCATATATCATAGAACATAACTCATTTGTGTTACATTTTATCGGCCGTAAAATTGAAACGCAATTTCAAAGCAATTTTACAAAACATTATCATCATATCATATAATTATTTTTGTAGTGATGTGCTTAGGTGTCTACTTCTCGTTGCATTTCAGAGTAGTTTTGCTAACATGTCATTATTTTAAAGAACACTGTTTAATTTTTGTTTATGTGTAAAAATTCTATTTAAAACAAACCGATTTAAAATTTTCGAATTATTTGGTTCAAAATTCATATAAAACGGACCGAAATTATTTAAACGGAACAAGAATCGTAATGAACTGAAATCAATTTTTTTTTGTCTTGAATGGTTCAAAATTCACTTAAAAAACAAAATTTATTTAAACTAAACAAAAATCGTAACAAAATGAAATTAATATTTTTGTGTTAAAAGATTTGATATCCAATTAGAAATCGATTATCGATTTTAATGATTTTAAACTTATATCGATTATCGATTTAGTGTGTTTGGAGAGCTAGCCGATTTAGGTATTTGTGAAAAAAAAAAAATAGTTGAAACCTTAACTTGGTTTGTGAGTATAAATATAGGTTTTGTTCTCCATACTTTCGTGTTCGAAATACTTTTTTTTACGTCCTTGCATTCTCACTTGGTTTTTAGTGTATTTCACTTGGTTTTTAGTGTATTTCATTCTTCTCTGCTAAAAAAATCGACTGATTTTGTTTATTTGATCGTGTATGTGGCTTTATTCAAAATATATTTACTCGAGGTTTGCATCTATTACACACTTTTGAGGTATACATTTCATGTTTATCACGTTGCCGAGTTTAATTGTATTAGCTTTTTTATTCTGGTCTCTTTGCGATTGTTTTGATGGCTATGTGTTGTTTAGCTTGATCCGATGATGTATTTTTGGTTGGTTCTGATTTGTTTATGTTATTTGTTGTTCTTTGTTGCTAAACGGTAGACTAATTTGCGTTATTGTTCGTGCAGGTAAATCTTTTTCTTGATATATCAAATGCGATAACGTGAGAGAAACAAAAGCTTTTAGCTATGTGCTTCCCGGTCACTTGAACCCTTTTCGATTTTGCTGTCATTAACCTCTAATTATGTACCTAAGATTGAGAAAGAGAATTATGTTTGGATGATTAGTATGTGTTTTTGTAATATATGTGCTTCCTGATCACTTGAACGCTTTTCGATTTTGCTGCCATTAACCTCTAATTATGTACCTAATATTGAGAAAGAAAATTATGTTTGGAAGATTAGTGTGTGTTTTTTTAATATTATAGTGTGGAAGAGATGGTAGGAAACAAAAGAGTACACCATATGATTTGTGTAGCCATCAAAAGAAGCCACCAGCACAAAGATTCTAAAAGCCACGGTATAAGACGAGCCTTCGAATATCTATATAGCTGACTCTATAATTCAGTATGAATAGGCCTTAACAAGCCCACAAGACGCAATTTCATTACGCTTCGAGCCCAATTTTTGTGTGTTTATAATACTTTTTTTTTTTGCATAAAGGTGACTTGAAGGTGGACGGAAGTTTTTTCAAAACAAAAGACGGGAGGCTTTAATTAATATTCTAAACAAGAAGATTCAACATTGGATATTGACGTTAGCTTTTAGACGTGATATGTAATTAGCCTTTCTCTATGTACACATTTTTGCTGCAAAAGTTGGTTGAGTTTGTGCCTCTAATTTATTTGTTTACTTTTGTCATTTAATAGATTAAAAGGATAAAATATTTGACTATTCCAGCAAATCACTGTCTTTTTTTTGATGATATTCCTAGCAAGTGCACTAAAACATACATTATAAAAAAAAGGAACTGGTCCAAGCATTCAAATTGTTGAAACTATCGATTCTAATAATAATTTGGTCATGGCTCTGATGAATATTTTAGATGGATGAATTTTTGGCTTCTTTATCGCTTATGCATTGGGTTTATACCATGTTTTTGTTTTCAAACTCTCTTCCAGTTTTGATTTCGCTTACACTGGATCAAATCTGAATTGCATGAATTTCTTGAGTGTTGATGTTTTGAATCATGCCCTTGGCACTTGGAGAATTATTAAGGAGTGGTTTTGTGGAGAGAAAACTCAAGATATTAGTGATTATGGGATTGTTTCTGATGCTGGGATGCTTAGAGAAGCCATTTTGGAGCAAGGTGGTTGGTGGCACAGGTAATATTTGAGCTACAGTGAGCAGTTGGCTTGCGTAGATACCACTGAGGTAAAAATACAAAAGCTTGTGAATTCCTGGTGTGTTTAGCTATGCCGAGGAAGTTAAAGATGAACTCATATGAGATAAAGGTTAACTTGCAACATAAAGAGTCATTCTGGTGCGTAAATGAGAAATCAAACTCAGTCTCTTTGATGTGGAGGAAAATAATTAAGTTGCGACCGATAGCCAAGTTGCTTCATCGAGCAAAAGTGAAGTGTAGGAAAGAGACTTCGTTTTGGCATGATTATTGGTCTCCTTTACGCAGGATATAGGACATCTTTGGAGCTAGAGGTTGCATTAATTTGGGCATAAGCATCTTTGCAATGGTAGATGAAGTAATGCAAACTCATCATCGAAGAAGACATAAAACTGTGTTGTTAAATAAAGTGGAAGAGGAGATAGTGAAAATCAAAGCTTCGTCAAAAGTAGAGGAAGACATAATGCTATAGAAGCAGAAACCTGACAAATACACAAGGAAGTTCAATTCGAATAACACGTGGAGAACGTGTGAGGTATGAGTGGCCTAAAGCGGTATGGTTCACTCATGCTACACCTAAGTTCTCCTTCTTGATATGGGTAGCAATGCATGACAGAGTAGCCACGAGGGACCAAATGGTGAAGTGGAATTCTAACATAGATGCATCATGTGTTTTTTGTCAACATCCAATGGAGACAAAATCACATTTATTTTTCTACTGCGTATACTTAACTCAGGTATGTGATATATTCATCATTTAGAGTACATATTTAAGTCCAAATCATGTCTCATTTGCTCACATTTTAGGTTTTTAGGCATTGTTTTAGGATTTAGGAGATTGCATTAGGTCCAAGAGAGTTTTGCATGGTTTGGAGTGTTAAACAGGTGCTTTTGGAGCCTATTTGGAGTGGAGAATGTGATTCAGATGAAGAAATGGAGTTGAAATAATAAAAAATGGTGTAGAGAAGCAATTTTGAGTCTCTCGGCAAAATGCTGTACTGATGATCGAAGATTCTCAGCTAAAATCCATACTGCGGGTAGATCTCTCGGCTAAAACACGTACTGGCTAGTTAGGTTTCTCGGCCAAAAATCTCCGGTGCAGATACATCTCAGAAATCACGTTACCGGAAGCTTTTTCCGGCCGATTCAGCCTTCGGGGTCTTCAGCAAAGATCAAGATAATTGAGTCGAGATTCTAGAACAGTTGGAATCAGGGCATCTAGATTGGTGAGAAGAACGATAAGGTCACCGGAAGACAAACCTGTCCTGAAATCATTCTGGAGAAATCCGATACGCCTCAAAGACATTGTTACCGGGAAGCCTTCCCCTCGGATCTGGTTTCCATGGCAAGCTTTGTTCTTGAAGTTTGCAACTATTTTCCTTTGACACGGTCTGAATGCCACGGCTTGACCTCTTGAACCTCAAGCGTGGCAAACTCCTCTAAACCCAGCAAGTCCGGGTCAGGACCCAGTTTGTCCTGGGCTGACCCAGTCCATTAGCAATTAGTATAAATACTTTTTTGGGAGACAACCCTAGGAGAATCTTATCTTCAACCTTGATTAAGAGATATCTTGCAGATTTAATCATCTGAAATCTGTTTCTTATCATTGCATCCTCTCATCTTTGCTTCTAATCATGATTAACATTACCTCTTGCAAAGGAAATAGTGTGTTCATAATGATTAGTGAGTAGTCACCTTTTAAGTTTCTAGGTGTTTAGATTAGGGTGCTTAGATGCTTGATTTATGATGTTTAGGTTCGAGATTCTCATTTCCTTTCCTTAGTTAGCTGCTCTTAATGCTAGATCTTTGCACATCACTCTGATCTAGACCTTAGGCATTTCTCTACCACAAGGGTTTGATGAAATGCCTGAAAGAGCAAAGCTAAGGGTTTATGCCTTTTTCATCATGAGAGTGATAGTTAAATGCATAAATGACATATTAGAACTGTTTCTTAATGCTCGTTGACTCATTTTTCACAAATGAGAATTTGGTTTTAAAATGGATTAGTGTAGAGGTTAATGCCTTCATGAGAGGATTAATCTAGATTAGAGTTCTAAGTTAATTGGTTTTGAGATCATGTGATTACTTGTTGCATCTTTCTGTGTAAGATTCAGTGTTCTATTAAGTAGAAACTGTCTGGTCATGATTAGAATTGAAACTTTATGCTTGTTGATTGGTTAATCTTGCTTAAGCTGAATTAATCTTGATTAAGTGGTTTGCAAAGGGATTATTGTCATGGGAATGAATTAATCTGCTTTTGAAGTGTAGACTAAAGAGTAACAAGTGTTGCATTATGTTCTTAGCATCATGAATCAACATTGAAAGCACCCTAATCAATGATCACATCTAGAGGTTTATCTTTCATCATCTATATTATCATCATCATCTTGTTTGTTTAGCTTGCTTTGTTTACATCTTTATCATTGCTTGTTTGTTTCTTGTTTATGTTTACTTTGTTACTTGTTACAAAAACCTTTCTTGTTTAACTTGACTTAAGAACTTTCTTATAAACTAGTGCCTAACTACCACACATATGGATTTGACACCCTTTATGCTACAACAGCAAAGGGATTGATAACCCTCTAAGAACCTAAAAAATTCTTAGTATCAATTGGCGCCGTTGCCATATTGTGTGGGGATTGTTAGCATTGGTTTCTGATATAGTTTTTGAGATCAAGTTTAGTTTACTGATTCCCTTTCAAGTTCTGTCTTTGTTTTCAGGTGTGTGATCACAAGAGGTCAACTTAGAAGACAAATAGAAAGAGCTGATCACTTGAACAGATTGGGAATGGATCAGCAAGTTGGGATTGAGCACCAGACTCAAGAAGATGCTCACGGTCAAGGAGCTGGTATTGGAGCTAATGGGAACAGAAATCAGGTTCCACAGGATCAGGTCTATCAGGGACAAGCTCAGGGTAATCAGAACCAAAACCGGCCTCAGGTTAATCAACCAGAACCCCACCCAAAGCCACTTAGGCGTCAAGAGCCTCCACTTGTCTATGTAAGAGAGAATGACCGAGCAAATGCACACCAATACAGGGCCGGCATTCAAGCTCCACCGGTTCAGAACAACAATTTTGAAGTGAAGGCTTCTTTGCTCAACATGGTCCAGAACTCTAAGTTCCATGGCTTACCAATGGAGGATCCTTTGGAGCATTTAGATCAGTTTGACCGAGTATGTGATCTCACAAAGATCAATGGTGTATCTGAAGACAGCTTCAAGCTTAGGCTTTTCCATTCAGCTAAGGAGACAAGGCACACCAATGGGAGAAGAACCTACCTAGAGGTTCAATACAAACTTGGGAGCAGTGCAAGCTTGCCTTTTTATCTAAGTTCTTCTCAACTTCTAGAACAGCCAATCTAAGGAACAAGATTTCAAGCTTCACTCAGCATTCTAATGAGACATTTGGAGAAGCTTGGGACAGGTTTAGAAGCTTTACAACTCAGTGCCCACATCATGGCTTTTCAGAAGCCTCTCTCCTTAGCACTTTGTATAGAGGAGCTGTTCCCAAGCTCAGGGCTCAGTTGGACACAGCATCAAATGGAAATTTCTTGCCAAAAGAAATCACTGCAGCTATGGAACTTGTTGAGAACCTAGCCATGAGCCAAGACATTTATGGGAAGACTATGACCGAAGTTATAGAGGAGAAAGTTCTAGTGTACAACAAGGGCTGGAAAAGGAAGTAGAAGGGTTGAAAGCTGAGTTTGCAAAACTGAAAATGATCACTCAGCAACCTGTACACTATGTATGTGAAGCCAATGACCAAAGTTGCTTTGCAAATATCAATGAAGCTGGTCTTGCTCAAGAGGAGTTGCACTTCATTGGGAACCAGAATAAGTTTCAAGGGTACCCTCCTCAAGGCTTTGCTCAAAAGAATCAGTACTAAGGCAACTTCCAAGGTCAACAATCTTATCAGCCACAAGCGGTTCAGGCGCAAGGGAATAACTTCACAGACCAAGTCAGCTTTCAGCAACAAAAGCCTCCACCTCCTGGATTCGGTCAGCCACAGTTTCAGCAGGGTTCTATGCCACAGAAAGGTCCTGATATAAGTATTGTTCTCCAACAGCTTTTACAAGGAAAACAAAAGCTTGATTCCAAGTGTCTTGACCTGACTTCTAAGATGGAGACACTAGGCTCTGAACTTAAGACTCTTAGAAAGAACAAGGGCTTCTGCACTTAAGAAACTCAGGTCTCTCTTCCTGACAAAGTTGTTCAAAACCCCAAAGATTATTGCAATGCCATCTACTCAGATGATGATTACTCATTTTCTGCTCAAGAGATTGAATATCTCCTTTATGGTAATGTCTCTGATGGATCTAGTCCTAACAATGTGGAAGAGGGCGCTATTATAGAAGACTTTATGAGCTTGTTACCTGATCTCAATGAGGACATTGAGAAAGAAAATAGGAGAGGGGGGGGGGGGTGGGGCGCAGCCTATGCCTTTGTTGAGAAATGGAACAATTCAGGGGATGCTGTAGCAAAGAGGCAGCCGGTTGATCAAGCACAGACAAAGGATGATGTCTCCAACCTATATTCATCAAAGATGAAGCCTACATCACTCCCAAAGCTGGGTAATCCAGGGAAATTTACTATCTCTTGCACTCTTGGGAAGTTCAGAGTTGAGAATGCCTTGTGTGATTCAGGCTCAAGTGTAAGTGTAATGTCTATGAACATGATGGAGAGGCTGGGGATCAAGAACTTAAAAGACTATCCTTCTCCAATCACTTTTGGAGATTCTAACTCAAAGAAACCTCATGGGCTGATAGTGAACTATCCATTGAAGGTGGGTGAGTGCATAGTTCCAAATGATTTCATAGTCATGAAGATGAAAAAGACCAAGGAGCTTCCACTTTTACTTGGAACTTCATTCCTTAACACAACTGGTGCAAAGATTGACTTTGATACTCAAAGAGTGGTGCTTACAAAGGTGGATAAGGATGTCTCTTACCCTGTTAAGCCTCCTTTAGCTGAATTTCGTGGATCAGCTGTTCAAGAGATAAAAGAGCCAAAGGTGCTTGAGATGCATTATGTGGGAAGTGTTGGCATTTTAGGAGGAACTAAACCCCTCCCAGCTATGGATAAAGGAGAAGATGCCCACATCAACTCTATCTATAAGAAGATGGAGAGCCTGCCATTAGAATAGAAGATATCTTGCTCTCATGGTCTCTTACACTTGATGATCTAAAGATGATGAACACCAAGAGTGATGGCTCAGCATCAAAATACAAGAGCATTGAACCTGACGTATAAGCTGGATTGCAATGGGAAATCAGGACTGTTTTCTAAGGTCAGGGCATGTCTCACAAAGGCAATCATTGACAAGGACCCTGATTGCATTTAAGAGCTGATGCAAAAGGGTCTAAAGCATGAGTTAGAGGAGAAAGGGTCTGATGGTTCTCCAAGGGAGCAGAGCTCAGCTTTCATGCTTAAGATAATTGACATGTTCAGGAGCATCAGTGCTCCTCCTCACCCCAACTAAAGAAAGGTTTTACAAAGTAAAATTTAGTGACTTCAAACAAAGTGCTCTTGGGAGACACCCCAAGCTTATCCTTGTATATAATCTTTTAATCTCTTATCTTTATGTTTTTAGGATGTTTTGATGTGGTTTGTGGAGTGTGTTCAGGTTACAGAAGGACTTGGTGTTGTTTGGCCTTAAGAAATGGTGGACAAGAGGAAAAGAAATGAAAATTTGGCTAAGTATATAACTTGCCACGGTCTGTGCCATGGCTTACACTTAAGCGTGGCAATCTCTTTTTACTTGGCTGAATTCACTCTGCAGTTGCCATGGGAGGTGTGCCACGGGTCTAACAAGGCGTGGCACACTGGTTTACACAAGAAAATGTTGTTCGGCATTTGCCATGGCAAGATTGCCACGCCAAGGAATGAACCGTGGCAAGTCAAATTTTGAACACAAACTCACTCGGGATCTGCCACGGGAAGACACAGGCGTGGCAAGATGAAGTCTGAACACCAAGTTGCTCGGGATCTGCCATGGAAGGAACGCCACGGGGAGAGTCAAGGCATGGCAATGTGTTAAAGGAAAAATAAGAAGAATGCCACGGGTTGTCCCGAGGAGCTTCCAATGCGCGGCAACATGGCGTGGCAAGGGAAACAATGCACAAAAACAAGCTCCAACCCTCACTACAAGCACGTTCAGATCAGTGCAAGGAGCAGCATCAACACAAGGACACTTCCAGTGATGTTTAGCCTCCTAAGATGCCCAATTCCACTCCTCCCTTCCATCAAAAACAAATCTGGTAACACTCCAAACTTCTTTGTAAATATGCATCTAGTCTTTGATTTTGCATTTTGTTTTCTGATTTATTCTCTTTCTCATACTTTTATAACACAAGGGACTGAGTTATTTAAGTGTGAGAGAGGGATTTTTTGTTGGCTCATCTTGTTTTCTTTGATCTTATTTTCCATTTTGAGTCTTGAGTCTCATTCTTGATCATGCAATCATCTAAGTGCATATAAAAACAAAAAAAAAAAATGAAAAATCTGAAAATTTTTCTCAAAAAAATGTTCATGTAGTTGCATTCACATTTTAAGGATTGAGTCTAGCTGCATTCATATAGGGTTGCATCACTTGCATGGGAGTAATGATAGGTTTCCTTGAGAGAAAATCACATTAATAGTTTGATTCAGTGCCCAAGTTGTTAGGTCTCTAATGCTTTCATGACTTGAAAATTTGTGAGATTGTTGATGCACGTTGAATTGAACTTAGTCCTAATTAAGTGATAACCCTGAACTTGAACTTGCAATTATCATGTGATGCATGCTTGAATGAACTTGTGGATACCTTATATATATTTGAGCTAGAAACCCCATTTTAACCACTCTTTTCCTTAGCTCAAATAGCTGACTCTCATCACTGGAGCAGTTACCTCACCTTAAACCAAACCCATTCTTTCAAGCCAATGTTTGTGTGTGAATTGTGAGGCCACCAAGGACCAAACTTAGCAAAAAGTGTTAGGCTTAGAGCGACAAGGGTTAGGGTTCATGTAGACTAGTTCCAACATCAAGGAACTAACTAGGTCTAGGCTGAGAGATAAGTGAGGAAGAGCGGTTTCTTGGTGAGAGTTCTGAGAGAAAAAAGATTTTGAGAGAGAAAAGAGAAAGAGTGTGAATATGAGAGTGATAAGAGCAAAGGGTTTTAAAAGAAAAGAAAAGGTTTTGGGTCTTGTGTTTGAAAAGAAAAGAAAGCTCTAAGTGTTTTGAAAAGAAAAGTTTCTAACCTCTAAAGTGAAAAGAAAGGAAAAGATTCCAAAGGCTCATGTTTTTGAAAAAGAAAGTGAGAGGTTAGAGGAATCAATTGAGAAATGAGAGCTAAGTGTGAAGAAAGATCCCAAAACCAAAGTCTGTAAATGAAAAGAAAACCCCTTTTTGAGAGATGAAAATGAGTGAATAAGAGAGAGTGTGAGGTTCATGAGAGGGTGTTTAGAGCATCTTAGGCAATTGGGTAGATATATTCTAGCCCTTGTATGCATCGGTTGCTTTATATCTTTAGCATTTTGCCAATGTTTGATCATTCAGTTAGAGATTCCTTGTGCTGAACTGAACCCACATGTGCATATAATGAGATCATTTTTATCTCATAACCTCATCCCTTGGCCAAGCATGTTTGTTTGAGTATGCATCATTTTTATTCACTTGGTTACTGATTAATGAATGTTAAAGGCCTGAGGAAAATGAGAACTTGTGGAGATCCTGGTTTTAACTTGATGCACTAAGTAAAGTCATGCATGCAATTTAGACTTAGCAACTTGGACATTGAGTGTGAATTCTTTTTGCTCTCCATAGGAAATGTGAATTCCAAAACTCACAACCCTCTCTCTCATTTGTTCTCTTTGCTTGAGGACAAGCAAATGATAAGTGTGGGGGGAGTTGATATATTCATAAATTGCATCATTTAGTGTACATATTTAAGTCCAAATCATTTCTCATTTACACACATTTTAGGTCTTTAGGCATTGTTTTAGGACTTAGGAGATTGCATTAGGTCGAAGAGAGTTTTGCATGATTTGAAGTGTTAAACAGGTGCTTTTGGAGCCTATTTGGAGTAGAGAATGTGATTCAGATGAAGAAATGGAGTTGAAATGATCAAAAATGGTGTAGAGGAGCAATTTTGAGTCTCTCGGCAAAATGCTGTACCGATGGTCGAAGATTCTCAGCTAAAATCCATACTGCGGGTAGATCTCTCGGCCAAAACACGTACTGGCTGGTTAGGTTTCTCGGCCAAAAATCTCCGGTGCAGATACATCTTATAAATCACGTTACCGGAAGCTTTTTCCGGCCGATTCAGCCTCCGGAGTCTTCAGCGAAGATCAAGATATTGAGTCTAGATTCTAGAACAGTTAGAATCAGGGCATTTTAAGCAGTGAGATGAACGATATGGTCACCCGAAGACGAACCTATCCCGAACTCATTCCGGAGAAATCCGATAAGCCTCAAAGACGTTGTTACCGGGAAGCCTTCCCCTCCGATATGGTTTCCAGAGTCTTCATGAAAGTTTTAGAGCACTGAGTCTAGTTTCAAGACCGCTAGGAATCATGATATTTGGAGTCGTGAGCTAGGAGATATTGAACCAGAAGGAAGCCATGTCTAGAAGCTGATTTGGACCCATGCAATGCACCTCAGAGATCAGCCCTCCGGGAACCATTGAACTCCCCGGATGAAATTGAGTTCTTCATCAAAGTTTGATATGGTTGAGTCACCTTTCCTTTGGACTTGGGATTGTGTCATTTGGAGTTGGGAGCTGAAAGTTACATAGAACAGAAGAGAGGCATGTCATTCCGGGTTCAAAGAGCTTCCTGAGCACTAAGTGTTTGAGGAAGCCACGGGAACATGATGCGTGTCAACTGCGTGAGGGAACAAATTTTACCCTTAACAAAAACAAATGAAAGCCGCAAGTGCACAGCTAATCAGTTGTAGTATTTAGGGATCGAATCCACAAAGATTTGTGTGCCTGGTATTCTTCTACGATTTCTAACTTTATGTCTAGACTAGATTGGTTTTAGAGGTTGGTTGTTTGTCACGGATTAAACTAAAACAAAAGAAAGCAAATAAATCTATCCTAGAAAGCAAGTAGAAAAATCGAATGAAAGCAAATGAAACAAGCAAAATATCGAACTAAAGTAAATAAAGTGCAGATCTAAATAAACAAGTAAAAATCGATTGGTTTGTAAACTATGGCTAAAAATGCTGAGCTTTCAGGAACTCTACAGGGATCATAATCGGTTTTAACACTAGGGATGATAGATTGGGATTGACGGATATCAAAATATAGGGTTATAGAGCTAGAGTACGGCGGTATGACTACATCACTATCGTGATCATAACCAACTGTTTCTTGCAACCCTGACCAGTAGGTTTCCACTCTGGCCCTGCAAGGGAGAGAACGCAAGAGCTGCACAAGACTCGTCAATATTCACGATCTCGCCGCAGGTAGGTTTCCACTCCTACAAAAAAATCGCCTGTTTCATTCTAGGTCTGATACTTTATGAAAACTTTCGCAACACTAACTATCTAGATCATATACTAGGTGATCAATCAAGCATACATGCAATAAGAACGAGAATAAACAGAGAACAAAGTTAAAATCTCAGATCTATAAACCTAGATGTCTTAATCGATTATGAGAGCCCCTTTCGGGAACCCTAAGCCCAACTCGGGATCTACTCAGACATAGCTGAGGCACTACAAGAAAACAGTTAATTAACGACTACGGTTTGCGACTGATAATGTAGTCACTAAATTTTGTGACTACGTAATGACTGATTAACGATGACCCTACGACTGCGGAAAATCAGTCGCCAAAATGTCGCTAAATAGTGATTGCGAATGTCGTCACTTCTTAGTCGCTATCTAACGACGGATTAGCGACTAATATGTAGTCACGATTAATCACTCGCTAAAACGTCGATAAAGTTGCGACTAATTTGCGACATATGCGGCGAGTCGGTATTATTTAACACGTGTAATACGTTTTAGGGTGGTTGTACTGGTTTTTCGCGACGAACCGTTGGCAGTCGCAATATAGTGACAAAACAGTCGCATATTAGTCGCAAAATTTTCTATATATTGAGATCCCATCTACCTTCTACTTCATTAGTATGCTTGCTATCATTTTGGTAGTTACTTTATAAAATTCCTTTAGCTGTAAGAAATATTTCTTACAAAAAAGGTGAAAAAAGAGTTAAGAAAAAAAAAACTCTTATAATAGAAAGAGAGTTATAATTTTAATTTCCAAAATGTCTGGAAATTATAATTATAATAATTTTAGAGCTTGGATGTATAACCGAATCGATGAAAAGACGGGTAATTTTTCGGATGCGTTTATAGAAGGAGTGGAGCAATTCATGAATTTTGCAAATAATCAGACTATAACACAAAACAATTGTGGTAAATTTTTCTGCCCTTGTAGTGTATGCAAAACGACAAGTTTTTGTTGGGGAGTAAGATTTGGAATCATCTATACAGTAAAGGGTTCATGCCAGATTATTATGTTTGGTATAAGCATGGGAAAGAAATAACTATGGATTATGGAACTAGTTATAATAACAGTCATCTAAGTGGGAGTGAAGAAAAAATGGATAATATAGCTGAAGATAGATATGTGGATATAGTGAATGATGCATTTTGTGATAATTTTCGTCAAGATGATAGCTATTGTCTAGATGAGAGTAATGAAAATGTAGAAGAACCTGTACGTAACCATCCCAAAAAGTTTTACGACTTGTTAGAACCTGTACGTAACCATTTGATGTTGAAGATGCAGAACCAGCTGATGAATTTCAGTGTAACTTATCATCCTCAGATGATGATGAAGATGAAGATGAACCTTACTAATTATTTTGTTTAAACTAGTTGATAATATGATGAAGATTAAGATGAACATTACCAATTTCATTTTTTTAAAAATTGTTTAAATCATTTGATATTAGTTGATATTATCAATTTAACTAAATCAAAATTAAACCAGATTAAGATTAATCTTAAAACCAAATTAAACCCTAAAACTAAACCATATCAAACCAGATTAAAATTTGGTTAACCCATAAAACCTAATTAAACCATACTTAACCAAAATTAACTCACTAACCCTAAATTAACCCGAAGCCCACTAACTAAATCCTAAGCCCACTAACTAAAATTAACCCACTAACCCTAAATTAACCCGAAGCCCACTAACTAAATCCTAAGCCCACTAACACTTAACAAAATTTCTTCTTCCCTCTAGTCGATCTAAACGACTAAACCCTAATTCCTTTTTCTCTTCTCTCGATCATTCCGCCTCTTCTCTCACACCGATTCTCTCTTCTCAACCTGTTTTTCGATTCTAAGTTCTAACCCACACCGATTCTCTCTTATCTTCACTCTTTCTCTCTTCTCCACCGATCTGAAACCCACAAACCGATGGTTACTCGTCGTTCGAAGAAAGGAAGAGGAGGTGGAAAGGCATCGACTGCAAAGACGCCTCTCCCAAGTCGATACGCCTTCACTCCGTCGCCGTCTAACCAGTCTCCACCACCGCTTCAGCCGGAGAGGGCACCGTCGATCTCGGTGACCATCAGAGAATCCTGAACGCTTTTCTTACACAACCAGGAAGGGAAGCTTTCACCACAGTCCTATCTCCTTTACCGAAGCCTAATACAACATGGTAATGCTTTCATTTTCAGCTTGTATTGCTTAGTTTAGTTGTTTAGGTTTGAACTTGATTGGGTGTGGAACTCGGATTAGGTTTCAACATGGTATGCGACTTCATTGCTTAGTTTACAAATTTAGGTTTGGAACTTGATTTTAGGTGTTGTATGCGAATTCGTTGCTTAGATTAGGTAACAATTATGTATGTTTTGATAACTGGTAACTTGTTTGTATCTGAATTTGTAGGTTTGGTCGGGACAAATCTAAACTTACCCGAAAGATCACCAAGATCTTTACAAACAAGTTCGACGGTCCCTTTTACAGCTGGACCTGTGTGCCTCGAGAGAGACAAGAACGGTACTTCATTGAATTTGCGGTAAGTATTTCATTCTTATTCTCATTTGTTTCTTTGATGATTTTCAGTCATTTTAGGCATTTGAAGCAGTTGTTTGTTTGAGTCGTTTGAGTTATTTATAGCAACTGTTTGTTTGCTTCATTTAAAGTTATTGAGGCATTTCATTCTTTGAGTTAGTTGAGGCATTAGATTAGATGTTTCTTAGTTTAGGTTCGCTTAAAAGATCTTCTACTCATTTGATTCATTTGAGGCATTTTAGGCATTTGTGGCATAAGACTTCATCGTTTCTTCTCCTTTGATTAATTTGACTTGTTTTTTTCACTCGCTAATACCATTTTCTATGTTTCTAATGTAGAAAACACACACCTGGGATCCATTAGTAACCGGTGTTGTCCAAGAAAAGTTTGAGAGCATTTGTCTCAATCGGATGAAGGATATGGTGAGCAAGGCAAGGACTACTCGGGAGCAGCCCAACTGGATTGGCGACACTCTCTGGAAACAAATGAATGAATACTGGAACACTGAAGAAGCCAAGGAAAAGAGTGCCACTACATCAGCTGCAAGGATGTCTGAACGTGATGGTCTTGGACCTCATGTCCACTTCTCAGGCCAGAAGTCGTACATACAAATCCAACAAGAGATGGTTAGTTCTCTTCCCTTTTCATTCATCACTTATGTCTATACATCTTTAAACTCTTTTGTTTGACTTTTTTTTTCATTGCAGGAAGAAGAACTTGGAAGGCCGGTGAGTCTTGGTGAAGTTTTCATCAAGACTCATACAAAATCGGATGGCACTTTTGTAGACCGAAAGTCCAAGACGGTGGCTGAAGCGTAAAGAAGAAACTGGAAGAAAAGATGGCTGATCTTGGGGTAGACTCCGAGACTTCAGATGGTACATCACCGCCTGTGGTGCTGTCCGTAGAAGAGGAAAATGAACTCTTTCTTCAGGTAAATACTTTTTTTACATTGTCTTTTATGATATGCTTTTATTCTTTGGATTTTGACAGTTCTGTTATTCTAATACTGTTTTGCAGGCGACTTTCACAAATGAAAGAGGCATTCCTTATGGAATTGGAAGCCTCTCACAAACGACTGGAAAAAGGAAGTACCCAGGAACCTCGGCAACATACAAGGGTCTCGAGGAGCAGCTTCAAGAAGCTCAACGCCTAATAGAAGAACAAGCAGATCAGAACTCAAGGCGTGAGGCAGAGCTTCTCAAAGTTTCTGCTGAGCAACAAGCCAGAATCGACAAGTTAGCTCTGGTGGAAAGGTACTTGACTCATACTGATCCAGGGTTCTTAGATTTTGTGGCTGCAAATCAAGTTTCAAGTAATCCAATGCCTTCACCTAATCACTCTACAACTCCGTAGGTTCTGGTTGGCCTCTGTTTTTCTTTGCTCCTTTATTCTCTTTAAGAACTTATCACAATGATATGCTATGTATTATTTGGGTATTTTGATCACAATGTTTTGGAACAATGTCTATTTTGGTATTTTGGAACAATGCCTATGTTTAATGTAATATATATTTGCTTTTACAAGTTCTTCTAATTATTTGATTTCGAGTTTAGCTTTTTGGTGTAATGAACAAATTTGATCAAATGAAAATAGGAAATATAATGGATTACCAAACCTGAATCCGTTTGATCAAATGAAAGTATGAAGGTTCTCTCTAAAAACGACCTAAATGACAAGTATTTATAGTCTTCAATACTCCATGGTCTCTAGGATTCCAGAATTGAGGCTGAGAATGACTTTGGTCTTCAGAAATATGGGCTTTTAATCGGAGTTGGCCGGCCGCGGTCGGGAATAACGTGACCGCGGGAGATAGGTGGTTAGCCGCGGTCGAGAAGCTTGTGACCGCGGGGAATGGGCTGGTGGCCGCGGTCGCGTGACTTGCTGGCCGTCTTTGAGTGGCTCCGGGCTAATGGAATATCTTGAGATTCAACCGTTGGAATGTCTCCAAACCAAGTCCATTTGAAAGCTGGTTGATTCTTCTATAAGTTGTCCAATTTTGAGGGTGATCAGACGGTGAGAAGGTCTTTTTCTCTCGATGAGAGTTCTGACGGTCTGCATTTATCCAAAAGAGTCTTTTTGTTCTAATTTGTGCCTCTTTATCCCAAATTACCTGAAAAGTCTTTTAAAATCCGGAAACATAGAAATCCTTTGAAAACCTTTGAAAATGGAGTAAAAACACATGTAAAAGATATTAAAGTGATCTATAAAAATGGTTAAAATCTGGTGTTATCAGAACATTGCCACGGTAACGTTGTGGCAAACTTGCATTTAGTTTGGGATTTGGCATGGCTGTTTACCACGGCAGAACCAAGGAGTGGCAACAAGTGTTTAAGGAAGCAAGATCATTCGGTTTTAGCCACGGCTTCATTGCCACGACTAGTTGTGTAGGCATGGCAATTTCCTAACTACACAAGAAGACTGCCCTGTAGTGCCACGGTTCACTTGCCATGGGAGATCACAAGGCGTGACAAACCCATTGTTCTTGAACACAATCCCAGAAATTATGCCATGGAAAACTTTGTTCTTAAAGTTTGCAACCATTTTCCTTTGACATAGTCTGAATATCACGGCCTGACCTCTTGAACCTCAGGCATGGCAAACTCCTCCAAACCTACCAAGGCTGGGTCAGGACCCATTTTGTCCTGGGCTGACCCGGTCCATTAGCACTTAGTATAAATACTTTTTTGGGAGACAACCCTAGGAGAATCTTATCTTCTATCTTGTTTTCTCTTTGTTTCTCCTTCCTTTTTAGTGTAAAACGACCTTGATAAGAGATATCTTCCAGATTGAATCATCTAAAATGTGTTTCTTATCATTACATCATCTCATCTTTGCTTCTAATCATGATTAACATCACCTCTTGCAAAAGAAATGGTGTGTTCATCATGATTAGTGAGTAGTCATCTTTTAAGCTTCTAGGTGTGTAGATTAGGGTGCTTAGATGCTTGATTTATGATGTGTAGGTTCTAGACTCTGATTTCCTTTCCTTAGTTAGCTGCTCTTAATGCTAGATCTTTGCACATCACTCTGATCTAAACCTTAGGCATTTCTCCACCCACAAGGTGTTAATGAAATGCCTGAAAGAGCTAAGCTAAGGGTTTATGCCTTTTTCATCATGAGAGTGATAGTTAAATGCATAAATGACATATTAGAACTGTTTCTTAATGCTCATTGATTCATATTTCACAAATGAGAATTTGGTTTAAAATGGATTAGTGTAGAGGTTAATGCCTTCATGAGAGGATTAATCTAGATTGGAGTTCTAAGTTAATTGTTTTTGAGATCATGTGATTACTTGTTGCATCTTTCTGTGTAAGATTCAGTGTTCTCTTAAGTAGAAACTGTCTGGTCATCATTAGACTTGAAACTTTATGCTTGTTGATTGCTTAATCTTGCCTAAGGTGAATTAATCTTGATTAAGTGATTTGCAAAGGGATTATTGTCATGGGAATGAATTAATCTGCTTTTGAAGTCTAGATGAAAGAGTAGCAAGTGTTGCATTATGTTCTTAGCATCATGAATCAACATTGAAAGCACCATAATCAATGATCACATCTAGAGGTTTAGTTTTCATCATCTTTATTATCATCATCATCTTGTTTGTTTAGCTTGCTTTGTTTACTTATTTATCATTGCTTGTTTGTTTCTTGTTTATGTTTACTTTGTTACTTGTCACAAAAACCTTTCTTGTTTAAATTGAATTAAGAACTTATCTTATAAACTAGGGCCTAACTACCACATATATGGATTTGACACCCTTTATGCTACAACAGAAAAGGGATTGATAACCCTCTAAGAACCTAAAAAATTCTTAGCATCAGTATGGGAAGTGATGGCATACATTCACAACATGATATGCATGATACTAATGTATATAACTCGACGAATCATGGGGAATTTATTTTTGTTACAGTTACATAAGGAGCATGGATAAATTTATTTAATGGGTTTTCATTAAAAAAAAAATAATAAAAAATAGACAGGAAAAACATGATAATATTTTAAATAATGATAATCAGATTTTCATATCGATATTTTTTTGAGGAAAGACCTAATGGTATGAATCAACTTTCAAGTTTCAACCTCCAACTCAGTGGGGCCAATAAAGATTATTGAAACACCAACTTTCAAATACTTTTATTTTTAGTCATAAAAATAGACAGAAAAAAGCATTGAAATTAATATTTTAAATAATAATAATCGGATTTTCGTACTGATATTGTATGGAGGAAAGACCTAATGATATGAATCTTTGATTCTTTCAACCTCTAACTCAGTGGGGCCAATGAAGATTGTTTAAACACCAACTTTAAAACACCTCTATTTTTATGCAACTATAATTTGTGCTTGATATATTAAGTTCATCCTTACTTAACTATAGAAATTCATTGCTTTATTCACATATTACACGAGTCACAAAGAGTAGATAAATTCCTTTTACAATTGAATAATGATTAATTTGTGTGGAATTATGGATTAGATTTTCAAAAGAAAAAAAAATGAATTTAGCCATAAAAAAAATTGATCTGGATGTTTTAAACAGCGATAATCGACTTCAAATTCAAATTCGAATATGGTGTAAAACTGAATTAATAACAAGATCACTCAGATTATCTATGGACGAATATTAACTTTTAGATTTTTTTTTTCTTCGATGATAGATCCAATCAATTTTTGGTTTAGTATAAAACAATAAAAAAAATCAATAACTTTTTTGTAATAGCTTTATAAAAAAATATTAACTTCTGAATTATAAGTTTTTGTAGCCCTCACACAGTGCGGGCCTGTTAGCTAGTTTATTTATAATTATCGAGCTGATGGGGTTATGCATATGGTAAAATTAATAAAGGAAGTGCTAAGCTAAATGAACGTTAAAAAATATCATCTTTAGTTGATCTTGATTAAAATTAGTCATTAAATTGCATTCGGTTAAAGAAAACAAAAGAAGTATAAAAGGAGGAGGAAAAATAAACTGAAATTTAAAGAAGATATGTTGAAAAAGACAAACTAAAAGTCGAATAAAACCCTGGAGAAGAAAACCAGAAGAAAAAGAAGACAAAAATGAAAGATGGAAAACAAGTGAAAGAAGAAGAAAACCAGAAGATGAAAGAAAAGGGTAAAGAATAAGACAATGAAATATCTATCAGAAGAAGAAGAAGCAGAAGTCAAAGAAGATGAAGAAGAAGAAGGACAAAATATGAAGGAGAAAAAAAATCTAAAGATCAATAAAAAGAAGAAGAGAAAGACAAATTTGATGAAGATGAGGAAGAAAGAAAAGACAAAGAACAGAAAAATAAAAATTAGAAGATGGATAAGAATTAGAATAAGGAAAACACGAGGAAGAAAAAATATCTAAAAGTTGAATAAGAGGAAGATGAGGAAGACGAAGTCAATGAAGAAGCAGAATGAAGCATTCTAAATAAAAGAAATACAATAATAAGAATAAGAAAAATTTGGACAAAATGAAGATGTTGAAGAATAAATAGGGGAAGAGGATGATGAATTTGTGGAAGAAAAACTACATAGAATATTTGAGAAGAAGTCCAGTAGCAATCTTATGGTGTTGGTCTCAACTTACAAAATTATTAGATATTATCACTAAAGACCTTAGAAGGTAATCAACTTGAAAGTGAAAACAACATTAAAAAGCTTATATCGAGAAGATAAATTGTGGAAAAGACTTTTTTATAATAAATAATGATACTTAAAGTCTGCACAATAACAACATGTTTAGAGAGATAGGAGACATATATATGTCGATCTTGATGTTGTATGTGTTGCCTTAACGGTTATGACTTATACTTGCTACAGACATTTGTATAATGAAGAAATTTTTATCCTAAGATGATTGTAAATTTTGTTTCAATTAGACATTGTGATTTTGCTTCAGATTTCATACTATATATCCTCGAGGATTCATGTTAGAAAATGAGATAATATGTGTTCACATTATCTATGTGATTCTACTCTGCAAGAATCTTTCAAACTGATTGATTTTGTAAAGATAGTCAAGCTCATAAAAACGTTAAAATATATGTCTAACAACTTCCAAGCTACAAATGAATAAATAAAAAAAGAAAAAAAAAGGAAGAGAAACAATTGAAATACAAAAAAAAAGGAGAGAAGAACACAAAGAAGAAGTAGAAGATGTGGAAGAATGAGAAGATTACGTATACAAAGACTATAAATAAAAACAAAAAATGAAGAGAATCAGATGAAGAAAACAATGAGGATCGGAAGAAAAAAATGAAAAAAAAAACTGATGAGAAAAATAAGAAGTCAAAGAAGACTAAGACAGTAAAGAAGAAGAAGTAGGAGTTGAAAACAATGGAGGATAAAAACGAAAAGACGAAAATATGAGAAAAACTAAAAGATAAAGAAGAGGGAGAAGAAAAGACAAACTCAACGAAGAAAATGATGAAAAGAACAATTGTTGACAAAGACGGTGAACAAAAAAGAAGAAATGACGAATTTGGAGATGAAAATAATAAGAAAAGAAGTCTGAGGAGAAAATCTGTACATAATAGACGAAGAAGTGGATGGAGGAAAATACGTTAAAGAAAAAAGAAGAAGACCAGACAATGAAGAAGACCAAGTAGAAGTTGAAAAAAATGAAAGAGACGGAAAAACAGATGAATAAGAAATTAGAGAAGATGAAGCCGATAAAGGAAACTCAAAAATACGAGGAAAAATATTAAGAAATGGAAAATATAAACCATAAGAGGACTAATAATATAGATAAGATGAACATGTTTTACATATGATGAATTATTTGGAGAAAAGAAGAATAATCAGAAGAAGAGGAATAAGAAGTCAGAAAAGCAGGAAAAAAAAAGCATATGATAGAAGATGAAATGGAATAATGGAGAAATATGGAAGAGAAAAATTAAATGAAGACTTTAAAGGAGGAGAAGATGTAAAATTGGAGAAGAGGAAGAATAACATAAATTAGAAAAACGTGAAGATAAAGAAAAATACGAAGAAAACACAGAAAAACAGAAAGTTGAAGAGAACAAAGAAGATGAAGGCAATGAAGAAAGAAAAGAAAGAAGTAGAATAAAGAGAATAAGAAAACTCAGAAGAAGAAGTAGAAGTAGAAGTCAAAGACGTTGATGAAGATGAAAGAATAAAATGAAGAATAAAAAATTGAAAGATGTATAAGAGGAAAAAAAATAAAAGTTGAAAACGATACTGAAGAAGTAAAAGATAAAGGGAAAGAAGAAGGCGTGAAAAATAAAAAACCTGAAGAATAAGAAGGAGAAGAAGACAAAGATAATGTAGAAGGAGAAGGAAAAAGAAAAACTAGAAGACGATGATGAAGATGAAGAATAGCCGGGATAAGAAATAAAAAAGACAATGTTTATTTTTTTTGGGGCACATTTATCTCGATTTAGTATGTTTTATTCTAATTTTCTTTGTTTGTAATATAAAATTTTGTTTTGCGTTTTTAAAACTCTTAGGCCCGCGCAAGGCGCAGATTAAACACCTAGTTAAAATAAATTGTTCAAAAAAAGTTCTGCTGACAATATGTGAATAGCTGAGATGTCTTTTTCTGAACAAGAAAATATTTTATTTGAATAAAGTGAATATGATGTTTTTATAGAGCACGGAGATTGGTTACAATTTTAAATAAAGAAATCTTATTATAAAAGTTGGAGCTTTCAATGTGAGCATAGCACATAACCAAAATCATGACTCATGAGATTGTGACATATGTTTTTTCTTAATTTAGATTATGACATGTATTAATGCAATGATATAAACTTCTTATTCTTAATTATTTACTTTAGAAAAAAAAAACTAAATTGTGTATTTTAATAAATGGAGATTACTAAATAAATAAAAGAAATGAAAAAAAACAGAAACTACCATTTAATAAAATTATGTCTTTGAAACGTTATCATTTATTTAAAATGATTTAAATAATATGTATCAATTTATACTGTCATTATTCTGAATCATAAAACATAAATTAAATAACCTTGTATGATCTTAAATTTAAATTTAATTATACAGATCATAATTGCAATTTAATTTTAAAATTTAAGTAATTTTTTATATTATTGCATATTATGCGGACCTAATTTTTATATTTCTTCTGCATACGGCAATGAGATACTAGATTATATGTATGGGATGGATTTATCAAACAATGAATTAAGTGGTGTTATCCCCATAGAGCTTGGAGATCTTTCAAAACTACGAGCTTTGAATCTATCTCATAATTTTATGTCGAGTTCTATAGCATCCAAACTTCTCCAATCTGAAGGATATTGAAAGCCTTGATCTGTCTTACAATATTTTACATGGAAGCATTCCTCACAAGCTAACCAGCTTTACTTCACTTGCTGTGTTCGATGTGTCTTACAAAAATTTATCCGGAATCATTCCCCAAGGATGGCAATTTAACACTTTCAACGAGCACAACTACTTAGGCAATCTTTTTCTTTGTGGACCACCAACCCACACAAGTTGTGAAGCTAGGAATACCTCAGATAATGAAGGCAAAGAAGAGGAAGAAGCTGCTATTAACATGTTGGTTTTCTATATTAGTATTGCTTCAACTTATGTGACAGCTTTGACAGGTATTTTCGTACTTATGTGTGTTGATAGTCTTTGGCGTCAAACATGGCTTTGCATTGTTGATGCTTTCATTGCCTCAACGAACAATAAGTTGTCTTGATTTCATTTCAGTTCAGTTCTGGGATATTGCTGTTACAAGTATTGCAATATCGAGAACTAAAAATGATGATATTTTGTGAATAAAGTGTTCCACTGGTTTGACATTCTGGTTTGAACAGTTGTGAGATTATAAAAGTGGTGTAAACTTACTAAACCAAAAAATTGAGTGAAGCACCTTATAAGTTTAGTTTTACATATTGGTGTATTTCTTTCAGGAAAATTGTCCCATATGACACTTTTTGTGTTTAATTTTAAAAATGTCATCCTTAGGTGTTTTATTACACCTTATGGCACACTGTATATGGAAAAGACGAATAAGACCCTTGCTTCAATTAAAACATAATAACTTAATTAAAAATCTCTATGTTAGTGGACCTGACAACAAAATCCAAACTGATGCAGATACAGTTGAATTAGAGTAATAAATAAAACTAATAATAAAGCTTAGAGAACCATTTAATGAGTCATGATATGCGTGTGCTATGCATTAATGAAAGTTAATAGCAATTCTCACTAAAGAGAAAACGAATGACTGAGATTTATCCAAGTTTTATGTATGTACTAAGCAAATAGTAAAAGGCAAAAATAAACCTAGAAATTAGTAAATATGAATGGATATACGATTGAAGTGTACAAGACTAAAGTGTACACAACGGAAGTGTACATGTACATGATTTATATATACCGACTGAAATGTACACAACTGAAGTGTACAGATTAAAGTGTATACGACTGAAGTGTTTATGACTGAAGTGTACGACTTAAATGTACAAGATTAAAGTGTACCCGACTGAAGTATATAAGACTGAAAAATAAGAAATTACATTATCGTGTACACGACTGAAGTGTACATGACTAAAATACATTATCAAATTTCATTCTGTCATTTTTAAAAATTTAAAATTTAACAAAAAATCTATATACTTTTCAGATATATTATTAATTTTTTATTATTTAGAATAATAAATGATTTAAAGTAAAATAAAAAATTAAAGAAAAGAAGAAAGAGAAAATAATATTATTTTTAAAAAGGAGTTTTTGTCGACCAAATTCATTATAAGCCCAAAATGGGCCGAGTTACAAATGGTATTCGAAGTCCATCACCCATACAATTGTTAAAGCTCAATCGCTACCCACAAACAGAAGATAACGATAGATCTAAAGTAAACATGTGTCCCAACGTGGACATCTTCAATATCACCACATGTGCTCTTTTACATTGTCGGAGATGAGCAGCGCTTCACCGGAACCTCCTTCTGATAAGTTTTGAGCAGGTTGAAGCTGATTAAATCAAACTAATTTCACTCAGTTCTTGCCCACAATCTTCGAAAACCATTTGATTACTCTTTCTTTGGAGATAAATACCTTCCATGGAAAACCAATAAAATCCCAGATGATAGAAAATCTTCTAACCGCCAAAAAATAACCTCTGATTGTCTCTAGCTCGAGACCCAGCACCCTCCGCCTTGACTAAAGCTTTTCAATAGGGTATTTAGGGAGAAATTTCTCCCAGTCAAGAGAAGACAATACCAAATTTCAGGACGATATTCACCATCATCACCGCCTCACACAAGAGGAGTAAAGCTGTAGAAGAAGACAACTCCAAACAATCCGGTCAAGCCGGAATTTTATTATCTGATCAAAGTCGGAAACGCAGAAACCGATATAAAAAAAACTTCGATCAAATGATCGAAAGTATGAGAGAAAAAATTTCCTCTCTCTGTGAAAGATGTGAAAGAGAGAATGGAGAAGAAAGCAAAAAACTCTCAATCACGTCTTCAATCGCCCTAAGGAGAGAGAAGGGAGCGAAACATAAATTTTAATTTTGGTCAATATGAAAATATAACCGCTCTCTCTCATACAAAAATAACTTTTGAAAGATGTGGGTCAGAACTTTTCCAAAAGCAGAACACCGATATATAAGAGCATCTCTATCAGCAGAACATCGTGAGGGGTTCTTGGCCCGTTAATATAAGCAAACGGAATTAAAAAAGATCAAAAAGGCCTAAAAGCTAAGAACCAACTCTTAGCTAAGAATCCGAAGAGGGGAGTTCATAAGCGACGTATTCGATTCTGATTGGGTATGGTTTATAATTTTTTTTAATCAAAACTCTAATCTCTCTCCTTCCTCGACATTTCTTCGTGATTGAACCAAAAAAAAAATTCTTCTCTTTTTCTCTGGCGATTGACTCTTCTTTCGTGATTAATCAAATAATTGTTCAACATTTTTTTTTAGAAAAAGAATTATTATTTTATTTCTAAGAACCCTTAAACGGAGTTCACTTATGGACGCTCAAAATAACAGCAAATTCTTCATTATTCCAAAATAAAAAAAAAATACTTAAATAATAATAATACCACATGGAGGGTTCACTGCTGAATGATGGTCTAAGGTATATGTCACAAATAGTACGGTATCATAGGATAGAATAAAACACTTTTGGGTAATAATTCGGGAATTAAACACTTATTTGAAGCAATTACTTCTTTTTTTGTGTGCTCACATCGAAATTTCTGCTAAACATAGAGTATGTCCATCAGGGGTTTAGATAAGGTTCATGGCCCAATTTCATAGATCAAAACTATTAAAAAAAAAAGAAAAAAAAACTCATTTTCGACGAACCTATTCTTTCCGAAGAGCCTGATTCTTCACCACGTGAAAGTATATAATTGGTCGAAAATTGTGTTTTAATTTCTTCATTTTTCTTAAATCTAAAAACATAATATTAAATTCTTATGAACACTGTCATTAAATTCTTAGAGGTTCAGGTCTTAGATACTTTCTCTGGACAGTTCACAATGAAAGGCTACTGTGACAGCTTCTCTCAAAATATAGGAGAGAGATAATTGGCAACTCAAAAACTAATAAATCAAGGATTAAAAGTCGAAAGGAAAAATACAGATAAAAAGGTTAAGGCTACACAACACTTGTTTGAGACTTAAAAAGAGTCCTGAAGGTAGTACACAAGCACACAATCAAACTAGTTTATTCCAATAACAGACATAAGGAAGCGAAGTCTAACACTAGCATTTGCAATTTCATGACTATCCTGGTTCATCAACCTTGACTGAGGAGGCTCGACCACTCCGGTGAATACATAAAGAGCCTTCAACTTGATGCGATCC
Organism: Eutrema salsugineum; assembly: GCF_000478725.1. Taxonomy (NCBI): domain Eukaryota; kingdom Viridiplantae; phylum Streptophyta; class Magnoliopsida; order Brassicales; family Brassicaceae; genus Eutrema; species Eutrema salsugineum. The sequence goes on along the minus strand of NW_006256797.1, from coordinate 869,295 downwards.
TCCCAAGGAATCGGCACTCTAAGGTGGTTTAATGGATAATCCTTGACTCCAAAGACTTTCACGGAGAAGATGCTAAGGCGTGAGAGTAAATCCCGAAAATCCTTAGGCCCAAACTCGCGGTGAAAAGGAATGAAACAAGGGGGTGGAACAAAGAAAGAGAAAAACGCCGGTAAAAGGATGTTAAGGCGTGAGAAATGAATTCCCGAAAATCCCTAAGCCCCAATTACTACTAACGGAATTCCCAAACTCTGCAAACGAAGGCTGCGTCAAGTTTTATGGACTGAACTTGATAAACCGGGTTGATCAATGGATAACCTCCATAAGATCGAAAATGAGAATCACTCTCAAAAAAGTTCCAAAAATAATGAATCAAAGTCTTATTTCTTCAAAAAGAGATTACACTTATTTATAGGAATAGAAAACTTGTAAAGAAAGCTAATTATTAAATGATCTCGAAAATATAAGAAGACTAAAACTAAATCAAAGGAAATAAATAGAGTTGAAAAACTCTTGGCCTTCTTGACTTTTTATTCATGACTCTTCACTTCATTTTCGTCACCTCCTTTGACCAGAAAAATAAAGTGCTTATTTTGAGCTCTTCTTGGACTTCTATCATTCTTAAAATGGGTTGGACTCTATAGGTAACATCTTGAATGGATTTCTTCATGCTTCTCTTGTCAAAATCTTCATAAATTTGCTCATTAAGTGCTTCTTTGAACTTCTTAGCATTTAGCCCTTTCCATGATCATATCACAACTCCTCTGTATAGGTGGCACTCCTTGCAACACTGTATCCTACTACCTTCCTTAACGCCTCCATCTTCTCCCATAAATTTCCTCACTGTACACCTGCAAATGCCAGTGTTCCTCTTAGCTACATCTAAAGCATACATATTTGAAAGTAGATTCACTGACTTCAAAATCATATTTTAGAATCAAACTCAATGCAGAACGGTTTATCCACTAAACTCTGTGATGAAGAAGAAAAAAAGTCATTCGGATCCCCACCAGAATTTCAGAGGTAGGGAAAGATATTTAAGTTAAAAAATGTTACTAAAATCGGGCATCATAACAGAATAAAGACATCCCGAACCAAAGCATTCTAAGCCACCACATATAACTAATGGCACAAAGAAAAATTTAGCAATGAACGTACGCATAAGAACCCAAAACATGACATTTTAGATTGATGAGTAAAACCGGTTACCTGCACGCCCGGTTTTTTTCTTTTTCTTAGTTGTGTTTTTTTGTTTCTCTTCCCCGGTTCCACGTGCCGCACTAACATCTTGGTTCATTGGCTGGTCAAGAGATCAGAGAATGGTTTTAAAATAATCTCAATCAGTTAAACTAAAACTGCTAACACGAGTCTATGGAATTCATTTTTCGGTTCCACAATTATGACTTCACCCTAATTATGTATACCGAACTGTATAAACCCAGCATTGCCTTTATAAAAGACTTACGGACTCAACCCAGCATCGCCCTTTTAAAGGACTTTCGGACTCAGCTGGACCCAACCAAAGAAGTTCAAATCAAGCATCACAAGATCATGCATAGGACTCAACGTTTACACAAATCAAGGTGAGGATGTCCAGCCTGGTAAGCTAGTGATCTATCAAATCAAACACATTAATTGGTCCATGTGAGATAATGAGTTAATCATGGCTACATATCTCTCTCAGGTGAGACAAATTTTGAAACGTGCAGTAATAGTTAATTATGGTTTGAAGCTAATACTAATCACTAGTGAACCAGCCTCTATCAACCCAAATAAATCCTCACGAGTCCATGCATGGGTGTCTTATACAAAAATCTATCCAGGAGTTTTCTTTTTGTTTTTAATTCAACTGAGAGTCATTGGAATACGTACCAACCGAGGTGGTGTGGGAACTGTAACAGAGATGAACACAATTTATAGAACCTTTTGGATAGTGACAACATCTTTTTAAATTATGACTCGTCATAACCTTTATCGCTAAAGAGGATTCACCCACAAAGATCCACAAGACCACCCACAGAAAGAAAGAATACCATTAAAAGAACACTCACCAACATAATTATATTAGTATAGGCAGAGTATTCACCCGTGAAACAAAACCAGTAGCAAAAATGTGTGGCAAGACAACACTCAATTACTCCCTAGAATGCATGCAAATAAGAAACTGAGCATGGATTTATCCGGTACTCAACTAGAAGTAGGGGATGTTCGAATATGTTATATCATTCAGGTATTAACTCATAAGATGATAGGACTAAGTCTTAACCTCATTGGAAGATGTTTCTTCATCCTTTCCCATAAATGCTTCAGTTACCCCAAGTTCCCCTGCAAAGTGTATGAATCTCGGTGAGCGATTTCACTAGATATAAGATTTAAATAATTATCACAAACAACCTTCACGTCCAGTCTCAGGCGCCTCCTGCTTTCCAGGCTGATCTTGAACATTCACTGATCTGGCATTTCCAGAATTTTCGCCATCTTGTAATTCTTTCTCAGAAGTTCCTCTCTCAGTTTTACCCTCTTCCCTAATTCTCTCTAACAAGCTCGTTGACTCTTTTGACATCTCCTCATCTTCCTCGATTGGAATCAGAATTGGTTCAGCCTCATAAACTTCAGCAGTGCCTGCACCACGACCAAGCTTGCTGTCCTCAGATGTAAATTCATCCTTCTCACTTCTACCGGGTTCTTCATTAGCTGGAAGCAGGCTACTCATGACCTTCTGAGTACAAGCATAGTTTACCAAGAAGAGACAAAAAGGAACAGAGAAGATAAAGGCGATGTAGAGGCGACAACAAGTGGAGGAAAAAGGAGTGGAGCTGAAGAAAGTACAACACCAGCTGTTAGAACCTTCTTCCCAACACTTACTGCTTTACTCCAAATCCAACTTATCTTGCCTTCACTCTGATTTGAGTCATATTTCTCCATTGTTTGAATCATGATGCTACCTTCGATTCTGCAAGAATACAGTCAAAAGGGTAAATTTTCATAGACAAAAGAGAGTAATTTTTCATAGACAAAAGAATCGAATAAAGAGAAAATCTAACATCTTACAAGAAAAACATCATTTTACAACGGCCGAAATGGTCGTTATTTCGTCGTAATAGGGCTATTACGACGAACTAGACGATTTCGAAATCGTCGTAAAGTCATCGTCATAATAGACAAATCGTCGTAAAATCTTCGTATAATATACGACGGTTTCGTTTCGTCGTAACATCGAGGGAAACAGAATCGTCGTAAATGCGTCGTATAGTTTACGACGATTGTACATCGAATTGCGTCGACTTAGTCTTCGCCTGGACCGTCGTTAAGTGGTCATTAATGGTCGACATAAAATCGTCGTAAAATGTACGACGCACAAATCGTCGTAAATCAATCGTAAAGTATTTAATCATTTCGTCGTAAAATCGTCGTAAATCACGGACGTATAATCGTCGTATTTGTCGTCATACATTTTAGTCGTAAATCCGTCGTAATATTTACGACGAATGTACAACGGTTTTAATAAAGATATTACGACGATTATACGACGTTTAATATGATTGAAAATTAAAAAAAAAAATTAATTCGAATTAAAATTTAAATTAAAAAAAAATAATTTACAATTTAAAATTTATTAAAATTTGAAATTAAAATTAATTGTAATTTACAAAAAAAAACCCTACAGATCTAAATCTAAATCTAAATCGATCCCGTCGATCCCGTCACCGGCCTCCTCTCCTTGTCCTGGACGTGTTCCTTGCCGGGTCTTCGGTTTAATGCTTCCGCCGGCGCCTGATCTCCGGCTCTAGGAGGCTCAACCCCGAGAGATCGGAACATCTCCTCGTCCGTCTGCACCGGCGGTTGCGTTCTAGTGGATGACCCGGCGGCAGACGATCCGACAACCCCATCAGCCTGCAGCTTGTCCAACTGCGCCATGAGCTCCGGGTTGTCGGCTCCCATGATCTCGAAGAGACCGTAGAGCTGGTCGATCCTCGTCTCGTAACGGGTCCGCATCTGATCGATCTCCTGGCGGATAACCGGATCCGGGACCCGGACGTGACCAGTCGCCGTAGCTCTCGGGGTATCACGGATGGACCCCATCCCTAATACCCGCCCCTTTTTCCTTGGGGCAACCTACAAATATTTAAAAATATTATGGTTAGAAATTTAATTTAAAACTAAAGTTACATTAATTAAATATAGTAATTAAATTTACCTCTTCGAAGATCTGGTCCATCTCCGCCACCGTCAGCGCCGGGGTCGATTGGACCAAGCTACCTCCGGGAGACGTTTGACGCGCCTGCTGAGTCAGCTGCGTCTGTCGCTCCTCGATCGCCGCACAGGCGGCGTTGTAGATCTCCTCCGCCCGAGGATCCGTGAATTCGCTGTTCCGCTTTTTATGCGTCTCGGCGAAAACCTTCGTCATCGGAGGAAGTTCTCCTCCATTATCTTCGACCTACAAAATCAAAATGAAAAAATTAATTAGTATCGCGAAATAAGAGTTAATTATTTGAAAACAAAAAAAATAGTAATTTTAATTTACTTACCATCATAAGCCGTCTTCCGGCAAAAGGAATCTGGCCGGAAGTGTGCGGAACGTTCTTCCGATTTCCCGCATCGTCAGTAGCGTTCCTGAAAAATATTTCATTAGAATCTATTATAAGAAAACAAATAATGTAAATATTATTGGAATTAACGGAATCTCTTAGCCCGAGGAGCCATATCGAATGAATCTACAAAATTTTAAAAAATTTGTTACTAATTTTTCAAATATTTATTTAAATTTACAAAATCCGGGCCTATCTAAATTCCGAAACCTAAATCTAAATTCCAACCTAAATCTAAATTCCGAACCTAAATCTAAAATAATATGTAATGAAATTAATTTAAAAAAAAACTTACAACTTTTGGCTGGGAGAGTATGGAGAGAGGGAGTGGTTTAGGGATTAGAGAGAGAAAGTATTGTAGAGAGAGAGGGGAGAAGAGAGGAATGAGCGACGAAAGGGGGAAAACTCGCGTCCCTTATATAGATTTTGTGATCGTCGTAAAATCGTCGTAACTTTACGACGGTTTTACGACTATTCGGTTGTATAACAGTCGGTCCACTGCATGACATGACACGTGTCGTGATGGGAGCATTTGACCGTTACGACGGTTTTACGACGATTAAACCTAAAACCGTCGTAAAATCGTCGTAAGGTCTAAACATTTATAACCTCGTACCTCAGATCAAGAGCTTATCCGGTGCAAACGTTACGACGGTTTTACGACGGTTTTGGGTTTAATCGTCGTAAATTTACGATTATATTACGACGATTTTACGATGTTTTTAAAAAAAAGTGAGTAAACCCTAAATCTTATAAATGGGATATTGCATAAAGAACAATGCAAAGGCTATTGTATCCTAAAATATAACAAAAGGTTTACAACTTTGCATGTATGATGGATTTATGACATGAGATAGTAAAAATTGAAATTCCGTAATCTAATATATATATAACCTTTCACTTAACATTTACGAAAACATGCATGAACTTGTAAATATGTATGTTTTTTTCAAATTTTTGATTTTGATCAGATTGATAGCATTTCATATAAAATAAGATAACCAATCAAAAACATTTGTGAAATACCTTACAACCAACAATATATAAAAGATTCAAATTCTTCGATTTCAACATTACGACGATTTTACGACGAAACAGTGTACTCGTCGTAAAACCATCGTAACTTTACGACGATATTACGATGGTTCGTCGTAAAGACGTCGTAATGTTGAAACCCTATTCATTCAGGGCTTAAAACCTAGAATTAGGGTTTAGGGTTTAGAAAAACCGTCGTAAAACCGTCGTAAAATTGAATTTTAGGGTTTTTAAAAAATTCAAACAAACAAGGTTACAAATTACATAATAACAAACATTAACTGAATACAATGCATGAAACTCAATCAGATTCATCTTCCTCTATTACTTCATCACCATCACCGTCTTCTTCCGCCAAATCGTCATCATCGGTTTCAGCAAACTCATCATCACCTTCTTCTTCTGTATAATCGGGAAGATCTTCAACTTGCCTGTTCCGAGGGTCTATTAAGAAAATCTCCTCATCAACATCTGGTTCAGACAGATCTACGCAAGTGTGCTGTTGAAGTGGAACATCCTCAACCCCTACAATCTTGCCCCTCGGAGCCACTTTAACTACAGCTAACCATGAAATTCCTGTTGATCGAACTCGAGGGTATGGCAGAAACGTTACCTGTTCTGCTTGAGAAGCTAATATAAATGGCTCAACCTGTTGTACCGTCGTGATTTGTTCACGTCAACAACTCTAAACTTGTTTAGACGTACCCCTCGTCCAACAGTTGGATCAAACCAATCACATTTGAAGAGAACAGTTTTCAGCCTTAACAATCCAAGATACTCTACTTCAATTATTTCTTGCACAACTCCATATAAATCGATTTCACCCCTCACACAAACTCCATAGTTAGTTGTCGCCCGCTTTGCACCGTGACGGTATGTGAGAAAAACATAGCCCCGAGTGAAATACATTGAGGCTGTAGTTATTTTTGCCATCAGACCTAGTAGTAACTCATGGAACCATATTGGAAATTCATCCGGATCATTCGGGTCTACCTAATAAGAAAAAAATTCCGCTTTTATTTCTTGATTTCGATATATAGCAAATTAAAGTAGTCTTTTAATTAAAATTTTATACGTACTTGCCCTTTTAACCACTGGGCATAGTGTTGATCTTTACGATCATTGATTTCAGTTTCAGAAATCCCAGATATGCATTCTTTAACCTCATCAACAAATGTGCTGAGAAAAACAACAAATAGTTATTAATACTGACAACTCATATAAAGATATTATTAATAATTAAAAAGGTACCTTTCATACGATGACAACTCTTCACAATTTAACAAGATATACATATTTGCACTGTGATAATATTTTTCATTGGACCACCAAACATCTTTTAGTTTTCCACTAAGACGTCCGATCGGCGAGAATATGTCAGGTACACCTTCAACGGCATATGTATGGCCAACTCCTCCATCATCATATCGACGAGTAGCTCTTTTGCGTGTTCGTACTTTCGGTGCAAAATAGTATGAAGTAAAGTGTGAAGTCTCTTGCGTCAAGCTTCCCGCCACAATTGAGCCTTCCACTTTAACTAGGTTTTTGGCTTTACCTTTAAGATGCTTCATGAAACGCTCAAACGGATACATCCACCTGTACTGAACGGGTCCACCGAGCTCTGCTTCATGTGGGAGATGAACAGGAAGATGTTCCATAACATCAAAAATGATAGTGGGAAGATATTTTCCAAATTGCACAACAAGATTGGAATATTCAATGCCAGTTGTGATATTACATCAACTGATAATGTTCGTGTACTAAGATTCCGAAAAAAGCACCAATGCCTCCAATAGCTTCATGGACGTTTTTGGGCAAGAGTTCAGCAAATGCAAATAGAAATAATCGTTGCATAAACACATGGCAGTCATGGCTTTTCATCCCAGCAAACTTTACCCCCTTCTCAACAGATTTGGAAAGATTAGAGACATACCCATCAGGAAATTTAACGTCAGAAGAAACCCATCTGAACAATGCTGACTTTTGATCTGCACTCAACCGAAATACAGGAACTGGTGCTTTCCCGTTTCTCAGTAGATGCAACTCACTTCTGTTTCATAAATCAGGCAAGTCCAATCTTGACTTACCATTGTCTTTTGTTCTTCCCGCTACGTTCATAACTGTATGCATGATGTTATCAAAAAAGTTTTTTTCAATGTGCATGACATCAAGATTGTGTCTGAGCAGATGATCTTTCCAATAAGGTAGTTGCCAAAAGATACTTTTCTTGTGCCAATTATGATGAACTCCATAACCTTCAGGCATATTTGCAGGAGTGTGCCAGTTTCCCCCACGCGTTACTGTTTTCTCTGCCCTCCAATGATCGATTTGTGCTTGTATATCAGCTCCTGTTAAATTAACGGGTGGAGGGACATGTACACTTTTGTTCTTCATAAATAACCTCTTGTTCCTCCGATATGGATGGTTATCCGGTAAAAACCTCCGGTGACAATCAAACCAACAAGTTTTTCTACCATGTTTTAGCTGAAACGCATCAGTTCGATGAAGACAATAAGGACAACATAGCCTCCCATGTGTAGTCCATCCTGATAGCAAACCATAAGCGGGGAAATCGCTTATTGTCCACATAAGCACAGCCCGCATAGTAAAATTTTTCCTCGTAGAACAGTCATATGTACGAACGCCAGTATACCATAACTGATTCAACTCATGTATGAGTGGCTGAAGAAATACATCGAGAGCTCGCTTCGGATTATTTGGACCTGGAACCAAAATACTTAGGAAAAGAAATTCCCTTTGCATGCACAAATCTGGAGGAAGGTTATAAGGAGTTAGGATTACTGGCTATAATGAATATTGTCTACCAGACATACCAAATGGACTAAAACCATCAGTGCACAGACCAAGATAGACATTCCGTTTGAACTTAGCAAAATCTGGGTATACCATATTGAAGTGTTTCCATGCCTTTGCATCTGATGGATGAACAACTTCTCCATCTACTTGTGTATGTTCTGCATGCCATCTCATTGATGCAGCTGTCCTTTCAGATTGATAAAGCCGTTTTAACCTATCAGTTATAGGGAGATACCACATACGTTGGTACGGTATCCTTTTACGCCCACTACCAGTTTGCGGCCTGTATCTTGGTTTTTGGCAAAATCGACATTCCTCCAACTGATTATCATCTTTCCAAAAAATCATACAGTTGTCAACACATACATCTATCATCTCAGAAGGTAGACCAAGACTAAAAATCAACTTCTGAATTTCATAGTATGTTCCCGCTGCCAATTTATCCTCTGGTAGTTACTCCTTCAGAAGATGAGCCCAATTATCCATGCAAACCTCAGCCAGGTTATGATCTGTTTTAATTGACATCATCCTAGCTGCCAACGATAATTTAGACAAGCCTTCTCTACATCCTTCGTAGATTGGCTGATTAGCATTGTCTAACAAATCATAAAATCGTTTGGCATCTACATTAGGTTCCTCAACAGCATTACCAGTATGCGTTTCATGAAATGCATCAGTCACCATTTCGTGCATCCTATCATGATCTACACTTTGATCATATTAATACTGATTAGGCTGATGACCATAATTCGATTCATCAATATCAACATGACTTTGATAATTACTACTACTACCAGCATTCCCATGAGTATTACTGCCATATCCTTCTCCATGTAGATACCAAACAAAATATTGCGGCATAAACCCTCTATTTAATAAATGCGTCCACACGGTTTTGGTTAGTGTATACCTCGTATTCTTGCATTTCAAACAAGGACAAAACATCTTCCCACTATCTTTCGTTCTCTCCATATTTGTAGCCTGAAACATAAATATTTCTAACCCGTTCTTGAACTCTTCTGTTAACGCCCCATCTGAATCTTTACGCATATACATCCAACTTCTTAGCTCGTATATAGACATCTTGAAAATAAACTCAAAATACTATCTCTTTTTATTGATTAGACAATTGTGTCACGATCTAGCCACGTGAATGGAGTAAATTAACCTTATAATATTATTACTTCTTCCTTTCAAAGTAATATAACTCTTAATTCAGGTTTCCAGCAATGGACAACCCAATATATAAGGATTTACAACACTATACTAAAATTTAAGAGACCTACAATGGGTCTCAAAGATGAAGATGCTCTTATGTTTGAATGATATTGTCTTGTGATTGTAAGAAGGAATGAAGATCTATTTATAGGAAAATTTCGGGCTTTACAACGCTTTTACGACGAAATTTTATGACGAATTTACATTCAAAAATATTATTACGACGAGTTTACGACGATTATGTGATAAAATCTATCCCCTGCAATTGTTAGGTAAACATGTTTTAAATATTTTCCACCTAACTTCTTTTCGACGTAAAATCGTCGTAATATGTACATCGAAATGCAGTCGTCGTATATTCGTCGTAATGTTACATCGAATTTACGACGATTTTACAAATCTCTCGTTTTCGATGTATAATCGTCGTAATTCGTCGTAAATATTACGTCGAGTTTACGACGATTTTTTATACGACGGTGTTACGACGGTTTTAAAATTAGACATTAGATCGTCATCAAATCGTTGTAAACTTGCGACGATTTAAAAACCGTCGTAATGGACCGTTGGAAAACGATTGTTTTCTTGTAGTTTCATTAGAAAAAAACAGCCTCAATCCCAAATGAATCATTTTGGGAGTTAAAAAGAACCATATCGGGGGAAATAAGAAAATAAAGACTCAAAAACTACATGCTAACACAATTAAGAAAAACTTCCAAACACAAAATTCTGAAAAATGCTAAAGGGCATCTTTATCTTCCACTATAATTATCAAACTAAATCAGTTTTATAAGCAGATCCGTAATGAGATGGGAAAGGGACTCCAATTAACCAGAAAAGTAAGCAAATCTGTTTAGGCTGCAAGAACTTGGAAAGCTAAGAACTCATGGCAAATTCAGCAGCAAGTAGGAGAGAATAATGACCAAAGATGGAGGGAGAGAGACAAAACTTCTTTGGAGAGATACAAGTTGGAGAAAAATACAAAGAAAGACAGTAACAGGCGTTGAGGAAACAGAAACTGAAGATTGCATGGTTTTGTGTCGCAACGTGGCTCTTTCCTTCTCTATCCACTTGTTCTCAATCCTCTGTCTAATGCAGAGTGAAAAAGATATGGGTTGTGTACTGTGTAGTGTTCGAACTGTGATTACTCATAAATCAACTGTCCTCGTTACACAATATTAAAGTTACGAGAGAACAACACATTGTTAAATTTTCAATTCAATTATCATTTTTTAATAAAAATTATATATAAATATATATTTAAACCTGAGAAATCTCTCGACTTTGAATATTTATTTGTTTTCTATATTATTGAACTTTCACAATTAGAGTTTTCTATTTTTCATATATCTTTCATTAATTTTAACAAAAAAAATTATATATATATATATATCTTTCATTATTTCATTTTTTCACATTTTTAAGTTGTTATATTTATCTTTTTTTTTTTTTGGTAATTCTCAAAAACAGTCCTTAAAAACCTAAATTTTCTGTAAAACAAAAAAGCTCTCAATTATCATGCTGACAAATCTAGCATTCATTAAACAAAAAAAAAAAATGTGATACTTCCGATACTTCACACTCGACTCACCTAGCCTATTATCAAATCCGTGATTCTCTTCCCCAATTCTGTCTTTTTTCGATCAAATCTCGTGGTTCAGATTTGAAATTGAAGATCGCTGGTTACAGATTCATGCTAGAATCGAAGTTTGTGTTCTCAATCTACTCAGAATTTTGAATTCTCCAGATCCAGCCATCTTTGATCTCTTTCTGGAACTTTAAATTTTCGGAAACTAATCTTCTGATTTCGTTTCCTAAATATCATTCTGAGATCTTCCCGATTCCAAAAATACTAGAAGAAAAATCATTGTTACTCTTGTCCTCGATTTTCTGGGTTATGAAATATGGGGGAAAACAATTGAAATTCTCATTTGACAGATCAATAGGAAGATAAGCAATCGCTGTATAAACCCAGGGATACTCGCAGATGTTTCATTTATATTCTTCTCCACTTCATTTACTAAGAGTGTTGGGAATGTCCTAAAATCATCCGTACTTTTTTAGTTGAAGTGGTAATGTCAAAGTTTGACAATCTCTTATAATGTTTTGCTAGAAACCGCTTATAATCTACGGATTATGAATCTGTTGCTAATATTATACGATCTTACAGGGTCACACACTTAAACAAACTAGATCAATAGTAGTTTGGGTTCAAATAAAATATGCTATATATTTTGTTATATAAGATGTAACTGATTATTCATATTAATATAATGTTAATAGAATAATATAATATATATACGTAAGTGTTATACATGATAACACTAATACACGTGAGAAGAAGAAGTTTCTTCTTAATTGGGCTTGGCGTGGTTTCTTCTTTAATTGGCCCATTACGTGCATTAGGTTACGTATGTCATTAATATATAAAGGTGTAGTTATGTGATTAAGATATATATCTCTCTTTTAGCGACAAAACCCTAAACATAATTAAGAGGCAAAACTGTTTGTCAAGTTTTAAGATTTGATCTCGTCTTGATCTAATTTGTGTGCGTGTGGATACCGGTAGAGGCACGACGTTTGGAGTGCTATACAATCTTATTTTCTGTTCATCTTTCCGCTGCAGGTATATTCTAAATCTGATGACCTAGATTCAATTTAGTATTTGCTTGGGATCTTGGAAATTGAATTCATAATTAGTTTTATAAATCGTTATAAACCGGTATGAATTCCAACAGTGGTATCAGAGCGAACTTGCTTAATACTGATTTTGAATCTGGCATATATATGAGATATACATGTTAATTTGATTGGTTTAAACATGTTTGAATTTATGAAATTTAATGAAACATGTTTGTGTGAATATTGATTAAACCATGAGTTTTATGATTTTAATTAAATCAGTACGTTCGTCGAATTTCTGACATATAATAATTCTGATAGTTATAATTTGATTAGTAATTCACAGAATTTATATGTTCGCGTGATAGTGCTTGTCATAATCGATATATGTACAAAATCGTTACTATAGTAATCGGAGACATACGTATTTGTCATTTAGTAACATGTGAATGCCATAGATATAAAGTTTGTGCATATATTGGATTTGAACGTAGCACTTATTATGGTAATACACGACTGCTTGATTTTTAAATAAATAATATATATGCATCTTGTATCTTGTGAGTGAATTAGTATGGGTGCTGTTCCTCGTGCGTTCAACCCAGTATAAGAATTCTTACTTTGATACGAGTTCTAATTTTAAATCTTTTAGTTCAAGCTCTAATACGATTAGGGTTTTGGAATCTATTAAGATTATTAATATAATAATTTATAGTTTTAATTAGATTAAAATTAATTTAAATTATTTACAATTCAATAGAAATACATATATGATATGTATAGATATTTTATATTAGATAAAATTTAAATATAACTACTAAATTGGATTATAATTAATTCCTCAATAATCTCAAGTATTTTTTATGTCTATCCAATCTTTCAACTATCAAGGCTTGTTTCGTTGCTTGATGGGCTTGCCAAGCAAGGCATCTACAACTACATAAGTGAGATAGATGGTAATGGTTACCATATGAAATAAGATTGGTTTCCTTGACTAAGTTATCAAAACGGTTTTGGACTTAGAGGCATAGGTTGGATAAGACATAAGATGTCGTCTAACAACCAAGAGTTATATAGGATATAATTAGCAAAGGTGTTGCTTACCTAAATAACCAGACATTCGGGCGATGAGCCAAAGCTCACTTGAATTCTAGTGATATTCGGATCTTGGATCATTATATTCATCTTGAGGAAAATTTTTTTTTGAATATAATGTGAGTTTTCTTAATTGTTGAGATTTCTCAAATACCTGAGCATCATATTAACATTTCCTATTATTTTGATCCAGCTATGTCGAACCCTCACAGCTCATTTTCGCTGCGATCTGTCCTTGAGAAAGACAAGCTGAATGGATCGAACTTCCTCGAATGGTATCGAAATCTGAGAATTGTTCTCAAACAGGAGAAAAAGGAATACGTCTTGGAGAAGAGTCTTCCTCCTGAAAAACCTAAGTCCAATGCTCCACATGCAGAGAGGAATACATATGAGAAGCATGCCAGTGATATGGTCGATGTATGTTGTCTCATGTTGGCTACCATGAACTCAGATTTGCAGAAGCAATATGAGAACGTGGAATCGCCAATTGACATGATCACCAGCTTGAAAGGAATGTTTCAGGAGCAAGCACGAACTGAGAGATACCAGACGGTTAAAGCTCTCATTGACTGCAAGCTGCCTAAAGACAGTCCAGTTAGCCCACATGTCATTAAGATGATAGGTTATATTGATAACTTGGCAAAATTGGACTGTCCTATCAGCCAAGAGTTGGCCACTGACCTCATTCTTCATTCACTGCCATCAAGTTATGATCAGTTTGTTATGAACTACAACATGCATAATTTGACAAAGACTTTGACTGAGCTGCATGGAATGCTCAGATCTGCTGAACCAAACATCAAGAAGGGCACCCCTAACGTCCTTATGGTACAAGGGGGTAAAAAGTTTAAGAAACTTGGTAAGAACAAAGGAAATGGTAAGACAAGCCGGATTGAGAATCCAAGCAAGTCAGACCCTGCTCCTAAGATCAAGCCTGGTCCTTCTGGTGAAGATAAGTGCAATTACTGTAATGGTTCTGGACATTGGAAGAGAAACTGCAAGAAATACTTGGAAGATCTGAAAAAGAAGAAGAAGACTTTTGAGACTTGTTCTCCAGGTATTTATGTTATAGAAGTAAATGTTGCTACTTCTAGTTCTACATCTTGGGTATTGGATACCGGTTGTGGTGCTCATATTTGTGTTAATATGCAGGGCCTAAGCAACAGTAGAACTTTGGAGAAAGGACAAGTGGACCTGTGGAAATGGAGCAAGAGTTGCTGCATTAGCTGTAGGAACATTTAATTTGTCTCTGCCTTCAGGCATGGTTTTAGAACTTAAAAATTGCTACTATGTACCTGCTATAAGCAGGAATATTATTTCTATTTCTTGTTTGGATTTGGAAGGATTTCATTTTTCGATTAAAGACAAGTGTTGCTCATTTGATCGTGGTGATATTTTTTATGGTAGCGGTCCATTAGAGAATGGTCTTTATGTTTTGAACCAAAGTATGCCTGTCTATAACATTAGTCCCAAGAGATTTAAGTCAAATGACTCAAATCCAACTTTCCTTTGGCATTGTCGCTTGGGCCACATAAATGAGAAACGCATTCAAAAGCTTCATAGTGATGGACTATTGAAATCATTTGATTTTGAATCTTATGAAAAATGTGAATCTTGTTTGTTGGGAAAAATGACTAAAGCTCCTTTTACTGGACACAGCGAAAGGGCTAACGATTTGTTGGGCCTAATACATACCGATGTATGTGGACCAATGAGTATAAATGCCAGAGGAAACTATCAGTACTTCATTACATTTACTGATGATTTCAGTAGATATGGTTATGTTTATCTAATGAAGCATAAGTCTGAATCTTTTGAAAAGTTCAAAGAATTTCATAATGAAGTACAAAACCAACTTGGCAAAAGAATCAAAGCCCTTCGATCAGATCGAGGAGGTGAATACTTAAGCCAAAGTTTTATTGATCATCTGAGAGAATGTGGAATTGTTTCACAACTCACTCCTCCAGGAACGCCACAATGGAATGGTGTGTCTGAGAGAAGCAATCGAACTTTATTGGATATGGTTCGATCAATGATGAGTCATACAGATCTTCCATTATCCTTTTGGGGATATGCTCTTGAAACGTCTGTGTTTACGCTAAACAGATGTCCATCAAAATCAGTAGAGAAGACACCATATGAGATATGGACTGGAAAGGTTCCTAATCTGTCTTTTCTGAAAATTTGGGGTTGTGAAGCTTATGTCAAACGTTTGATTACCGATAAGCTTGGACCCAAATCTGATAAATGCTACTTCATTGGTTATCCCAAGGAAACCAAAGGTTATTACTTTTACAACCCTGCTGAGAACAAAGTGTTTGTTGCTCGAAACTGTGTCTTTTTGGAGAGAGAATTCCTTTCTAAGAGAAATAGTGGGAGTAAAGTACAACTCGAAGAAGTTCGAGTAACACAGGAAGTTGATGCAAATTATGAGGAAGAACATCAATTAGATTGACGAAGAGTCGTAGAATCTACACCTGTGGAACCTGAGGTACGTAGGTCCGAGAGGATTCGTCACGAACCTAATAGATATGGGGTTTGGGTGACAGATGATCATGATCTATTGATTATAGAGGGTGATGAACCTACGTCTTTCGAAGAAGCAATGATGGGCCCTGATTCTGAAAAATGGCTACAAGCCGCAAGATCCGAAATGGGATCCATGTCAGAAAACAAAGTATGGACTTTGGTGGATTTACCTGATGGTGTTAAAGCCATTGAGTGTAAATGGGTTTTCAAGAAGAAAACAGACATGGATGGTAATATATTGATATACAAAGCTAGATTGGTGGCTAAAGGTTACAAACAAATTCATGGTATAGACTATGATGAAACCTATTCTCCAGTCGCAATGCTTAAATCCATTCGGATTCTCCTAGCAACTGCCGCTTATTATGATTATGAGATATGGCAAATGGATGTGAAAACAGCTTTCCTTAATGGAAATCTCGAAGAGGATGTGTACATGACACAACCTGAAGGCTTCACAGTTCCTGAGACTGCTAGGAAGGTATGCAAGCTTCAACGTTCTATTTATGGATTGCAGCAAGCATCTCGGAGTTGGAATCTTCGTTTTAATGAGGCAATCAAAGAGTTTGATTTTGTTAGAAACGAAGAAGAACCGTGCGTTTACAAGAAGACTAGTGGGAGCGCAGCTGCATTTCTAGTTTTGTATGTAGATGACATACTTCTCATTGGAAATGACATTCCTTTGCTTCAGTCTGTCAAGACTTGGCTAAGTAGTTGTTTCTCAATGAAAGACATGGGAGAAGCTGCTTATATTCTTGGAATACGAATCTATAGAGATAGATTAAACAAGCTTATTGGACTATGTCAAGATACTTATATTGATAAGATTTTGCATAGGTTCAGTATGCATGATTCCAAGAAAGGTTTTCTACCAATGTCTCATGGCATTACTCTCAGCAAGACGCAGTGTCCTTCGACGCATGATGAGCGAGAGCGCATGAGTAGAATCCCTTATGCTTCTGCTATAGGATCTATCATGTATGCCATGCTCTGTACTCGTCCAGGTGTTGCATGTGCTTTAAGCATGACGAGTAGATACCAATCCGATCCCGGTGAAAGTCACTGGACAGTAGTCAAGAACATTCTTAAGTATTTAAGAAATACTAAAGATAAATTCTTGATTTATGGAGGTAGTAATGAGCTTTTTGTGAGTGGTTATACTGATGCTAGCTTCCAGACAGATAAAGATGATTTTCGATCGCAGTCTGGATTCATCTTTTGTCTTAATGGAGGAGCGGTGAGTTGGAAAAGCTCCAAGCAAAGCACCGTAGCAGACTCTATAACCGAAGCTGAATACATCGCTGCTTCTGAAGCAGCAAAGGAGGCTGTTTGGATTAGGAAGTTCATTACTGAACTAGGTGTGGTTCCTAGCATATCTGGTCCAGTGGATCTCTATTGTGATAATAATGGAGCCATCGCACAGGCGAAAGAACCTAGATCACACCAGAAATCCAAACACATAGAAAGACGATATCATCTCATTTGTGATATTGTTGATAGAGGAGATGTTAAGATTAGCAGAGTCTCAACGGATGCAAATATTGCTGATCCTTTGACGAAGCCTCTTCCCCGTCCTAAGCATGAGAGCCATACAGCTGCTATAGGCATTAGATTCATAAAGATGTAATCTTATTTTTAATGGAAGATTTTCTTTTTATGATATGATGTTCATGTTTACATACATTTGATTTTATTTTCAAATTAATGAAATTAGTTTCAGTATTATTTTATTATTGGATAATTGAATAATAGTCCCAAAATAATTTATTGTCATTCTTATAGATCATCAAGTACGTGACTTGATCATGAAACTCTATGAGTGTAAAATGACTTAAATTATTAATGTCCCTAGTCAAGGTTATTAAAATGGGACTTTAATAACTGAGGATGACTAGTATGTGAGGTGACTGATGACTAAGTTTCGTGAAGTCATTAATATGTTGTATTAAAGTCAATCACATAGATATGTGTTAGAGAACACAGTATTGGACTGACCCGCTATGAGAAATCTACAAGATTGTTATATGAGTGTCATAAGAGTTTCTCATCACGACTATAGAGTGTAGTCCTTTGACCTGAGTTCGTCGTGATTTCTTATACATGGACTGGTTTGCTTTGACTCTGTCAAACGTCAGCCGTAAAAGGTGATTATAAAGACAGTGATTGGGCGCATTATGAATTGTGTAAGGAACAGGGATGGAACAAGATGGAATTTGTCCCTCCCATATAACGGGAGAATAATATCTCTGGGCCTATCGAAGATTTGATACTGAGAAATGCATGGCCGTGCTCAAACGAGGTGAATGTCAGTCGTTTGTTTGATCAGTATAAATCAGAGTTCGATAAATATGATCTAGCTTAATAAGGATGACACAGTTTTTTGCCTTATGATTAGATCGAGATATAGAGACAAAGAGATTATAGGAATAGATGATTCCAGTACAAGTGGAAGATTGTTGGGAATGTCTTACAATCATCCATACTTCTCTAGTTGAAGTCGTAACGTCAAGGTTTGACAATTGTATAATATTAGGTGGTTATAATATTTTGCTAGAAGCCGCTTATAATTTACGGATTATGAATTTGTTGCTAATATTATACGATCCTACCGGGTCACACACCTAAGCAAACTAGATCAATAATAGTTTGGGTTCAAATAAAATATGCTATATATTTTGTTATATAAGATGTAACTGATTATTCATATTAATATAATGTTAATAGAATAATATAATATACGTAAGTGTTATACATGATAACACTAATACACGTGAGAAGAAGAAGTTTCTTCTTAATTGGGCTTGGCGTGGTTTCTTCTTTAATTGGACTTGGCCCATTACGTGCATTAGGTTACGTATGTCATTAATATATAAAGGTGTAGTTATGTGATTAAGATATATATCTCTTTTTTAGCGACAAAACCCTAAACATAATTAAGAGGCAAAACTGTTTGTCAAGTTTTGAGATTTGATCTCTACGGCACTAGCATCCCGTCTTGATCTAATTTGTGTGCGTGTGAATACCGGTAGAGGCACGACGTTTGGAGTGCTATATAACCTTATTTTCTGTTCATCTTTCCGCTGCAGGTATATTCTAAATCTGATGACCTATATTCAATTTAGTATTTGCTTGAGATCTTGGAAATTGAATTCATAATTAGTTTTATAAATCGTTATAAACCGGTATGAATTCCAACAAAGAGATCATTGACAAATGCAAAAAATGGCAAAGCTTTTGTGTGTGGTGACTCTCAATATCTTTCTATTATTCATCCGAATCCTTTGATTGAGATCATATCAGTCACAATTATGGTTCTTTTGGTTTGCGTTGTATTCAAATTCTAGTGTGGCAAGTTATGGAAATTTGCTTTCAGATTCTGCTTCAAGAAAAATGAGTGACACAAAGAGAACGCTTCTAAACAGCTTTTTGCTACACCAGGATACTTTTCGTCTTAGATTGAAGTCAACAGAAGCGTCCAAGCGTCCAAGGTCAATCCAACGTCACAAAATCATGCTTAATTCAAAGAATTTTGATCTGAACATGATGCTTATAATTATGTTTCCTGACTGTGTTTATTCAGATGGGGTATCACTATTACGTTGCAGTAGATACAGTCTTGGGATTATGGCTTCTAGCTGAGGCCTTGTTGCTGGAAGGTTATTTCTATAGTGAGTAATTAAGCAATCTTTTTTCTCTATGGCGGTTTTTTCTTATGAACCCCTATGTTTTAGCTGACATTGTGATCTCTGACCTTTTATTTTGTTCACACACAGGAGCCAGATAAGGAAGCTGTAGATTGTTCAGCCTGTGGTTCTTCAGCTTATGCGATATCAGGAGACTTAGTGTGTATTATTACAAAAATTTCATGAATGATTCATAATATACAATCAACACATACAAAACCAACATGTATGATATCAAGAGAATTTATATATGTAGGAAGTGCTTCCTAAATACTTAGGAAAGCCTCCTAAAAATCTTTATAGTTTAATGTTCAGATGGATATAGGCAATTTTAGAGATATATCATCCTGTTCAGAAATATTTAGAAAATCTATCATAAACTGTTTTGAAATAAGAAAGGTGCACCATGAATCAAGAGTCAATCACGAGTTATACGTAAATAATTATATCTTATCAAGAGTTGCAAATAAAGATGGATCATGTGATTAAAAAAACTCAGTTTCATAAAAAAAAACAAGAGTTTCCTAAGAGTTTAGAAAGACTTAAAAAAAATTATTTGATCTACTAGTAATTAGCATATGATTTAGGAATACCTTCCTAAATTTTAAAGAATCCTACCTAAAAAAATCAAAAAGATTTTCTAAAATTCAAAATTTATTTAACTTTTCAAGATATGTGGGAAAAATATCATACAGCTTTTAGTAAAGTTCTCCTAAAATTTTGAATGACTTCCTGAATTTGAGTTGTTGTATAATTAAGCACAAAAGTTCTCATTTATACATTTTACGAATGCCTTGCTAAATGCATATAATGGCTCCTAAAGTTAGATTTCCATGTTAATTAGATTGTTTTTTCATCTTTTATCCATGTTCTAAATATTTATGTATGCCTTAGTAAATGTTTATGAAAGTTTTTTACACATTTAAGAAAGTCTTCCTCAAAGTTTAAAAAGACATTGTAGATGTTTAGGAACGCTTCTTAAAAGGTTATAAAATCTTTTTAAAACATTAGGAAAATTTTGTAAATCTTTCTAATATTTAATGATTTCCCTAATCTCTAAGGAAACATTCATAATTCATAATTTTGATGCTAGCCTTCATAAATCTTTTTAGTAAGACTTTCCTATCATTTAGGAAAGCTATTCTAAAAGTTTTGAAAGGCTTCCTAAACGTTTGAAAATTTTCGTAAAACATTAGAAATGTTTTGTAAACCCCATAAAATTTTTAGAGGTTTTGAAACTCTTAGGAAACATTCATAAACCCTTCCTAAAACAAATTTAGTAAGATTTTCCTAACATTTAGAAAAGCATTCCTAAAAATTTATAAAGACTTCCTAAAACATTCGAAAAGCTTCCTAAAACATTAGAAACTATGTATCTGCCCGCGGTGCACGGACACAATCAACATACAAATCTTATTATAATTTGATTTTTTAAAATTCTTGTAACATAAACATCACATTTTTTATTTTCAATAATTGAGACTAAAACATTGTATAAAAATAAATCATACAAATACTAAAATAAATCATATAATAAGATTCAACACGCAAGTTTTAAGTTATATAAATACTTATACAAAGAAATTAAGAGAACACTACTCTATTAAGTATTGTTATAAGTTATGGTTCCGTCTTGTGTCTAAAATGTGCTCCACCTCTCCCGAATCCTGGAGGTTTAAGAGACATATACATACTGTAAGGTTGTTGTATATACAAAATTCTCCAATTATAATTTTCAGATTACTTACTTTCTCTTAAAAATCAGGACATCATCAGTGGTGGGATCAAGGAGAAGACGGGAAAAACCAATTGCTTCATGTGAATGGATAGTTATTTCATCTACACGTATAAAATTATTATTAGGAAATATACATGCAATATAAATATAAAACATATATTGGACAAAATGAAAATAATAATGACATATGCTTGATTATCCATACCTTCTTTTTTATTAAAATTCCAATCGGTTAAGACAGAAACCGCAAAAGGACCAGTGAATCATTTGGTTCTTTCTTTGATATCAACGGCAAAGTCCCTGTATGCGATACATTTAAACTTCACATCCCTTTGATTTAAACAATTTAAGTTACAAACTTTGTTACCAAGACATAGTGATCGTGAGAGAAAATATAACTTACTCGAGATCTGTGATGGTGAAAGTTATTTTCTGAACAATATCTCCATCAGGGTTATTCTCTGTTTCAATGTCGCTAACATTTTCCATCACACCAATGAGATCTACAAAACAATTATGAGAGAAAAATTTATCATAAACGAACTTCATTTTTTTTTCCTATATATGTACAAATTTATAGATGAAAACACTAAAACGAATATTAGAAGTTAATCTTACCAACATGATACAACTGAGCGTAAGGAATTCTGTATATCTCACTAAAAGGGACAAATTTCATGAAGGGATCCATTGTCAATGGTCGTAGACTTGAGACTTCTGTATCAGTAGTGAGAATGATCTGATAGTTGTGTCTCGTTGTCCTTCTCTCATTCTTCCATTCAGATAGTATCAAGCCGAATTTAGACAATTCAATCCACTGTCCTTCAATCCCAACACGGTAAAAATATGGAGAGGTTACCACATGAAGCATTAATTCTACAACCCTATATACAATGAAATTTGTAAAGAGATCAAACAAACAATAAATATAGACAAAGCAGTTATATATTCATATTAGATAATACTTACATTTTCGTCGACTAAAATGAAATTCAGCCCTGGTAAGCCTTGACGATCAGTTTTATTCCATCTTTTCAAAACTTTTTGACACGGATTTTCCAATCTCGTCTCCATGCATGTAACTCATCAACAAAGTTATATGTAGCCATGGGGATAATGTTTTTATAAAGTCAAAGAAACAGTTGGGGAGAAGGATTGCTTTGTTGTTTATTTTTAACGATGGATATGAGGAAATGAGGATATATATAACACCCAAATAACGGTTATGGAAAGTGTCCCGTGAATCAGTGCATTTTACATATTTTTGTAAACTAAAAATGCTCCATTTTTGAAAAGTTGCAACTTATGATGAATATTCTAGATAGATTATTGGTTAGCACAGTTTATCTATTAAAGGAAGAGTCGAATTTTTGTTATAACACAAACTTTTTTGGCCCATATGATGTATAAAAATATTGGGCTCACACTACAAGAAAACAATCGTTTTCCAACGGTCCATTACGACGGTTTTCAAATCGTCGCAATCTTACAACGATTTTACGACGATCTTACGTCTAATTTTAAAACTGTCGTAACACCGTCGTATAAAAAAATCGTCGTAAACTCGACGTACAATTTACGACGAATTACGACGATTATACATCGATAACGAGAGATTTGCTAGTAAATGTAAAATCGTCGTAAATTCGATGTAAAATTACGACGAATATACGACGACTGCATTTCGATGTACATATTACGACGATTTTACGTCGAAAAAAGAAGTTAGGTGGAAAACATTTAAAACATGTTTACCTAACAATTGCAGGGGAAAGATTTTATCGCATAATCGTCGTAAACTCGTCGTAAAATTATTTTTGAATGTAAATTCGTCGTAAAATGTCGTCGTAAAAGCGTTGTAAAGCCCAAAATTTTCCTATAAATAGATCTTCATTCCTTCTTTCAATCACAACACATCATCATTCAAACATAAGAGCATCTTCATCTTGGAGACCCATTGTAGGCAGTGGCGGAGGTATGTATAATGAGTTGGGGGCAATTGCCCCCAATAAAAAAAATAATTAGTATAAATTTGTAACAATAATATTAGTTGCCCCCACACTAAATAACATATATGCTCCCATTAAATATGTTTTGCCCCCAATAGAAAAATGTTCTGGCTCCGCCACTGATTGTAGGTCTCTTAAATTTTAGTATAGTGTTGTAAATCCTTATATATTGGGTTGTCCATTGCTGGAAACCCGAATTAGGAGTTATATTACTTTGAAAAAAAAAAGTAATAATATTATAAGGTTAATTTACTCCATTCACGTGGCTAGACGTGACACAATTGTCTAATCAATAAAAAGAGATAGTATTTTGAGTTTATTTTCAAGATGTCTATATACGAGCTAAGAAGTTGGATGTATATGCGTAAAGATTCAGATGGGGCGTTGACAGAAGAGTTCAAGAACGGGTTAGAAATATTTATGTTTCAGGCTACAAATATGGAGAGAACGAAAGATAGTGGGAAGATGTTTTGTCCTTGTTTGAAATGCAAGAATACGAGGTATACACTAACCAAAACCGTGTGGACGCATTTATTACATAGAGGGTTTATGCCGCAATATTTTGTTTGGTATCTACATGGAGAAGAATATGGCAGTAATACTCATGGGAATGCTGGTAGTAGTAGTAATTATCAAAGTCATGTTGATATTGATGAATCGAATTATGGTCATCAGCCTAATCAGTATCAATATGATCAAAGTGTAGATCATGATAGGATGCACGAAATGGTGACTGATGCATTTCATGAAACGCATACTGGTAATGCTGTTGAGGAACCTAATGTAGATGCCAAACGATTTTATGATTTGTTAGACAATGCTAATCAGCCAATCTACGAAGGATGTAGAGAAGGCTTGTCTAAATTATCATTGGCAGCTAGGATGATATCAATTAAAACAGATCATAACCTGGCTGAGGTTTGCATGGATGATTGGGCTGATCTTTTGAAGGAGTATCTACCGGAGGATAACTTGGCAGCGGGAACATACTATGAAATTCAGAGGTTGATTTTTAGTCTTGGTCTACCTTCTGAGATGATAGATGTATGTGTTGACAACGGTATGATTTTTTGGAAAGATGATAATCAGCTGGAGGAATGTCAATTTTGCCAAAAACCAAGATACAGGCCGCAAACTGGTGGGCGTAAAAGGATACCGTACCAACGTATGTGGTATCTCCCTATAACTGATAGGTTAAAACGGCTTTATCAATCTGAAAGGACAGCTGCATCAATGAGATGGCATGCAGAACATACACAAGTAGATGGAGAAGTTGTTCATCCATCAGATGCAAAGGCATGGAAACACTTCAATATGGTATACCCAGATTTTGCTAAGTTCAAACGGAATGTCTATCTTGGTCTGTGCACTGATGGTTTTAGTCCATTTGGTATGTCTGGTAGACAATATTCATTATGGCCAGTAATCCTAACTCCTTATAACCTTCCTCCATATTTGTGCATGCAAAGGGAATTTCTTTTCTTAAGTATTTTGGTTCCAGGTCCAAATCATCTGAAGTGAGCTCTCGATGTATTTCTGCAGCCACTCATACATGAGTTGAATCAGTTATGGTATACTGGCGTTCGTACATATGACTGTTCTACGAGGAAAAATTTTACTATGTGGGTTGTGCTTATGTGGACAATAAGCGATTTCCCCGCTTATGGTATGCTATCAGGATGGACTACACATGGGAGGCTATCTTGTCCTTATTGTCTTCATGGAACTGATGCGTTTCAGCTAAAACATGGTAGAAAAACTTGTTGGTTTGATTGTCACCGGAGGTTTTTACCGGATAACCATCCATATCGGAGGAACAAGAGGTTATTTATGAAGAACAAAAGTGTACATGTCCCTCCACCCGTTAATTTAACAGGAGCTGATATACAGGCGCAAATCGATCATTGGAGGGCAGAGGAAACAGTAACGCGTGGGGGAAACTGGCACACTCCTGCAAATATGCCTGAAGGTTATGGAGTTCATCATAATTGGCACAAGAAAAGTATCTTTTGGCAACTA
Source organism: Eutrema salsugineum (assembly GCF_000478725.1). Classification (NCBI taxonomy): domain Eukaryota; kingdom Viridiplantae; phylum Streptophyta; class Magnoliopsida; order Brassicales; family Brassicaceae; genus Eutrema; species Eutrema salsugineum. The sequence continues at coordinate 843,947 of NW_006256797.1, read as the reverse complement.
CCTTATTGGAAAGATCATCTGCTCAGACACAATCTTGATGTCATGCACATTGAAAAAAACTTTTTTGATAACATCATGCATACAGTTATGAACGTAGCGGGAAGAACAAAAGACAATGGTAAGTCAAGATTGGACTTGCCTGATTTATGCAACAGAAGTGAATTGCATCTACTGAGAAACGGGAAAGCACCAGTTCATGTATTTCGGTTGAGTGCAGATCAAAAGTCAGCATTGTTCAGATGGGTTTCTTCTGACGTTAAATTTCCTGATGGGTATGTCTCTAATCTTTCCAAATCTGTTGAGAAGGGGGTAAAGTTTGCTGGGATGAAAAGCCATGACTGCCATGTGTTTATGCAACGATTATTTCCATTTGCATTTGCTGAACTCTTGCCCAAAACCGTCCATGAAGCTATTGGAGGCATTGGTGCTTTTTTCGGGATCTTAGTACACGAACATTATCAGTTGATGTAATATCACAACTGGCATTGAATATTCCAATCTTGTTGTGCAATTTGGAAAAGATCTTCTCACCATCATTTTTTGATGTTATGGAACATCTTCCTGTTCATCTCCCACATGAAGCAGAGCTCGGTGGACCCGTTCAGTACAGGTGGATGTATCCGTTCGACCGTTTCATGAAGCATCTTAAAGGTAAAGCCAAAAACCTAGCTAAAGTGGAAGGCTCAATTGTGGCGGGAAGCTTGACGCAAGAGACTTCACACTTCACTTCATACTATTTTGCACCGAAAGTACGAACACGCAAAAGAGCTTTTCGTCGATATGATGATGGAGGAGTTGGCCATACATATGCCGTTGAAGGTGTACCTGACATATTCTCGCCGATCGGACGTCTTAGTGAAAAACTAAAAGAAGTTTGGTGGTCCAATGAAAAAGATTATCACAGTGCACATACATATATCCTGTTAAAATGTGAAGAGTTGTCATCGTATGAAAGGTACTTTTTAATTAATAATATCTTTATATGAGTTGTCAGTATTAATAACTATTTGTTGTTTTTCTCAGCACATTTGTTGATGAGGTTAAAGAATGTATATCTGGGGTTTCTGAAACTGAAATCAATGATCGTAAAGATCAAAACTATGCCCAGTGGTTAAAAGGACAAGTACGTATAAAATTTTAATTAAAAGACTACTTTAATTTGCTATATATCCATATCAAGAAATTAAAGCGGAATTTTTTTCTTATTAGGTGGACCCTAATGATCCGGATGAATTTCCAACATGGTTCCATGAGTTACTACTAGGTCTGATGGCTAAAATAACTACAGCCTCCATGTATTTCACTCGGGGCTATGTTTTTCACACATACCGTCACGGTGCAAAGCGGGCGATAACTAACTATGGAGTTTGTGTGAGGGGTGAAATAGATTTTTATGGAGTTCTGCAAGAACTAATTGAAGTAGAGTATCCTGGATTGTTAAGGCTGAAAACTGTTCTCTTCAAATGTGATTGGTTTGATCCAACTGTTGGAAGAGGGGTACGTCTAAACAAGTTCGGAGTTGTTGACGTGAACAAATCACGACGGTACAACAGGTTTGAGCCATTTATATTAGATTCTCAAGCAGAACAGGTAACGTTTCTGCCATACCCTCGAGTTCGATCAACAGGAATTTCATGGTAGCTGTAGTTAAAGTGACTCCGAGGGGCAAGATTGTAGGGGTTTAGGATGTTCCACTTCAACAGGACACTTGCGTAGATCTGTCTGAACCAGATGTTGATGAGGAGATTTTCTTAATAGACCCTCGGAACAGGCAAGTTGAAGATCTTCCCGATGATACCGAAGAAGAAGGTGATGATGAGTTTGCTGAAACCGATGATGACGATTTGGCGGAAGACGACGGTGATGGTGATGAAGTAATAGAGGAAGATGAATCTGATTGAGTTTCATGCATTGTATTTAGTGAATGTTTGTTATTATGTAATTTGTAACTTTGTTTGTTTGAATTTTTTAAAAACCCTAAAATTCGATTTTACGACGGTTTTCCTAAACCCTAAACCCTAAGTCTAGGTTTTAAGCCCTGAATGAATAGGGTTTCAACATTACGATGTCTTTACGACGAACCATCGTAATATCGTAATGTTGAAATCCAAGAATTTGAATCTTTTATATCTTATTATTTGTAAGGTATTTCACAAATGTTTTTGATTGGTTATCTTATTTTATATGAAATGCTATCAATCTGAGCAAAATCAAAAATTTGAAAAAAAACATACATATTTACAAGTTCATGCATGTTTTCGTAAATGTTAAGTAAAAGGTTATACATTAGATTACGGAATTTCAATATTTACTATCTCATGTCATAAATCCATCAGACATGCAAAGTTGTAAACCTTTTGTTATATGTTAGGATACAATAACCTTCGCATTGTTCTTTATGCAATATCCCTTTTTTAAGATTTAGGGTTTAATAACTTTTTTTAAAAACATCGTAAAACCGTCGTAATATAATCGTAACTTTACGACGATTTTACGACTAAGTTCTCTGAAACCGTCGTGGAACCGTCGTAACGTTTGCACCGGATAGACTCTTGATCCGAGGTACGAGGTTATAAATGTTTAGACTTTACGACGGGTTTACGACGGTTTAGGGTACAATCGTCGTAAAACCTTCGTAACGGTCAAACGCTCTTATCATGACACGTGTCATGTCATGCAGTGGACCGACTGATATACAACCAAATCGTCGTAAAATCGTCGTAAAATCGTCATTAAATCTATATAAGGGACGTGAGTTTTCCCCATTTCGTCGCTCATTCCTCTCTTCTCCCTTCTCTCTCTAATAAACTTTCTCTCTCTACCTCCCTAATCTCCTAAACCTCTCCCTAGCCAAATACTTGTAAGTTTTTTGTTTTAAAACAATTTCATTACATATTCTTTTAGATTTAGGTTCAGAATTTAGATTTAGGTTTCGGAATTTAGATAGGCTCGGATTTTGTAAATTTAAATAAATATTTGAAAAATTAGTAACAAATTTTTTTAAATTTTGTAGATTCCGTTGATATGGCTCCTCGGGTTAAGAGATTTCACTACCGACAGCTGGTCGATTCTGACGGTTCGGCCCCGTCTACCTCGGCGACCGGATCAGCCATCCCGGAGTCTTTGGGAACACAACGGACGGTTTCCCAATCGGTCGTTGTACCGCAGCCGGCACCGCCTCCACCACCACCAGCCGAACCAGCGGCTCCCACACCGGCCGATCCGGAAGCTGATCCGATCCCGCCTGTACCGTATGCCCAGTTTACGGTACATGATCTTCTGGCACAGCCGGATCGTGAGACTATGAACAAACTCGACCCGGATCGAGCCCCGGGAACATTTTGATACGAAAATTAATTAATATTTATTCTTATATATTTGAAATTAATTTACTTTTCTCTTTCTATTTGATTAGGTTTACGACCAACAATGCAGTCGGTCGTAACGTTGCGGATATCATCAAGGGGTTTTTCGTACAACTTCATACCAGCTGGAAGAAGCTGGATCAGGCCACACTTGACACTTGGTTCAAGTGTTTTGCGGTAAGTAATTTACAATTTTGTTAATTTTAATTTTTAATTTTAATTTTTACAATACTAGCAAAACTGGCATTGGAAAACATCCGCACACAGACGTGTGGAGACGGCCTTCAAGGAGAAGGTCAAATTCCGCCTCAACAACACCATTTCCGACTGGAAACGGAAGTAGGAGGTTGACGGCAACAAGGCCAAGCCGGCGCCTATGGCCAATTCCGTCTGGCGGGGCCTTGTCCAGTACTGGTTGGATCCGCACAACCAGACTACGACCGCCAAGTGTTCCAGATCTAGGTAAGTTAATTTCATTAATAATTACATTATTTGTTTTCATTAATTCTTATAATATATTCTAATGAAAATATTTTTCAGGAACGCTACTGACGATGCGGGAAATCGGAAGAATGTTCTGCACACTTCCGGCCAGATTCCTTTTGCCGGAAGACGGCTTATGATGGTAAGTAAATTAAAATTACTGATTTTTTTTTATTTTTAAATAATTAACCCTTATTTGTATTATAAATTTTTTCATTTTGATTTTGTAGGTCGAAGAAAACGGAGAAGAACTTCCTCCGATGACAAAGGTTTTCGCCGAGACGCATAAGAAGCGGAACGGCGGATTCACGGATTCTCTGGCGGAGGAGATCTACAACGCCGCCTGTGCGGCGATCGGGGAGCGGCAGACGCAGCTGACTCAGCAGGCGCGTCCAACGTCTCCCGGAGGTAGCTCGGTCCAATCGACCCCGGCGCTGACGGTGGCGGAGATGGACCAGATTTTCGAAGAGGTAAATTTAATTACTATATTTAATTAATGTAACTTTAGTTTTAAATTGAATTTCTAACCATAATTTCTAACCATAATTTCTAACCATAATGTTTTTAAATATTTTTAGTTTTAAGGGGTGGGTATTAGGGATGGGGTCCATCCGTGATACCCCGAGAGCTACGGCGACTGGTCACGTCCGGATCCCGGATCCGGTTATCCGCCAAGAGATCGATCAGATGCGGATCCGTTACGAGACGAGGATCGACCAGCTCTACGGTCTCTTCGAGATCATGGGAGCCGACAACCCGGTTCTCATGGCGCAGTTGGAGAAGCTGCAGGCTGATGGGGTTGTCGGATCGTCTGCCGGGTCATCTACTAGGACGCAACGGCCAGTGCAGACAGATGTTCCGATCTCTCGGTGTTGAGCCTCCTAGAGCCGGAGATCAGGCGCCGGGGGAAGCATCTAACCGAAGACCCGGCAAGGAACACGTCGAGGACGATGGGGAGCAGGCTGGTGACGGGATCGACGATATAGATATAGATTTAGATTTAGAGTTGTAGGGTTTTTTTTTGTAAATATTACAATTAATTTTAATTTGAAATTTTAATAAATTTTAAATTGTAATTTTTTTAATTTAAATTTTAATTCGAATTATTTTTTTTTTTAAATTTTTAATTATATTAAACGTCGTATAATCGTCGTAATATCTTTATTATTATTTTATAAAACCGTCGTACATTCGTCGTAAATATTACGACGAATTTACGACCAAAATGTACGACGACAACTACGACGATTATACGTCAGTGATTTACGACGATTTTACGACGAAATGATTAAATACTTTACGATTGATTTACGACGATTTTTGCGTCTTACTTTTTACGACGATCTTACGTCGATCATTAACGACCACTTAACGACAGTCCAGGCGAAGACCAAGTCGACGCAAATCGATGTAAAATCGTCGTAAACTGTATGACGCATTTACGACGATTTTGTTTCCCTCGATGTTACGACGAAATGAAACCGTCGTACATTATACGACGATTTTACGATGATTTATCTATTACGACGATGACTTTACGATGATTTTGTAATCGTCGGTAGTTCGTCGTAATAGCCCTATTACGACGAAATAACGACTATTTTGGCCGTTGTAAAATGATGTTTTTCTTGTAGTGTCAGATGATATATAATTTGAGTGTAACATAATAAACTGTTTACATCAAACAGATTTAGAATCAAATCAGTTATATATGTTATTGACATGCTTTTTAATCATCCAACACGTGCTATTTTTTTGACAGAACATTATTCAAAATATATAATATCGTTTATATAATCCAATTTATTAGAATAATGTTATTTTTATCCAACGACAATCTTTCGTAAATTATCCACTCACGATAGCACATAAACATATTCCAGTAGTAAATTTCCCAGAACAATATATATTATATCTATAAGCAGTAATTTAAACCTAAATTAGAATAAATTATTATTTATTAATAATCGCAAAACAGACTTGTAAATAAAAAAAATGTGTATAACAAAACTAATAATGTATATGGATTATCAATTTTGAATATTTTTACTCGTCCCAATCCATTAGACATCATCTGTATCTAGCCCATCTAATCTCTCCCTAATCCTGAAAGTTCAATAACAAAATCATGTAGATCTAAATTTATGAAAATATTTTTTTTTTCATAAGTCAATTTAAACAACACATAGAAATATACTTACCTATTGCGCAAGGTTAAAACTTCAGCAATAGGTGAATCAGTGATAAAACGGGAGACACACCATCATCATCATGATCCTTGATAGACACATTCTCTAAAACATATATATTGGAATATTGTTACATTATATACAACAATTTTATAAATAACATATTGATGTATCATCAGAAAATATACCTCCGTCAATTGCTACACAACCAATCGGTTAACACACATATAGCAAAGGGACCTTCGTATTCTCTACACTTATCTCTTATTTCAGTTGCCAACTCACCGTGTGCAACACACTCTAGCATAAACTCGCTATATTTTGACAAAAAGTGTAGTTAAGAATTAGTTAGTTAGACTTCAAACATATAGTTTGAGATATACTTACTCGTCATCTATTATCTTAAATCGAATTGATGATGAAGTCGTTCCATCCGGGTATGTAATAGTAAAATATCTAACATCTTTGATGACTCCAATCAAATCTGCGATTGTAATTAGTCAAAATAAAGACATGAGTTCGAACTATAAATTTTGCATTATACGAAGATACCAAAATATTCTTACCAATTAGATAATAATGAGCATCTGGGAATTCATAAATCGAGAGGAATTATACAAAATTATAAAACGAATTATTTGTTAATGGTAAATCTGGTGAAATCGTTGTTCCCATTGTCAGTATAATAACGTAATCATGTTTTGTAATACGTTGGATATTAGTCCAGCTGCAAGGATTCAAAAGAAATCCAATCAACATAAACCATTGATCTTCTTCGCATATCTGATTGAAATGTTCCATCATCTGATTGTTTACCCGAGCCTGTATTTTACAACCCTAGAAGTTTATACAGTAACAATAAAACAACAAAAAAACAGATTAGTGTATGTTAAAACAATACTAACAATAAATATCACAAATACCATAACAGGTTATTGAAATTTACCTTTTCATCGACCGTAATGATATTTAGGCTTTGATTATCGTCCGAGTAATCCACCACCTATTTTTTGAGTATCTTCACTATAATTCTCCAATCGGATCTTAGAGAGTCCAATTGACGAACTAAATCATAATCCGCCATTGCGTGATGACTATCGGTTAGGGTTATGCAATTTAGAGTATATTTATAAGAAAAAATATTATTTTATATTAATCTATAACCAAAAGTTAAGAATATTAACATTTCAGAATCAATATAGATAAGCAAACAATATTATCTTCGCTTAAAATAAATAAATATATATATATATATATATTGAGATTTTTCTATTTAAAATAATGTTAATATTCCAATCCTCATTGTTACAAATTCTTAAAATTGTTTGTTATAACACCATCTATATATTTTGAATGTCAAATTTAATTTAAAGAAAATTTACATTAACTAAATGATAAACATCTACAATATATTTTAAAGATGGTGACTTGTTATCGTGTTTTGATTTTCAAGAACGCGTAAATTCAACCAAGAAATTATTTCTTCAGTGAAAAAACAAAAACAACTGTTTATAGATTTTTATTTTTTTCTTTCGTAGATGCTACAAAATCATATTATTTATAAAACATAGTGTTTAGTAGAACATGATAAAATCAACAAAAAAAAAAACAATAACATAAAATATAAATTATAGCTAATACATATCTAAAACAAAGAACTGTTTCCATGCACTTCGTTCCGTATCTTCACCCAAGTCCTGAAATTCATATTTAAGAATACATGTAAACAGTATAGTACTACAAAAAAACTGTATTAAGGGAGTAGGGTTAATGTCACAATAATTATTTTACTTTGCCCAAAATTCAGAAACTTCATCCATTGCAGGAGCATTCATAAAACGCGAAGACCTTCTTCTTTGTGATTTTGGATAGTCAATTCTTCTAATAAAAAAGGAACCAATACGCATGATGATACCTATAAATTCAAATTATTTAGAGTTATATTAAATTGAAAGGTATACCTCAAGTTCTCGTAACACATCAATCGGTTAAAACGCAGATGTCAAATGGACCATCATATCCTATGCATTGTTACTTTATGTCAGATGCTAATGAGCCATGTGCGATACATTCCAATGTATTATCCCTTCAAATTACATAACAGAGTTATTGTAAAACTAAATTATCATAACCATAGACTTACTCATTATCTTTAAGACAAAAACGAAGTGTCAGGACAATTTTTCCATCTGTCTGCACAACTGGTATGAGATCTCTTACAATGTCAAGTACACCAATCAAATCTGAATAAACACACATATCAGTAACACTACAGCGAATTTTTCAAAAATAAAAATAAAAAAACAATATATAATTATACTAACCAATAGGGTATTCATGAGCGGAAGGATTATTGATAATCTGAGAAAATTGTACGAAACTGACGAATGCCTTATTAGATATTGGTATTATACGTGAAACCTTTGTGTCGTCAGTCAGAGTAATCATAAAACCGTGCCTAGTTATCTTGTCGCAATCATTCCTGAGAAATCGTTTGAGACTAAACCGAGATAATATAATCCAATGACCTTCATGGCAAACTCGTTCGAAATACTCGAACATCTGATTGTGAACACATATAGTACATAAAATATAGTTTGATAATACATCACAAAATTAATATATAAACAATAAGAACATATTAAATTAAATCACTGATCTTAGTTTTAAAAGTAGGCATAAAATTACTAAGTAATGAGTTCGAGAATACAAAGAAGAAACAGTGAAAATAGAGAGACAGAATAGAGGAGGTCTACAAATAACATCAAATAGTCGATGCTCTCGTCCGTACTTGGTTTCGCCTACGAAAGTGATAAAAAGTCATTACCAAAATGTTTTAATAAATATTGAAACAACAATATAATACTCACGTCGCTCTAAATGCATCAACTTCTGCATCGACAGGATTGTACAAAAAATCTGAGCGTAGATGACTAGATCGGAGAACCACAGACTTCTTATCGATACCTAAACAACAATAAACAAAAGTTTTATTCAACATTCAGATTTTAAGACATATATGAGAAAATATGTATATACCTTGGCCATTTGTCATCTTCCAGAACCTTAACACCCAGACAACTGATTCACATGTGTTTCTCTGATATACATCATGGAGATTTATTCCTAGAGAACCACGGGCGTAACATGTTAACCGGCCTTCTCTTCTGCCACAAGAAAAAACAATATAAAAAAATGAAATTTTTGGTAAAGACTTTATATGTTAACAGTCCTTTACATATAAAACAATGGACATGATTCATAATACCGTGCATCTATTATCTCAAATCAGAGATAAGCGAGATTCTCTTCATAAGCATCATTACTTGCATTGCAGAGTGGACCCATCTTCACAATAGTTCACATAATGTCTGATAATAAACGAAATAATAAATTGAATTTAAATCTATTATAAAACCTAATATATATGTTTAGATATTATCATGCAAACCGATAAAATTGATGAATCCCTATAAAAAGTTAAAGATGAAATTTTTACCAATCAGATAGTCAAAAGGAATGGCTTGATCCACAATATCATCAAATCGGAAGCAGTGGAGATACAAATTGTACGACCTCGGTCGAATAGGGGTGATAATAGTGACAGAAGTTAACTGCAAACGATGTTTATTGATCGTTATAAGCATTGATCCAGTTGCTTCTTTATCGTAAAAGTTGAAAATCCGAATCCACTGTCCCTGTTTGATTTCTTTCTAGTGAGTGGAAAACTCGTTTGGCATAATGGTTGCAGCGATCCGAGTACCCTAGAAAAATAACACAGCGAAATATAATCAGTGAATAATAAATAGAAAACATAAAAGAGAAACTTCAAAAAAGACTCATACTTTGATATCAGACAGAACCATCTCGATAGTATTTCCGAAGAATGTTGAATGCTTCCAGAGCCTGACCACCTTGACAGATATTAACCACCCTGTTTTGTAAGTATCCAAACATGCAACATCGACAACATCAGACATTTTAGAAACCTATTTTTTTCTTTTTTCGATCGAGAACTCTGAATGAGATTTATAAAGAGGAAAACTAAAAGTGACGAAGTATGAGAAAGTGTGTTAAAGATGAAAAGTACAGACAATGCAATTGAGTAGGCAGTTATTCTTTCTTATAAATTTATTTTCATTTGAATTATTAAAAAAAAACTGAACAGTTACCATTTAAAGCCTCTTATTGTCAAAACCAACAAGAATCCCACTAATTTATGTCAAGACATTTCCATATCGATATTGACCGATTTGTTCGTTTCACGTGTCAGAGAGAATATATTCCATGTTTTAAGTTTCACCAAGGATACACGCAACCTCAATAAGTAAATATACCATTTTACTAAATATATAATTTTGCTAAATTATAACACTTTCCATAAAATAATACGATCTCTCTCTATAGCTTATGTTATTTAGACAATTTTATGTTTCAATATTATAGGAAATGATATATTCATACAACATCATAACAAAAATGACATTTATGTAGACTTATATGTTATAACTTTATGTATCTATTTGAGTAATTTTCCTTAATTATATGAAACAGGAAACCTAGAAAGTCAAACGGTTAGGTGCAAACATAAGGTCGCATAATCTTCCCCATAAAAAATAGAAAGATGAGAAAATTGATTATTATTGCACACCTTATAAATACTCACTTGAGGTTTTCTTTTCAAAGAACTTTAAAATATTTTATAAGTAGCCTTATCGTTTGTGAGAGCATTCATAAGAACATGGCGAACACAAATGAAAAAAAATCGATGAAAATGGCTTGTTGATCATCAATCCCCCACCATTGGTAATGAGATTCGGTGTCGTGGAACCTAAGTCACCACCTTCACCAACAGATTCCGAGATCGAGCAAGAAGAATTATGGGAACAATTACACTTATTCACCGCATCAAATCAGAAAGCCAAACAGAATACTCCTCAAGTAATATATCCTCTTAACTAAAGGTTATTTTAATCATGTCTTACACAATGAATTGTAAAATCTGCATATTCTATTTAGGGAGGATAACAAAGGCAACCCATCTAATGAGACACCCCAAGCAAGTTGACAAAACGAAAACACAATATGATTGTAGATCTGGAGATAGGGTTGAAGTGCATGCGTTGTGGTTTTGTGGAGACAGAAATTCGACACATGGATATCGCCGAATGGGTAAGTAATCAGAAATATATTTAGATTAATAATGAAAAATTGTCTAAAATCTATGTGACTGATTCATGATATTTTGTTATTGATTGCTCATTGAACTCTCTGTTTTATAAATAATTCATGTTTAAATATAATATTGAGTTATTTTAAAGTTATATAATTTTACAAAAATTTTAAATGGATTGTTTGTGTTTGTGCTTGAAGGGAGAGGAGAAGAAAAGTAAAAAAAGGAGGTCTGGAGTTTAATCAAGAACCATATCAAACTCCATGTTTTTTTTTTCTGTTTGCAATGATCATTTTAAAGACAGTATGTACTTGGTTTAGTTTTCTAAAAACTATTAAGTTTATTTCGATGACATTGATAATTTGCTTTTGGAGCATTCTCGATATTTATAACTACGTGACAATGTTCATCACATGAAAAGTCAATAGATGTCCAACAATATGCTACAATTTAAGTTTCGTTAAAATATATTATCGAATTGAGTTTGTCATTGGAATATCCGACTACAGTTAAACGTCAGAGATCAAACCATTAATAAAAGAAAACATTAAGAAAGCTGCTTAATTGTACATGGTGAAATAATATATATATGAAGAAAAAACGAATCAGATTGATAAAACCGAGTAACTATACAACTTCCATTTTATATATAATATTTGGGTTCAATAAAAATAATAGTCGATACCCATATCCATTAGTAACATTCTTTTGGTGTAAACCAATCAAACATAATGTAATATATGGGCTTTACAAACCCATTTACGATAATAGATAATCTAAACTTAGTACATGATATAAGAATTATTTCAGGTATAATTTAGTGAAAATTTGAAAACAAATTACATCAGATCCAACTTAGTGAAAAATCGAAAAACATCAAATCTATTAGTAAAACCTATAAAACCGAACGTAATTATAATATAGTTAAAAGAACTAACATATTTCGAGATCCATAGAGAATAGATAAACAAAACAAAATCATATCTTGTCAAAAACTTCCTTGTAGACGACATTCAATGTTTTGCTTTGTGGTTTGTTGTCTTTATCGATGATCAATATCTTCAAACCTTCTCTGGATGTAACCCTCGACACAGCGACATAGAGTTGCCCATGAGTAAATACCGGCCTTGGAAGATACAAACCAACCTTTTCGAGTGTTTGTCCTTGGCTTTTGTTTATAGTCATTGCAAAAGTTAATGTGATAGGAAATTGCTTGCGTCTCATCCTGAAATGAAGTTTCATTTTCGAAGGAGAGAGGAATATCCTAGGAATGAGTAATTTGTCACCAACCTTGCTACCTGTTATTATCTGAGCCTAGAGAACATAATTAGCCATCTAAGTAATGATGAGTCTTGTGCCATTACACAACCCATTCTTAGGGTCGATATTAATAGAAGCATTACAGAAGTACCCTCTCTCAACTTCAGGACATGATTGGGAAAACCAGACATCTTGATACTATTTAAAAACTCCTCGGTATAAATCATATTGTTGGAACCACCTTTATTCTTACTGGCTACACTCTCCGATGGTACTTCAGATGCATCATTGTAATTGACAACTTCTTCAGCCGTATCAATGCTATCACAACTAAGATAGGTCCTTTCAATACCTGTTATATACAAAACAATCGTTGTATTATATAAATTTAAACAAATAAGTTAAGAGGAACTAATAAATAATAAACATACCCGACAACTTTGAAAGCATGTAATCATTTATCGTCTCTACATCATCGTTTCTTGGACTCAGTATGGCACGGTCTTGAAAAAATATAGGATCAGTCTCTTTTGAAAACGAACTCCCATAAATCTCTTTGACGATCGTTTTTATAGGATCTTTACAGTTTTTAATCAACAGATCATCAGGAATATCAATCACGGCTTCACCACTCCCATCATCATTTATCGTTCCATCACCAATGTCTAAGATCCACTTTGTAAAGGCAGATCGTTCGAGCATCGCACGGCTACTATCTCCAGCTATATGTCGCATGTTATGTATAAGTCTCAACACTCTACATTTGTACCACAGAGGTGACGAATTCAAAGTGGCCATAAGTATCTCTGTCCTCCCAGCATTTGGAATCACTGGCAATATTTGCCAGAAATCCCCTCCCAAAACAATGACCTTGTCACCAAAGGGCTTGTCAACTTCTAATATATCACCATCGTTCTATCTAGAGTCTCGAAATAGTCTTTACTCATCATCAACGTCTCATCCCATATAATGAGTTTAGCAATCCTTATCAGGTCAGCAAGATTCGACTCCTTCTTAATTGAACAGAAGGTAAACTTATTAACCACGATAGGGATTGCAAATCTTGAATGCGCAGTTCGGCCTCCTTCTAATAGCAACGCAACAATCCCGCTCGATGCAACCTTAAGAACAACATCACCTTGGGAACGTAGAGCAGATCCTAATAGACTCCACAAATAAGTTTTACCAGTACCTCCAGAATCATAAACAAAGAACATACCTCCCTTGTTCTTATTTGCTGCTTCTAGGATCTCATCATAAACACTTCTCTGTTAGCTGGTTACAGTGGCTAACATCTGCTCGTTTCTAACTCTAAGAGTTTTGCGATTGTAATTCCTCTCATCCCGAATAAGAGGATTATCACGTGACTCCAGAGTAATATCTTTAGGAAACGGCATAGGTGTGAATTCTTTTAAAGATCTCCCACTTACACGTAAAAGAAGTTCTATTTTGACCAGAGCAAAGTCTTTAACTTGCTCCTGAGATAGACTAACAGCTACACAATTTCAAAAATTTACAAAAGATAAATTAGCTATCAATATCTTAAAGATATATAATAACAACAACGTAAACGATAACTATACGACTTACTTTGATCCCTGGCAGTCTTTCTGTAATTATATATGATGTCATCTGATAATATCTGCCATGTAGCATCCCAAACTCTAGAAGGAATGGATATACTATGAGTAGTGAGCATGATCACAAAAAGACGACGGAAATAATTGGCAGAAAGCCACAATCCGGCCTCATTGATGGCCTCAATATATTCTTTGTCATCATTCAATAATCCATACGCATAGCAAGCATTTTTCAACGAAGAATGTAGAACTTTGTTGACCGTTTTTATATCGTCAAAACTACGTGGTCATTTGACTAAATTAAGCAGAAGCCTTAAATAATACGCTACACCTGCCCCAATGGGTACGTACATAATTCTACCAAGAGCAATTCTCCTTGACCGTGGCGTCCATATCCTCTTTGGTCCATTCCATACAAATCTCGAAGGAAGTTGCGCATAAGTTAAAGTCCTCGCCAGTTCATACTCCTTGTTGCACTCCATCCAAGCAATAAATTTTGACGTACCAACTGAGACACGATTAATAACCTCGTCACCTGGATCATCCTCGTTGTATACGACCATTTGCTGGTTTGGTAAATGAAATGATAGTTTAACTACAGAAACCGTGCGATGGTGAGTACGATTACCGAAAATTCTCCACGTAGACTCCGAAGGCGCTACATACCTATATAGAAAGACATTATTAAATAATGGAAGATTGGAAATTCAAAGATATAAAAGATGTGAAAAAATGTTTAAAACATACCTACAGTTGAAGTGTTTCTTAATCTCGTTTTCTTTATCATCATTCTTGATAGTTGCACGAATGTAATCAGCACCTTTATGAATATATTTGAATAGATACTTTACTGATCGCGACTGTACACACCATTTGACATTGATATGAGCCCTATAAAGCAGTGTCAGGCTCATATTATAAGGAACCACAAATCCATTATCACATTCAATACCTTTTTTAACGATAACTTTCTTATCATTACATCGCCTGTATATAGGATATCCAACATCATCTATTTTAATGATCGGACTGAATGGTTTTGGAAAATACTTTGTACATTTTTCCTTCAACCATGCAAACACTATCCTTATTCAAAGCACCACATGGGCCATGCATCATGACATCTCCTACTATCTCATACAGCGTTGGATCAATATCCTTGTCAGGAATTTCAGCACATATTATCTTATCAATGTCATCACCTGTTGGTAGCTTGTGACCAGCCTCTAAAAAAAGAAAGATGTGTGCATGAGGTAGTCCCCATTTTTGAAACTCAATCGTGTAGATCGCTGCAACGAATAATTTTTAGTTTTTAAAAGATTAGTTAGCATAATCATCTAGCAGTGGTATGGACAATATCTTGCTAAACGAAATAAGATACTTAGTTTAATAAAACATACCGGCTTTTACAACACCTAACACATTTTCTTTGGTGAGTCTATGCATGAGATCATCTAGTTTCATCTTGAAAACTCGCGTACAGATATCTGGCCTATCTTCTTGCTTCAAGTTATGTCTTTTTAGGTGCCTGGTAATCTCAAGCCATTTGGGATTACACGTAAAGGTTATGAAAAGATCCGGAAAACCAAAATGCTGGCAAGTAGTCATCGCATCTAGATAATGTTGCACCATATACCTTGTACCACCAGTATAAGAAGAAGGTATAATAATACGTTTACCCTTGTGAGAAAGATCAGTGTCACCTTCATCAACAGTTTTCTTTATCTTATCATAATTTTCGCAACAAAGTTTAGACTGATTCATTGAAATGAAATGTAGTCTGTACGCATCCACTAAGAACTGCTGGAATAATCTTCCACATAAAGGGATGATTGGTGACTCGCCAACCCTCTCCTGTATGCGGAAAACAAAAAACTCTCTCATAGTAATATGCAACTTTTTCCTTCCTTCGGTATATACAAAACCAATATTGATACCAAGTCTGAACCCGTCCTCGCCATAGGGAAACAAAAATGGATATTGCAAAGGCAAATACACAGGATGTAGTTCACTTATCCTTTTGAGATTCCCAGTCTTTTTACACTCGATGATGATATCACGTGAATCTGTCTCAATATCGAAATCATTAGGTATCAATGCAGCAACCTCGTAAGTAGTTGGTAGATTCTCAGTCCTTCCATTACTTTTCCTGCATGCCTTAAAATTAACCTTAACCGGCTTGTATCATCGTTAGGACCAAACCTTTCTCGCACATTTCGTAATGCATCCACATGTTTGTTATGCTTATCTAGCATATTTTTTATTTTTTCAACCACCTTCTCTCGCAATTTATCAGTCGGTCCCGTCTTCCTAAAAAATTTTTAAAATAAAGTCTTATGACAGTTAGAACCACATAACATTTAATAACAATACATATATGTTTTAGAATTGATCTCAATGATTAAATTAAATATAAACCAAAGGAATAATAATCATACCCATAAGCAGATATTCGTTTAGATGTTTCATTTGCGGTAAAAAGGCTGGTTCTTTTCCAGGAGCTGGTAGCATATCCCCTATAAAATGGTAGTTCTCCCCCACTCATCTGGAAAATGTAAGGACCTTTACCGTCGTTGATTTCTTTATTTATTTTTCCTCCAAGAGACGTGAAAGAAAACATCATATTATACGCCCGGATAAACTCACGAAAGTGATCACGCAAATCACCATCATTGTACATCAATGCTAATAGCGAATTCGGAGGGGCTTTAAGAAGTGGAAGAACGACTTTACCCTAACCACAACACATGGAGAATATAGGCTTCCCATGTCGATATCGTTTACCCAACCTCTCTCCATACCACATATAAGCCTTACACTTACCACATATATATATAGGATCACCATCATCGTAATAAACTGGTTAGGAAAATATTCATTGATTAGTACTAATTACACGATATTTACATATTATGTATTAAATGAAATATATTAGTCCAATGAAAACCATAACCTCCATCTTTCAGACCAGGACTAACTGATTCCAATAAATCTGTTCTAGTAACAACGGTCTCGGTTGCTTCCTCATCACAAGAATCAGAGGATTTAGCACGTTTTTTGGGTCTTCCTTTTTTTTTTATTACCAGAAGTCGGTTTTTCCACATCCTCACTTTCCGACATAGAGTCTTCATCATTATCCCTATCGGACTCCGAATCAGTAGCAATAAAGCAAACAAACTCTCCCGTGTTGATAGAAGTAGCCAAAAAATTTGTTTGTTTTTTTCATGGAAAAAATAGTAAGTATAAAACAGGTATATAATTATTAATCTACATTGTAATTATTAAAAAAGAAGATCAAACCAATAGCTTCTTCTTTTTTTCTCCTCTCACGCATGATATGCATTCTCCTCTGTTGTGCATTACGAATTCCCTGGGGTGTTAGATCAGGAACTTCATCGATATTGTAACGAAACAAACCTCCAAGTTGGTCAATATCGGTTGCACTGGTAGGAGCATATCGTGTGTTCTTAGCATTACCACCTACAAATTCAAGTTAATAATAAGCAGATTTATAACACGTGAATGTTTTCAAAATGTAATTTAGTTGAAATCTCACCTTTATTTGGAGCAATCGACGAAGATGAACTTTTTTTCCGAGGACGCCCAAGCTTACGTTTCATAGTTTCTGATGAATAGTACGGAAACAAAAAAATTGTGTGATCTAAATACACAACCATTAACAAACTCTATATATATATATAATATTATATTGCGCGATAATGCAAAATATACATTTTAGCTTCTCATAATAAAATGAGATTTTGGTAGTAAAAAGAATTTCGAAATAGAAAACCTCACGATAATGTTAACATTACTTATTCTTCGCAATAATATGCATATATTCTCATGCACCATAATACTCCAATATCAAAAATTTACATTTTTCGTGATAATGTTAAAATACTATTGAGATACTTCTACATTACAATAACGCGGACCTATAAATATTTATTTATTATTCTAAATATGTAGAGCTAATCCTAAAAATATACCTCTATATTACAACAAATATATTCTCCTAATATTTCTACGAAAACCGAAAAGTTTATCGTTATATTTCTTAGAACTTGAATATTCTCCCAAAAAATATGGTTATTTAACATATCATCTCAATAAATTATATCACATTTTTTTTCGTGAACAATTATATTATACTTCGTTACGCAAACGTTTTGGGGATAGCTATGAATATCGAAATTCATACATGAAAATAATAATTAAAAAATATTATTTTCATACACTGCGACAAAAGTCAAATTTTATTCATATCACATACGATGTCTAACACAAACCATAAAACATAAAAATAAAAATCGATATAAAATAATTCCAAAAACATTATCACGGAACTCGTAACATCAGGGTCTAACGACTGGATATCAACTCTCGAAACTGATAGACCTCGAAGCATGGTGAATTTAGAATAACTTGTGTGCAATCATACGACGTAGTTGCCAAGAAATACCCTATATTATCGAACAAACCAAAATCAAATCATATTTATCGCATATACTATACAACCATCTCATATCAAAAACTAAAAAATACCTCGTCGAACAATTATCTTCGCAAAACGAATGATGCAAAAAACGACAATGTGTTTACATCCACCCAACTCACGAAGAAAAGTTTCAGCATAATCACCTTTCAAAAAACATGATAAACGTCGATTCCTAAAGTTACACTTAACAAAAATCAGTCTGAGTTAACTAAAAAATTGTTTTTTGAATTTTATTAACATAAAATAGATTACCTTTCATTTTCGAGATCAAATCTTATTATAAGCTGTCTAGAGTATCCTAAGGATCCAATTCTATTGTGAGAGTTTCCAACGCTGACAACCTTACCGATTTTTTTTTTTCAGCAAACAAACAGATTTATTGATTATGGTAAAAATTACAAACTTTGAATACAGCATTTGACAACCACAAAGGTGGACAAGTTTTTGCTGAATAAAACAGATTATTAGGAGGACCATGTTTAGCTAAGAGATGTGCCGGAGTGTTATTCTCTCTTGAAGTATGCATGAATATGCATTTGAGGAACAAGTGCTTCCAGTGAAGGATATCAGAACAGATGTTTGAGATTTGATAATTTTCAGATTTGCCATTCAGAACATCGATTAAGAATTTGCAGTCTCCCTCAAAAACAATATTCCTTAGTCCTGACGACCAAGTATGTTGCATAGCTGTTAGTAGAGCTTTGGCTTCTGCTTCTAAAGGTGTTGTTCCCAATCCCATGAGAGAAGCTCCCCAGAAAGAGGGTATTCCTTTGTGATCTCTTACAATCCATCCCGCCGAAGAGTTATTGTTGTTCAAGTTAAAACTGGCATCAAAGTTACATTTGAACATATCAAAAGGTGGACATGTCCAAGATTTTAAGCAAGATTTGGAAGATGCAGTTAAATTAGAGTGGGAAGTTCCATGAACTGTTGCCGTGAGCCATTGTGAGACATCAATTTCCGCATCCTTGTTGACCTGAAGCGGACAAACGCATATCTTTCGAAAATTAAGTTGCATCTTGATTTCCAAATTCGCCATAAGATCCAGAAAGGGAGCAATTTTTGAGACGCAGTGAGACCTGGATTGCTTTGTAAATCAATAATGCTCCTTAATAAGTCATCAACATCGTGATTATGCAAAATATTTGGTTTCCAAAGGGAGGAAGATGATCTCCAGATCATGAGGGAAATAGGACATGTGAAGAAGGTATGGAGAATCGTTTCTGGAGCAGAGCAGCAACGTTGACATTGGTTGTCTGAATTGACTCCTCTTGTATTTAATCTAGTTGCAACACCAATAGCTCGTGAAGTGATTCGCCACAGAAAATGCTTTACTTTTGGCATGATAGGCAAATTCCATATCTGCAATTTCAAAAGCGGGTCTCCATGGGGTATAGTTATATCTGGATTCTGAGATCTTGCTTCATTGAAAGCAAGCCAATAAGCACTTTTAACCGAGTATTCTCCTGATTTTTCCAAGCTCCAGACTATGTGATCCCTTTGTTGTTGTTGACAAAGGTATAGAGTTGTAATCAAATCTCTATCTTCCGCAACAACCAATTCATTGATCTTTTCAATATCCCATTGTCTTCTATTATTAACTCTGAAAATCAGAGAGCTAACACATAGATCCTCATTTGGCACTTGCAATCTTGCTGGACGTGGTTTAGGTGTTAAAAGCCAATTGTCTGTTTGAACTCGAGTCCTTTCACCATCTCCAATAATATGAGTAACTCCTTTCTTTAAAAGTTCAATGCCATAAACTATAGATTTCCATCCATAAGACTGATTAGCTCTGTTTTTTGCCTCAAGGATATTTGAATCTCTGTAATAGAGAGCTTTCATCAAACGTGCAAATAGCGAATTTGGATATTTTAATAGACGCCAAGCTTGTTTTGCAAGCAACGCATCATTAAAAAGGGCCAAATCTTTAAAGCCAATACCACCATCTCTTTTTGAAAATTGCAATCTCTTCCAAGCAATCCATGGAATACCTTTTTGCTGATCCCCCTTTTCCCACCAAAACCTCATTAATAAACTGCTTATTTCATCTGTGATATGAACTGGCAACTTAAAACATGACATAGAGAATACTGGCATTGATATTCCAACCGATTTGATCAATATTTCCTTTCCAGCTTGAGATAAGAACTGAGCAGTCCAATTAGATGTTCTTTGTCTTACTCTGTCTATAATGTACTCAAACATCTCCTTTTTCTTGCGTCCAAACTGTTCCGGTAAACCGATATATTTTCCACCACCACCAACTGGATCAATGCCGAGGATTCTTTTTAACCGCTCTTGAAGATCACCTGGAATTCTGCTTCCAAAAGTAATTGTTGACTTTGATGGATTTATTTCTTGACCAGACCACGATTCATACACTTTGAAGATTTTTTGAAGTGCCTTACAGTTTTTATTATTTGCTTGACAGAAAAACAAAGAGTCATCTGCAAATAATAAATGTGTGATAGCAGGAACTCCATTGCCGATCTTTATTCCCCTGATCTTGCCTGCGTCATGGTGATTTTGAATCATATGGCTAAGAACATCTGCACATAGTATATAGAGGTAAGGAGATAAAGGATCTCCCTGCCTCAAGCCTCTTTCTGGAACTATTCGACCCTGGGGGAGTTCCATTAATTAAAACAGAGTATTCAACAGTGTTGACTGTTGCCATAATCCATTTGATCCATCGTTCATCAAAGCCAAAAGCCTGTAAAGTTTTCTCCAAGAAACTCCATTCGATGCGGTCATAGGCTTTTGAGATATCCGTTTTGATGGCCATATATGTTTTGGATACTCGTTTTCTCGATTTTAGGGAGTGCATCAGTTCATGAGCTATCAGAATATTGTCCGTTATCATCCGACCTGGAATAAAATGCAGCTTGAGATTCTGAAACAATATCACTGAGGAAGAATTTCAATCTGTTGACCAGAAGTTTGGAGATGATTTTGTATAGGACATTACATAGACCAATTGGTCTATAGTCAGAAAGAGTAAGTGGCGTGTCAATTTTAGGTATCATACAAATGTTAGTATGATTATTGTCTTTTTCATGTTAGCCGATTGAAAGAAGTCTTTGACCTCTTTAATTATATCTTCCCCGACAATCTCCCAACAGGATTGATAGAATCTTGCAGTTAAGCCATCTGGTACCGGTGTTTTATCTGCACCAATAGAATCTAGAGCTTCTTTGATCTCTTTATCTGACACTTCTCTTGTAAGGTTTGCATTAATGGAGTTTGATACTGTTTTTTGAAAGTTGGAGAATATGTTTGTTTGGCAGGATCTTTGATTGCTTTTGTAGATATTGGTGAAAAATTCTTCAGCATGTTTGCCAATCTCCGAGTTACCTTTGTATGTAACACCTCGATCATCACTTATGGCCAGCATCTTGTTCTTAGAGTATCGAGTTTTAGTGCAGGCTTGGTAAAATTTAGTGTTCCGATCTCCTAAAGCCAACCATGAGTTTCTACTTTTGATTTTCCAGTATGTTTCTTCATCGTGAAAAGCTTGAGCCAATTCTTTTTGGATTTGCACTATATCATCATATGCCGTTCTTGAGTCTGAAAGGGCAAATTCTAACTCTATTTGCAGTTCTTCAATTCGTTTAGCAGAGTTAAGCTTCGAGTTTCTGCGACATATGGCCATTGATTTACGGCAATCTCTAATTCTTTCTGAGATTTTTGGCACTTGATTTCTGTTGTTAGAATTCCAACCTCTTCTTACATAATCTTTGAAATTATCTATTTGCAGTAATCTCTTATCAAATCTGAACATTTTCTTTGTTAAGACTTCAGAGGAAGCAACTGATGTCAGAGTTGGTCGATGATCAGAGGCATAAAGACCTAGAAAAGTAGTTTTCGAAGAAGGATAATCCACCAAGAATTCTGAATTCACAATAACTCTGTCAAGACAGCATTTGACATTATGTGTGTGTCTATTTCCAATCCATGAGAATCTGTTCCCTTTGCTTCGAAGGTCTGATAGATCACAATGGCTGTAAAGTATCCGGAACGCATAAAAACTCCTTTCATCTCTTTCAGGACCTCCTTGTTTCTCTTCATTCGATAACATTTCATTAAAGTCACCAATGAGCATCCAAGGACCATGTCTTGAGTTATGAATCTGTTTTAGTCGTTCCCACAACTCATTTCTTTGTGTATGATTTGGGTGGCCATAAACACAAGACAAATAGAACACCATACAATTATACTTTATATCTACATCAATAAGTCTTTCATCTGCTTGATGTCTTACTATATCGACATCCTTATTCCATAGTGATGCCAATCCTCCACTCCTCCCTATTGGCAGAATGGTAAATACATAATCAAACTTAAGGTAGACACATAAATCCCTAAGTACATCACACTTATGCATAGTTTCTACTAAAAACATAACATCAGGCTTATGAGTTTTACAAAGATCTTTTAGCCTGCTTTCAGTCGATGATCCCACAGGTCCGAGACCTCGAAAATTCCAAGAGATGATCTTCATGGGGGAAACCGTGGAGGAACCGGGCCCTCCGCGCCTCTGTCGATCAGAAAGTATGCAGAGCAGGAGCCCTACGACTCATCAAAAGAAAGACGCTTTGCCACAAGACTCAGGACCATCCTGGGTTGGTATTCTGGAAATGGGTCTACAAGCATTTCCTCCACTTCAAGCCTCTTCCTTTTGTTGAAACCACCAGGAGATTCTTCTTGTCTTGTGTAAGCCGCAAAAGTGGACATGAAATCACCCTCAGTGAATTTGCCTTTAGCCATCTTCGCTTGTAAATATCTTACCGTTTCCACAGCGAGATCATTGTTCGGCACGTGATGATTGGCCTGGTAAGGTTCAGACTCATTGTTGAAATCTGATGACATCGTTTCCATAGGCAAATTTCCAAAAACCAAACCTCTCTCTTCATTCCTCACAACATTGCCTTCTTCTGCAGCATTTTCATCAGGATTGTGTGGCTCATCACCATCATCATCATCGAAATGTTCATCATCAGCATTAAGAGGACATTCCTTGGTATCATGGGTTAAAAGACCACATTTGTTGCAAAAGTTTCTTAACCTTTCAAACCAGAATTTCAACAGAGTGTTCTCTTGAACACCAAATTGAAAGTTTCTTTGAAAGCGGAGAGGGTTTTCGATGTTCCAGTTGACCTTAACTCTGACAAAGTCGACCCTTGTGGAGTTTGCATCAAAATCAACCTCCATGGCATCGTCTAAATGTCTTGCAACAAAATGAATCATCGGTTCTGTTAAGAACTGCAAAGGGATTCCTCTGATTTGAATCCAGAAGGGAATAAACTTTAAAGTCTCTTCTGGGAAATTGGGAGACCAACGTTGCAGCACAAGCATCCACTCGATAAAGGACCATGGGCCACGACGTAGAGTGAGATTCATTGCCTGAATCTTCCGATAACTGAATTACCCAAACCCCAAAGTCGGGGCATGTGTGCAAGCATTGGACGAAGCGGTTGTTTCCGAGGGTTCACTGGAACTC
This sequence comes from Eutrema salsugineum, assembly GCF_000478725.1. Classification (NCBI taxonomy): domain Eukaryota; kingdom Viridiplantae; phylum Streptophyta; class Magnoliopsida; order Brassicales; family Brassicaceae; genus Eutrema; species Eutrema salsugineum. The sequence goes on along the minus strand of NW_006256797.1, from coordinate 819,893 downwards.
CGACAATGGTAAATCGTTTTGCACTTGCCACTTGAATGCAAATTTCCGGAGGTAAAGAGATTGTTGCATCTTCGGCACCGAGGTTAATGTTTTGGAGATTACGGCGAATGTTGTCACTCATGTTTATGAAATTTTTGGGGAGAGAGATGGGATTGCAGAAAAAGATGAAGTTAGATTGGGAAAGCTTTAAATAGAGAATTATCCATGGTGGTTTTGGTAGTTGATACTCACCCAACGAGGATGAGACCAAAAAACCATCAGAGGGATTCCTCAACGGACAGAAACTGACAGAAAAACGAAGAAATCGGAGTTTAACTGTCAGAAAACTGCTTTCTCCGGAGAAGAAGAGGCGGTTATTGAAATCGCACTGAAAATCGCCTCTCAAGAGAGAGAAAGACATTATAAGAGTACAACCTTACCGATTAAATCTGTTTTTTTTAAAAAAAAAAAATACCAATTAGTCAATATAGTAATTGAATGAAAAATCAGTAATGAAAAATACACCGAGTACTCACCCACACAGAAGTTAAAATCAATAGTCCCATTCGTGATATCTTTGAAAACGACGAACGAAAAATAACCATTGATATCTAAAGTATAAGAGCTTGCACATGTTGTATCACTGGTAAGTTGGATCATATAAGGATGTGTCCTTGGCTTGAATTCACTGGTAAGAGGAAATAGATTAAAATTTATTAGAAGAACCCAATCTCCCTCGTTACATATACTTGAATACTTATCATAAAATTCAGTCGGTGCAGTTACATAAATCTTCTGTCCCTGAAAAGTAACGAAACAAACATTCAAACATTTATCATTACAAAAACTAAAATATAATCATGAAATTGATGTGTTATACCTTCCAGTCCCCCATTGTAAAGTCTAACGTGCGGTCACATTCAGGAAATCTTTTAAATTTCCATAAGACTTTCAACTTAGTCTTCCATATATGGTTGGTAGGATCAAGTTCGGAAATTCCAAACAGATTCTGATCATATTTTTTATGTACGACGACAGATAGGAAATAAGCCATTTAAGTTAAATGCAAACCCAGAGCCTCAAAACAATTACAACGATTTCTTCCAAAGGTGCCTTAAATAAACTCAGCAGAGAAAATATTTAAACCAAACCTTTGTTTCCTATTTATACAATTTAAAATAAAAGGATATATCCAATATTTTACATTTTTGAGATACCTTAATGTTTATTTTACATTTTTACGATAACATATTACTTTGATAGAAAATTTCATCTCTTGATATATTCCTTTCAGATCGGAATCGCAGGGATACCTTTTCCGGTTTGTATTAGGAATCTATTATATTATATTGTTATAATTATAACAATTTTCCGATTTGTATTACGAATATATCGGAGGTGGGACATTTGCATCGTTATATATAAGAACGATGTATTAGCATTACCGAGTTATATCTGACGAATACTTTATAGGTTTTATAGGCACTACATCATGTCGATCGCTGCTTGTCTTTTAGCAATGAAAAACATGACTTTCACCAATGATATAACTCCATCAAACCAACTATATATATATGCCGTATGAAAATACTACGTATTTTTGAGCACATCGATGAACCTGACAACACTCTAGATTTGGTGTTGGTTGATAAAAAGGTATTCCGGTGACTCTATATGTTCTGTGCATATCACTTCTCTGATATACATATTTTTGTTTTTATAGGGTGATAAAATACATGGATCAATATCAAAAGGGTTTATAGACAGTTTTACATCAGAAGTGAAGCAGGGAGATTCAATTATTCTGTATCGTTTTGGTGTAGTCCCTGTCATCGGAGACTTGAGACCGACGTCGCACAATTATAAAATAATATGGAATTCTCAAACTTATTTTTCAAAGATCCCTTTCTTTGATAACAACAACTACCTAAGTATTGTTGAATTTGGTAACATACACAACAATCTCCGAGACCCATTGTTTTTCGTAAGCATGACTTTAGATAAATTAATAAATAATAACATGAAAATATATGTTATTTGATTTCTACAAACTTTCTCAATGACTAACTAATCTTTTTATTAGATATAATTGGACACGTCGCAGTGATTGGAACATTTAGTCACAAATCCTCCAAGAGTCAAAGAAAGTGGGGTGATGTTTACGTGGAGCTCCGTAACGAATCGTAAGTTTATCAAATATGTTTCTCAATTGCAATCACTTGTAATTATCAATTTTTACTATATTATGTGATTATTATATGCCCAAGAGGAATGCTAGATTGCAGGTGTTATTACGGAACGACTACGCACTGGACCTGATGACTGCTTTATCACAGAAAGAACACAAAATTAACATTTGTGTTATACGATTTGTCAAACTGTTCAAATTCGCACATGGTTGGGCAGCGATAACTGCATACGATTGTACCGAAATTTTATTAAACCCTAACCTACCTGAAATCGAGAGAATGCGGACTACAATCACATAATCAAACCACGGTGTTATATTAAGTTTTTAATTAGTATTTTTTTCGTGTGTTTTGTTTTCGTTTTTATTTTTATTTTAATCATTTGACTCAATAAACGACACTATATCAAAACTCTGCTTATAGTAATATTATTCTTTTCGTATACCTTATTTTCTTCCATTCTTTAAATATATTTTTATTATATATATATATACATATTTATGTTCCTTGTAAAATATTGTAATACTTTTAAATCAACAACGGTATCAATGGACTATGAACACAATTTTGCATTGAAAACATAAAGTGACACTCTTTGTAAATCAAAACAATATGCTAAAATGAGATTCTTTGCGAAACAGAGGAAGTTTATAGCTATTGAATAATTTATTTATTACAATAAAAATAAACAACAGCTATGTTGTTCAAGTACACAACTTATAGAAAACGAAATAAAAAATTAATATCTCCTACGGATACTGATCTTCATATCCATCATCCAAAGGGGTAAAATCAACTGAAGTTTCAAGCCTAAAACAATATGAAAATATTATAAAATCATAAAAATAGATGTCAATAGAATACATATACTGTATACAATATCAAAGATGGAATTTACATACCTCATCTTTGCTATTGCCACTTCTGGAGTAGGAGGATCCTCGAGAATATCAGATATGAATATTTTCGATTCAACTATCCACTCATCTAATTACATATACATATTCAGTACGCATGTGGAAACAATATATATGTTAAACTTCTGATTAATTGCTGTATTGAATAGATATTAATAGTTAATAATTACGTACCTCTCCACCTATTGAAAGAGAAAAATCGCAATACAATAATATGCCTTGAAGACCTATCACGATTCGTACAAAGTTCTTCAAATTTTATTGCCAAGTTATTCATAGGAACTCCTCTTTGAAGTTTCTGAACAAAAGTGACAACCTCGAGAAGATCAACTGCAAAATTAAATGACTAAGTTAGAAAAAAATCATTTCTCAGTTAATGAGATAACCAAGATAATAACATGCATGTAAGAAACTTACCAAGATATCGGTCTGTTTAAATCGACCCAAGCAAAATATCTATGAATGCACAGAAAGAGTATATTTCTCAGGAAGACTTCAGATCGGTTTTCTCAGTGATTGTCTCCTCGTTGAAACGTATATGACAGTTGTTTGATGATATACTTGGATGGGGTAATCTGTCAGTAACGGCAAAATTACCAAGAAAATACCACTCTCCTTCGAGCAATGCATACTCGAATTTATCAATTATTTCATATTGAATGGTACACAAGATGCGATTGCCCTACACAGTTTTATTAAAAAAAGAATCAATAAACGATTACATTCCCAAAACATGTATATGAATAATCTTTTAAAATCTCATAAACTTACAAATTCATCAGCAAGAACTAACATCCGATTAGGGCAACCAATGAGAGTATAATCATAATAATTTCTAACTACTTGGACACAAATACGTTGCTCGCCGTTTGTCTTCTGAAGTTCAGAAACTCTATCACATGGAGACATTCGTTGTTTTTAGTTAGATTGGAGATGAAAGAGGAGAAAAATGAATGTTTTTTTATAGGATGGATTTAATAAACGGTTATGTTTTTAAACGCGGGTTTAATATACTTTAGAAACGACGGTTATGCTTTTAAAGGCGGGTTTTATATACTTAAGCAACGATTTGTCAAACTAACAAAATTAAATGACAATTGGTTCAAATGTGAACTTAAATATATATTTAAGAAACGATTTGCCAAACTGTTCAAACTCGCATGTGACTGAGCAGCGATAACCGTATACAGTTGTACTGAATGTTCAAACTCGCACATGACTGAGCAGCGATAATCGTATACTTTATAGTATTAAAGTATTTTTCGGTATCATTAGAAAAATAGTTATGAAAAAACAGCAAAAAATAAAAAAGAAATATTCTACCAAATCTAGTAAGCTAAACCTAATGCACGACATGCACTTCTAAAAGAAGGATAAACGACTCCACCAAAAGTTCTAATATCATCAAAGTTACACGGACCCTTCACTACGTCTAACAAAACCCTAAGATAGTATACTCTATCGGTGATTCTTCTATAACACATGGACTAGGATTTCCACGTCGTCTTGGTCTCCACAACTTATTTTTCTGATCCCATACAAATCGAGAAGGTATCTCCGAGTACAAAAGATCTCTCGCCTCCGGGTAAACCTGATTACACTTCATCCATGCATGGAACTTAGCTTTTCCAACCGGAACATGTGCATCTAAATCATTAGCAAACAAAATATGTCTTTCGGGAAGATAAAATGGCAAAACTTGCAATTTTAAGCGTCGACGCCTGTGAGCACCTAGTCATCCAAGCCATAGCAACGAATCATTATTAAAACTAAAACAAAGGTTTGAAACATGAAATGAACATTAAAAAATACAGAAAGACAACAAAACATAGCATAAAAACAATAATTAGTTTATGCATAGCATAATGATTACCTATCCCCTCCATCGCAGAGCCCAAACCAATAACTCAACTCGGAAGTCCATCATATGTGCATATATATATATATATATATATATATATATATATATATATATATATATAACGTTCTTGCTAATCAAAATTAATAATTTTTTATTAATAAAAAACTCGATAAATGTAGATAAGATCTATTTTCACATAAACAGTTTATTTTATTATTTTATGATAAAGTAAATTTCCCTTCTGGATAACAACATATCAAAAGATGTTATATTCGAAAATTTCCAAATATAAATTTGTATTGAATAGATAAGAAATATTGTCAAATTTCATTATTAAAAATCTGCAATATATATATATATATATATATATATATATATATATATATATAGCTAGGGTTAATCCGTGCGACTAAAAAAAACAATCCATTCATAAACATTATAAATATAACATCATCTCAACCCGAAATCTATGTTTTCCTTTTTTTAGGACGGTAAACTATAGGAGACTTTTTGATAAAAAAATACAATATCAAAAAAAAAACTAGTAATTTTATTAATTATAACGAAAATATTTTAGTAATTGAAATACTAAAATATAAAAATAAAAAATTAAACTAAAAAAATAAAATATAACACGTAAAACCCTAATGCTTAACTTATGAAAATTACAAATTGGCTAGTTCATGCATCCTTGAAGGTAGGATACACGATAACAGCAACAGTCCTAATATCCTCATAAGAACATAGGCCCTTTATGACACCCAACAAAATCCTGAGATAATAAGCCTCACCAGATCCCTCCGAACAATCTGCTATAACGCTGACTCCCGGGTCACCAATGACATGTCGTCTCCATAACTTTTGCTTACGATCCCAAACAAATTTACTTGGAATTTCTGAGTACAAAAGCATCCTAGCTTCCAGACATTTTTTGTTGCAGTTCATCCAAACCGTGAATTTAGATATTCCATTAGAACCAAGATTTTCGCCTTCATCAGTCATCACAATCTCCGATTCAGGAAGATGGAAAGGCAACACGTTTGGACTAACACTTCTACGTGTATTTGCACCTACAAAACATAATTAGACATAAGTTACCAACCACTATAACTAAGAAAGCATAACTTAATAAACACAAAATGGTATCTAATTGGATATATAGTATACATCGTACCTGATGAGTTCATTATAGAGGTATAAAGAAAAAGTTCGCAGCACAGAATGGAGTAAACCATGACATGACACTACATATATATATAACCGAGAATTCTAGGGTTTTATTATAAATTCGACATTTTTTTTTATTAGAAATTTGACATTTTTGTTTTATTTTATAAATATACGCACACGTAAATATAACAGAATAAATTATCTCTAGAATATTCGAGAATCATTAAAAGTGAATATATAATTACATTTGCTACAAATACTGGATACTTATTCGTACAAATATTATGATCATAATAAATATATCATGATATTTATTTAACTATATCGTGATACATGTCCATTTTATTAATTTTGATACATATAACAAAAAACACGAACAAAGTTTAGATTTGTATGAATCGGGCCGCAATAAAATCAATTTTCAGAGTCACGACAGTTTCCAGAACGTTAGGTAGACGTGTTCAAGGATAAACCAAAATCCCAAAACAACGCTTTAAAATGTCTATTGATTATACCCCTAGTATTATATCTAAGATTACAATAAACGAATTATCGGTATCATAGACAAACGTCATAACAAATTAACTATCGACATAATACCAAACATGATAACCATAACTAAAACAAATGGGATAAAAATATGATCCACAGACGGTATGTGAATATGCGATACACGCGACGGTTGTAAACATAAAATTGAATATAAATAAATCATTTTTTTAAAAAAAACAATTATTTATGACAAAATATTAAACTCTTTGAAATTAAATAAAAAATTAAGTAAGCATAAAATCTAAATCATCAATATTCCGAATAGAAAAAGGTTCTAACAAAACTCTAATCATAAAACTGTATAAGATAATATAATAACGACCTCATTATCGCTAAACATCCTATGACAGAGAATTCTTCTTCCTTCTAGATGCAGATGTTTTGATGGGAGTAGCAATGACATCAGGGTCCTCACGATATCTTTTAGAAGTCACAGGAGATGTCTTCTCGATAGAAACATCTGTATTTAGTTTAGCAATGACATCAGGAGCATCACAGTCACTTTTAGAAGATGCAGGTACAATCTTCTCGATAGAAGCTTCTGCATTTACATTAACAATGACATCAGGATCATAACAATCACTTTTAGAACAGGCAGGCAGAGTCTTCTCGATATGTGCTTCTTTATCTTCACCAACAAAGGATTCCAAAAGCGGAGGCTTTAAAAAAAAAATCCGTTATGTATAGTTACATATCTAAATATTCAGACAAAATAAGAATCGAAAGCAAACCTCAGAATAGATCTGACTACAGAACGTCTGAATCATATAGTCATCGGATGTAAACCGGTCAACCGAAAACGAAGTTTTAACCTTTTTGACATTATCTTCCGTTACCACAACCTTGAAAAGGAACTCTTTTCCTTTTAGATCACGCAGGGACTGAGGCAGTCCAGACAAATTATCCTACGCAATACTTTGAGAGTAATTTAAATGAATTATATAATCATAATGCTTATCAAATAAAACTATAGGTGTACCCCAACAGTTCTTCGAAAACTTCCTCGGCAGTCTTCTTTAACAATTTTTGAGCAATTTTGTCGAACATGACAAAGACTGCCATCCCTCCAAACTCATCGTCCACATTCAACAACATAAAAAAACTGTAAAAGAATAATTAGACAATTAGTTTTACAAATATAAACAAATGTATGGCATAATGATTATAAGGGTGTGTAGACGTCGAATTCAAAGAATAGAGATTTGACTACCTAGCAACAACTTGAGACTCAGAAACATTGTTATTGCAATTAATGCATTTCCAAGACGGCGGCAAAGGAGCATGTTCTCTCTCGGGGATAGGATGAACCTTTTTCACACTTTTTGCATGCTATGTAATACCACGAATTACTATTGGCAACCGAGCGTATGGTCGCCAATGTCACATACTTACCAACCTGCTTATTCGAAACAATCAATGACAACCAGATATAAAAAAAATTTTATAAACAAAAATGATAGAGTATCGCATATTCACATACCGTATCGATCAAATGTATAAAACTTAACTTCCGCCTATATTAGTTCCCAAAAATTCATTGTTTAATGAATCTTTAGAATCTACACCTGAATCATCTTCGTTAGTAAAGAGAATATACTTATCTTGAGGCAACCTTAACGGAAAAAATGCAAAAACTAATTATAGTAGAACTAACATATGTACAAATATAAATACAACATAAATGAGAAATATAACCGAACTGTAATTTCATTGAATAGATTCTTACTCAGATCAGAATTTCGCCACCAGAGGATACACTGGATCAAACAAAATCTGAGTTGTATTAAAAGCATTTGAGACGCTCATCTCACCTAAAATGTTTAAATAAACCGGTGTTTCAGAAATACAATAATTTATGTCAAAATTGTTCATAATCTTCGCTAAAATTGAATCAGAATAAATAATTAAATAATAGACCTCGATAGTTTTTGATACATGCAAGCCTTATAATAACCACAATGACGGATGTGCAATTACGTTTAACGTAAGCAGCAACTTCTTTTGTATAATCAGCCCAAAGAGTACACTGTAATTGTAGGTCGCTGTTATAATTAATACATGATCATGAGTTCAATTATATAAGTAAAAATAACACAAAATAAAATAATATATTAAATTAAAACTTAGTATGTTACCTCTCATCTCTAAGATAAATCTGAAGCCTTAAACGACGTTTTCCTTGAGCCATGACGTCTTCAACATGACCAACTCTTACGATTTGTCCGACCACGTCTTAGCGTTTGTATTAAAGTAACACGAAACAAAAGAACCAAAACAATTAGCCAACAGATATCTAATGCAGAAAGTGTTTAATACCGTGTCATAAAAAATGTTAAATAAACTCTGTGTCTCAGTTTAGATATGGTACCGATCAAATAACCATTGTCCAAATCAGTTGATAAAATATCTGGGAAACTTTTCATATATTTCTCGGGAATTTCCTGAGGGAAATCCAAGCATCCCGAGACAGTCGTAGTTGCATAGAACACTATCTTGAAAGGTGTTCGTGTAGTTCGATACTCAGAATTATACTCAACAACTTTAAAAGTATTGATAAGCACCGATCTCCCCTCGATCAAATCTTTACGAAAAGATTTAGCGAAATCTCTTTCAACGGTTGTTTGTATCCTATCACCCTAAGTTCCAAAATACAAAAAAAAAAACAATTAACCAACAACTAATTGACTAACCGGGATATTCATAAATTATAGCACTAACCTCTTGATCAACCAAGACCATCTCAAGTGAACACCCCCCCCCCCCTCGACCTTTGAATCCATCCCAAACCTTGAAGATATTTACCTTGATAACATAGTTATCAGAGCCAGGACGTAAATCCCTAACGAAAACATTAGATGCTGATTTTCTTTTAAAAATCGACATAGCTTAGACCACACGATATTGTAACAAAGAAGAAAAATTGGGAGAAACCAAGACGAAGAACGGGTCTGTATATATAGAGTAGAAGACATGATATATATATATATATCAGATAATATCAATTTATATATACTTTAACGGAAAATTAACATAATGAAGTTAATAACAACTTTATAAAGGAAAAACGTTACAGGAACTGCATATACAAAGTAGAAACTATATCTCATAAAAAAGTTTTTAGCGATTTAGGTAAACAATTTAAGGAATTTTTCCTAAACGATGGGTTTAAGCTACCAAAAACATTAATACATACCAATAATTAAGCGTACCAATAATTTAGATAAAATGAGATTAATCAAAATATCTTTACAGTTTATCCTTTGTATAATTTATCCTCCTTATATTATATTTACAATTCTTAAACAATATATTGCATGAAAGAATAATTATTAGTTTAACTATAAAATGGAATATTTCTATAATATATTGTAACAATCGCGCACATACGCAGAGATCAATAAGATAATTCATATGCGAAGAAAATGCCAATAACAAACTAAAAAACTACAATGTAGTTTTACACGATATAAAAAAATGTATAGGCTGGTATTCCAAGATTAATGTATTCGTGAAACGGAAATCCTATTGATCGGCTGACAATAGGAGCGGCCACAACCATTCAATTACCTTATGATCACAAAAAAAAAAATTAAAAGAATTAATAACTTAACAAACACTTTTAATTTTTGTCGAGTTATATCTATATTCGAAAAAGTATCATGCATTTCAGCCTTAGAATACCTCGAATGATATCAACTTTTACAGACAGAACGATACATATTATCATATCATCCTCACAATGCGTCAAACCATCGAGAAAATCTCGACCAAAATTGCCAACCAAACGACATAGTAGACGACATCCTCTAATAATTATGAAATAAAGCAATCAGCGGAAAATTGGTTGTAAGTAAGTAGCTTTGAATCATAAACTGTATGATAGTACACAATACCTTTGATTCTCCAATTCGATATATATCTCATTCATCATGTAGCTTTCAAAAGGATTTTGTTGATCAACGTAGTTTCCAACAGTCATAACACGTCCAATTAGATCTTATCGCAAAAAACATAAAAAGGCAAGTCAACACTATAGCGATTTACACCTTACAAAACATATAATGTGTCATATCACAAGAACATACATAATACACACAGCTTACCCACACAACTGTTAACGTCGCAGGATCCATCTATGATATATTCAAATTCGGTAAAAGAGAAGCAACGATCTGAGTTATCCATCACAAATACACCGACAGACGTTTACAGTTTTCAAAATATCAAAAGAATAAGAAACAACTCTATATATACGCCGAACCCTATCTCAAAATATGTATTTATTTTATTTTATTTTTATAAAATTTAAGAAACGATAAGATTACGGCAAAAAAATATAATATTGTGTTATAATTAAACCTTTATTATTATAACAAATTTGATATATATAATTATTCTAATATCATTTATTATATATTATTTTTTATTAAAATAAGAAATAAGTATGCCCCAATAAAGAAACTAAAAAGAAAATATGATAAATAACTATTGTCTTGTGATCATCAACCAACGAACCCTAATGCATGGTATGCACTTCTAAACGAAGGATACACGACTCCACCAACAGTCCTAATATCATCAAAACTACGTGGACCCCTAACTATGTCAAATAAGAGCCTCAGAGAATACTCTTCTCCGTACTCTGTCGGCGATTCGTCCACAACACACGCACCAGAATTTCCCTTTAGTCTTGGCCTCCATGTCTTATTTTTACGATCTCATACAAACATAGAAGGAATCTCCGAGTATAAAAGATTCCTCCCCTCTGGATAAAACTGATTACACCTAAACCAAGCAAGAAATTTAGGTTTTCTTTCAGGAACACGTCTATCTAAATTATTAGAAAACGAAATATTTTCCCCAGGGAGATGAAACAGCATAACTTGCCAATTAACACGTGGTCGCCTGTGAGCACCTAGACATGGATAATAGAAAAACAATCATATACACAATGACAACAATCAATCTAATACCGTAAAGAAAACTAACAGTTATTGACGTCTCTAAAAACGTAATACAAAACTCATTTACCATACGCTTCAATCAAAGAACCCGAATGCAAACAAATCTAACAATGCAGACTGGTGATTCACAAAGTCGCGATAGATGCATATATATACCTATGCCGAAATATATGCATATATATAGAGATATAAGAATTATGTGGTTAACTAGTTGTTTATTTTTTTCTAGGGTTTCTTATAATTTTTTCCTTTAATAACATTTTATAGATTTTAACGAATAGACTTTTTCACAGAACTTTTTACCTTTTAACTACTAAGTTTTTCCTTTTTAACAAATAATCAAATAATCAATTATATATCTTGTGTCTGATAAAAGAAACACCATGATTTTCATAGTTGTTAAATGGAAAAAAAATTAAAAGTTGTGATATGATCAGGGATATCTTCGATTCCTCTAAAATATTTATAAATTTGAGTTACTTGGAGTCCAAAAAGTCAAAAAAAGCATGCGTTGTTTATGTGTATATATAATTTATATTATTTTCTCCGATATTCACGTTTCAATATCAAACAACAATAATAATGACATTAAACAATATATTTTATTGATTAAAATACAAAAGTCTGAAGAATAAAGAATATTTAAACTATAATTTGTATACATGGTAAATAGTTTTTAAAAATGATATATGCATATCTGAATAAGATGCATCATAACACTATTCAATGTAGACGTCCCACACTATCACGCGTGCATAGCCTCTTACGTGGATATCTGCAGTTTTATAAAAAAGAGTTGAGAGAGAGAATGCGATCACGGGTTAATACAAAAAAAGTTAAATACAATCATTAAGTATTAGGAAAATAAAGTAAAAAAAAAAAACTCACTGTTCCAAAAACTCATCTAACTCTGGAATACAGAGATTGAGTTCGAACTTAGTAGGAGAAGTGGACGATATAGTGATATTGCCTACGTTTATAAAACACAGATAGAATCAAAACAATAAAACATGAAGAATATAGAGACTATAAATTAGTATACTAAAAATACCTCCAAAATAATCAATGACCGCCCATCTAAGCACACACACAATGATATCCTGATCACAGCGTCTCCAAGATGCATAAAAGCTTTTAGCTATCTCACCGGATAATTCACAACTCAAATCAACACCACTAAATTAAAACACGTCACACATAATCAGCTAGATAGAACAAATAAAACGACAATATACAGTTTAAAAACATTCAGCAGACAATACCGTTTATCCCTCAGACAGAATGTGATGGTTGAATATGCACCCCATATTTTGGAATCACATAAATCATTACATAGACTGCCATATAAAGGAACAGAATGCTCTCCAGACAGTAAACCACACCACGTCCCAGATCGACTTACATTTAAGACTCGACCTATCAAATCTTCATAAACAATAAAAACTAAACCATATTAACATCAGCAACATAATAATAACAAAATTCAATAACTAAAACGAAAATAAACACACCAACTAAATAGTCATCATCATGGGCACGGTCCAATATCCTTTGAAAATAAACAAAGTCAAAATAAGCGTGTTCACATCTACGTGAAGTCTTGTCAATGATAGTTGATGGTAGGAACAATATTTTGTATCTATGAGAAGTCGGTCTACAACTATCCTCACAATCGATAACAGAAAAACGACTGATAATAATCCAACTACCAACATCTATGCGAGACGATGCGACACCGATCTCACCATCTCTAACAGTGGCCTGAATTTTAACACCCTGTGAATAAAACAGTCAATTAGACAACAACAAATTTTTATAATATTTTTGTGTAATAGTACAATAAATACCTGTTCATCCGATAATATAAGCTCCATGGAAGAACGTTTTGAAATTAGCATATGCATCCACGTCTGTAAAACCTTAACAAAGATAGTACAACCATCTTTGGAAGGATTCAAACGGGACACACACCTTCCAAAACACATTGAACCAAGAGAACTGTATAAGTACACATCGAATTCTGGTGTCCCGATATACTAATATTCTTTTCAATGAGTATATCACTCGGTTCGATGTTTTGCTGATCCTCACTATCATCGTCAATCTCAGTCTCATCATCCAACATAACATCTTCATCATCATCTTCATCATCATCAGCCGAATCAGAATCGTCATCATCTTCATCTTCGCCATCACCGCTATCACCTTTCGAGTTATCACTTGAACCATCAGATCCTTCACAAGACTCACCGTCGTCAATAAAATCATCTTCAGAATTGTATTCATCTATTTGGTCCATATCATCAGTATCATCGCGTGACTCTGGATCAGACCCCATATAATCCTCAAAACCATAATCATCATCAGTACCACGATCAGATAACACTTCGGGATCATCAGAGTCACTATCTTCTACATAGATAAATATATGAAAAAAAAAACAATGTAGTTAGAATTCAAAAATAAATATCAAAAACGAAAAAAAAGAAAAAAACGGTGCTCAAAACAAAAAACGAAGAATTGAAACCATTAGATTCTTTATTTATAACCCAAGCACATATAAAGGTCTTGTGAGCATGATCGTTCGTATTAACACGATCAGAACCTAAATGCACAAAACAAACATCAGAACAAACATAAATACGTATAAAAAATTTAATATACATCATTAACAAAAAATATATTACAGGAAGAGCAGAAATACCTTCTTTGATAAAAAACTTGTGATCAAGCATAGATATATAATACGCAGAATCAATATCTACATAAAAAATGAATACGTTCGTAGATTAATATATAGTAAAGGTACGAATTTGAAAGACTGAGATATAGCACTACAAAAGGTACAAAACTGTAAGATCAATAGACAGTACTACGAACCTTCGATAGCAGAATTATATGTCCGCAAGGTCCATTCGTCGATAGCAGGATCAGGATCCATACGCAACTTGCATGGATAACCTAAAAATACAAAACAACAACTAATAAGTATTATAACTTGCATGAATAACCTAAAGAGGCACAATAACCTTTTTGTGATATCGACGAAAACGTATGGAGTTACGTAACAATAATCAGTTATCTTTTTGTGATCCATATTCTGACGATCCGAATTCAACACAGATCTTAATCCGCGAGCATAAGCCTGGTTATCAAAACCTATGGTCAAAAAAATCTTTAGAATCGTTAAAAAAGTAGAGAGCATATATATTATTATTAATTTGAGGATAGCTAGATATATACCCGAAGCAGTAGACGAAACTTCCCAAGTGATGATGACTTTAGATGGATGATCAAAGCTGTACTTAGACGAACACATAGTTAGGTTTGCATGCAAATAGACAAACATGATTAATCTTTTCTAAAGAGATCCAGAAAAACTAAACTGTAAATTATGAGACGATTGGATGAAAACACTCATATTTATACGTCTAAACAACCTAGGGTTTATTTTCTTGTGAAAAATACTAAAAGGTAATTCTTGTTTTATATACGATATTATCTTCCCATGAATTTCGTAGTTATTAATTATTAAAAATGTAAAGATTCCATTCTAGATAATAACAAAGGAAATTTATGACATATTTCCATTTGCAAAATATTTAACAAATAAAAATTATTTCCAAACATCGAATTGTATTAAAAATCTAAAAATTAAAAAAAAAAAAACCACACGATTCGAACCCGTGAGCATTAGCTAAATGGACAAAGCACATAAGCAACACAGCTACCATCTCATTCAGCATAAACGACATATTGGAAGGTATGTATAATGTTTCTGTATTTAAAAATTTAGATGTTGGGCAACGTTATTCGGCAGCTAGAAATACGGCCCATGTTTCATTTTTAAAAAATATGCTTAGCATTTAATATATAGTTTAATAAGCATTTAATTTATGGTTTAAATGATAAAAAATAGTTGATCAACCAATCAAATTATAACGTGAGATGACCAATCAGAATCCATGATTTTCATTAATCAAAACGATACAAAAATCTGTGCGTTAAACCACAGCACGATTCACTTCTTAAATACTATAATAGTTGCTTCCTAAAACATTAGATATGCTTTGTAAACCTTTTAAAGTTTCTAGAGGTTGAAAAACTTTCTAATAAAACCATCAAAAAATCCTTCAAAAAACATTTATCAAACTTTAGAAGGTCTTCTTAAATAAATATTTATTAGAGGTTTACAAAGCATTCCTATTGTTTTCGAAAACTTTTCTAAACAAAAAAAAACAGAACAAAAACAAAAGGTCTATCAACAAGCAGATGTTTAAAAAAGTACAGAAAAAGTACAGAAAATGTTGAAGAGACGAATATGAAAGCATTAGTAAAACATTAGGAATGTTGATAAGGATGACATCGGAAGGTGTTCATAAATTTGAGCAATACTTCCTAAATATTCCGAAATAGAGAAGAACGAACCAGATTATTTACTAAGTTGTTGAATGCTCGTAAAGGAACTCATGTTAGCTAAACATGTAAAGATTGAAACTCATTTTTAGAGATCATTTAGCTTCAAACACATAAAAAAATAAGACGTGTCAAGATGAGGCATAGAACTAACAAGAAGTATCGATGCTCCAAAAATTTAGACCAAAGAAGCTAAATTACTTCCAGAAACATAATCACAAAATGAACATGGAAATACAAATATCCACCCAATATTTCCAAGCCAACATATATCTTTTCTTAAACTATGAATGCCTTCCCAAACATTAGAATTCATTCCTGAAATTTTAATAAGCTTCCTAAATCGTTTGATTCACTTCTTCATGAACCTCTCTGCACAGATTTTTACTACAAAAGAGAAGATCAGTAAGAGATATATGTTAATTCACTTGATTTTTTTTTTTTGTAGTGATAACGATGAGCTTGCTTCCTTCTCTCCCTCTTTGTGCTATGTATCCGACATATGAATAATGGAGAAAAGGAGACAAAAATTTAATTTGCTTGAACATATGCACGTGGACTTATCAGTTTTCCCAATTGCACGTCCAAGTCCAGCAAATTTGGTACTAAACAGAGAACCATTGTTTTCTCCATCTGCTTTTAAATCTTCAGGTGGTGCTGAAATGGAATTGTTGCAGGTAGTTGATGGTTGTAAATCTTCTTCATGTTCAATTCCTTTCCTGAAGAAATTCTCATAGTTATTACTATTCTACTTATTCATATGAAAGCTCTGCCCTTGTAAGCTTTTCATATAAAAGAGCCTTTTTCTCCAACGCAGCGTAACTAACAGCTCCATCTTTAACTGCTTTAAGCTCAAGTTTGTCCTTTCATTTCCCACACACAAAAGAACCGTCATAGTTAGAACCAAAAGAAGTAAAATCACAAGAGATAATTAAACAACAAAATTTGTCCTAATGAATGCCTATATTGGTGATCCTATCCTATCATCCTAAATGATTTTTGACCACATCCTAAATTCATATAACACAGTAAAATTTAGATTCTCCTACAGCGTAACATAATCGTGGTTCCTCGATTTTCGCGAAATCCCGAAATTCACGCGCCTCATTGAAGACAGGGAGCGAAACGTCCGGGAATGCGAATCGATTGCGGTTACCGATCTCAGTTTGTGACTTACTTTGAATCAAATGAGTTCGACTAAAAGCCACTTCCTTTCATCGAACTGAGGGGGGGGGGGGCTAACTGTTGGAGGTGAAAACCGCACCCTGGTTTTCTCCGGTACAAACCGAGATTGGCGTAACGTAAGCTCGGTTCACGAAGAAATGTACCGGGAAGACTGGGCCGAATCAAATCTTGGGCCGAACACAGCCCATTGAGCCGAGGTCGGCGGGAAGCTTCTCGAAGGAACCGAGAAGTTCCCCGAGTTCGGTCGAAAATAGGAAATTTTCTAAGAGAAAAGGGAAACTACTATGACAAAAGGAAAAGGACCGAGAGAAAAGGAAAGTCCTCTCGGTCCCATATCGCCGAAGATGCACTTGATGACCGACTCAGAAGATATATATAAAGGAAGAGGAATCGACACCAGAGAACACAAGATATTCTAGAGAAGACTTAGAAACTGAGAACTCATCGCTTTAGATTCTTAGTTTCATAAAGTCTTAGTTCGTTATTCTTTACTTAATAACCGAACTCAGTTGTATACTCTCGATTCGATCTAATAAAACCCGAGTTTACCGATCTAAAGTACTGTTTTACCCCTTGTCGATATTCACATATCAACAGGAGTTGATAGCCGGTCCGTCTGGTTCCCCAAAGGAAAGACGGGATTGAAGTCTCACAACAAAATTTTCGAAACACCCCAAGCTTTTTCAGTGATCATCTTATTTAAAATCCCAACCAATCAAATTAAAACATTAATACACATAAACATCCCTCTTGTCGCAACATTAGATAACAAAATGGGAATAAAAATAAAGCTTTGAAATGCATAATTGACTCATCAGAAACCTATTATTCTACAGATTAATGAACACTGATTTCTTGGGGTTCCAAAGCGTTTCCTGCATTGTCGTATGATCTCCCTTCTTTTTCTGCCCTAAAGTTTGTTTTAAACAACTTTGTCGACTGATGGAATATCCCACATGTTGAGAAAGACTTAAATCTGCCCCAAAAACGAACTCTCAAAATATTATCTCTCTTGTTGGTGTTTTAGTAGTGGTTTATTTTTGTTTTGAGGATGTACAAATAATGGTATAGGAATGTAAGAGTTTTATGCGGAAGCGTTTAAACCGAACTCATACTTTTGCCCAGCGATGAATATGATTTGGTATGATCAAGCAAACGAACGCAGAAAATGGAGACGAGATCACAGATGAAAATCAACCACTTATCACCATTCAAATGTTCTTTCAATTGATCTCTCCAAGTTTTCTCTCTCTAAAATCATTTTCTCTCTCCTCTATAACTTTTTTGTTTACCAATAGTCACCAACTGTTGTAAACATACACATTCTTCTCTATGCAATATCTCATATATATTTAATGAAGAGACACAATCTGTAGAGTCACAACTCTTCTTTGAACAAATTTTTCATATCTGTTGGTTTTATCAAACTGGTTCGGTATGCTACCAAATCATAAGCGCATACCAACCATAAACCAATAAGGAAGATGAGTGGTCAAAACCCATGGGCAATGTGAAACACCAATGACTCAATAAGGGCACAGTAGCTCTATAAAGTATAAACTTGTACACTTAGTTTTCCTAACAGAGTTCTCAATAATAAATTGGTTTAACATTTTGTCCTTTTTCCTTGAAAAAGTATTTTAGGCAATTCTTGTGACCGAAAGTGATGTGATACACATCAAGAAGCAAGATGTTTCTATCCTTGTGGTGTATAATGGTTCGGAGTATGTCCGTAGAAAAGGGTTGAAAGAGAAAAATTTGACATGTATCAGGTCAAACGCAAGAAAAATGAAACTTCATGCAATGCTTCAAGCTTGGATTACATCCACGATGCGGTGTCACTTTCTGACTTCGTGGACATGTTTTTGAACCAAAGCCGATAAGGAATACAATGAGACAATTTAATCCAACTTGGTTTGATGAATACTCTGACTGTTTAGAATATAGTGTGAAAAAATTGATAATTTTTGTTATTTTTCTATCATTTGTTGAGAGATAATGCCAGTAATATGTAAATAATGTTTTGTTTGATATCATTTCCTGATATTATCATCATAATCGATGGGCATGCGTAATTTTGTTCAATGTGCTAAAGTAAAATATTAACACATCAATAATCTTCATAATCTTTAGATCTTCTTTATTTTCATAATTTTTAATCTCGACTGTTCCATTTTGATTGATCTCATCGATCTCCAAACACACGTCATCGAATTATGTACAATTCTTAATCATCATTGCCACTTGCTGCAGTATCTCTACTTTTCTATCATTATCGATCTTTTACTTCTTTCTGGCTTCCTGCTTTGTTGTCTTCCCATTTTTCGTATATCAAATAAACAGACATTTCGTTTTTACAGATTGCACCACAAACTGTTAGTGTATTTTTAGTTTTTTCTATATCAATAGGATTACATCAATACTACGTATAAAAGTATAAAGTTGTTAACTATTGAAGGTTGACCCATCTCCACGAGATAGCGTAAGAATCCGATACTTAAAAAAAATACAAAATTTAAACTGGAGACTATCAGAAGTGATCCTTCCTGCTACTTACAAGATCGCTAACGAGCTCATTCTCATCTTCACACTGTTCTAGCAGAGGTTTGTACGACGGATTGTGATCCACTACTACTCGTAAAATCTTTGCAGCTTCATGACTCTGCCCTTCCTTGTACAAAGCGCTGCAGTAACAAAGTAGAACCAAACCTTTATCACATCTCTCACACATTCAGTGGTGTATAAATGCTTCTGACCTATTTTTCCTAAACTCTCTATTGTGACTGTTCTGCTGTAAAAGTAGTACCTTGAAAGAAGCAGCAATGCTTCAAAGTAATGCTCTTTACTTTTAGGATCACCAGGTTCTTTCAGTTTAGCTACTCTTTCCAAGTGTGTGATTCCGCTTTTCATATTCCCCTGCCAGAAGACCAGAACGGTTAGACACCAAATGTCAATACACAGATTCAAAAATCGATTTTCAGAACAAAGATAAAGATTTTCGTATCGGAACTTAGCTAAAGATCATAACATGCAAATAAGCCATAACTGACTAAAGATTTTTCAGCTTGGTTTGGTAGTTCCTACAATGAATGATTCATGACCTGAGGCACTTTCATGATTATCATTCTCAGAAATAATGATTGGTCGAACCTGCTGTACGTATGCAGCACCAGCCCATTGAGATACAAGCATTAAAAGTTCAACATCCTCAGCATCAGATGCAGCCCCATCAAGAAGCTGACGAAGAAACAAAAGAATAGTGCTGCTTAGTAAAAGAGTCCTAAGCACCTAATCGTACAACACAGTCAATAAGCAGAAGGAAATTTCTTACCTTGGAGATAGCAAGCTCTAAAAATTCAGTAGCTTCCGACAACTGCGTCTTCTGCAACAAAGTCTGTCCCATGAGAACCAAACCTCTTACATATCCAGGATCTTTCTCAAGGGCTAATCTGAAAAGAACAATACTCATGCAGTGAACATGGCTAAGTTCATATAGGTAAAAAAACTTCAAGACCAAGAGGAAAGTCTTTGCAAATACACACCGAAGTAACTGAACGGTTGTTTCTTTATCACCTTTCGACAAGACCTGAACTGAAAACTGAAACGAAATCTACTTTAGGAATAAATGAAACATACGAATGATCTATAGGTATCTCATTTTAGACTACTTACAGAAAGAAGTTCTTCTGGTGTTAAAGTCTGTAGAGAAAGGGTATGCTCTTTTAACTCAGAGTCGACATACTTAATCACAGATTCACTGATCTCCATGGAATGCTCAACGCCCGGAGAGGGCCCCTGACTCAGTAAACCAAGTTTTGCTGATACCGTAGGGTGCTTGAGAGATAATTGCTGCAGAGTTTAAATTTATCGGTGAAGAATTACCCAAAGTCAATTCTGTACAAGCCACCGATACAGTTGCTAAAACAGTTCTCTTTTTCACTAAGAATCTTTAAAATCATAACGTAAATCACTGGTGAACTCACTAACACAACTTGTCTTTTAAAGTTTTGAAACTATCATATTTGACAAGTGCAGTCACTAAACGCATGTCATCAACATAGTTGCATCAATTCTGACACAGCAAATTACCTATCAGTCCATTTTAACATTTTAGTTCATTGTTTGATTTTCAGTTGCAGAAAACAACATATAAGCATGAGAAGAGAAAAAAAAAATCAAGTTTTTATCGACTTTGTCTGCATCGAAAGCATATTAACACCATTCCGATTCCTCAATGCTGGGAAGATAGCATACCTGGAGTATATTTACAGAACTGTTGGTTACCCAATAAACAAGACTTCCCTGAAAAAAAATCAGAATGGTTTTTAAAATATTGTGGCAAGAAAAGCAGAATAATTATTTCCGGTTTGATAGACATATAACTTAGCAATAGTAACACGAGAAGCAAAAATGAAGGAAAATTCAGTCTATAGACAAATGTGAAAAGAGAATTAAGTGAAAAAGAGGATAAGTTTCAGAATAATAATATGTTGAAACACAAGAAAGAAGAAAGATAGTATGGTGATTTAGGAAAGATATGAAAGGAAAATTACGTACCTGTGGAATAGCATAGCCAACAAAAAACAGAGGAACACTTAGGATCTCCAAATATAGCTTGTAATACTACAAAATCAAAAAGAAGTACAATCTTCAGGATCCGTGGACATGAGTAACATCACAAGCAATACCAATATATCTTGATGGTATGAACGAATTAGTGGTCCAATAAACAAAACACAATTTCTGTAAGACGTAAGTAACCGAGGCGGCAAATAAGACTTGTTCAACTCACTCTCATGAGCAACCCGGTCAAGCCCGTAGTTTGACGAACTGTGGATGAGTCAAAAGATATCTGGGAAAAGATAAAAATTTAGATGTATACATATATAATACTTTATGGTAACAATAATACAGAACAGATAAATTCAAATGAGTGACAAGCACAAACTTAATCCCATCGACAGATATTTCAAGTTGCAAGTATTCTAAAACCTGTATGTTGATGTAATGGAAGAGAGCAATTAAAACTGGAAAGACTGGTCCAAAAGAGCCAGCAGGAAGATCACTCAAATTCTGGAACCATAAGGCACCACCCTGCAAAGATATGATAACATCTCAATCACAGAAGCAACCTCAAGGAATATATGGTCTAGCTCCCTATGATGGTCTAATTACAACAACTAAACTAAACATTATGCAAACATAGAGCAGGTCACAAATAAACGTTAAGAGCAGACATCTAACATGTTATAGAAAAGAACATTTCAGCTATGAAGTTACGAAGGAAAAATGTAAGCAATGTAACAAGTCTATTCAATCCTGAAAATTTAGATCTAGCCTACTCTTGTCAACTCAGATTGTAACCATCTAGATTGGCATCCTTTATCAACTGCCACTTGCTAACTTCGATGGTCCAGAAACATAGGTTAGGTCAACCAAAGAAGCACCCACGAGGAAGAGGGGCAGAGAGGAGTCACAAGCTTTCTCGTTTTTCGGACCTTCAAACTTCATAACACTGTTTAGAATATAAGAAAACATACACTAAGAGCCCACCCACCCCCTACTATTCCAAGCTGCTTTCCCTCCTGGTTTCTGTTTCCATATTTGCATCGCACTAAGATAACTGACGCTGACCATTAATACTTCTACCTGCCGATGATAGCTGTTGTCCCATACGATAAAACGAAACTTAAAGTATTGGAGTTGACTCAGCAGAACTGGCATTCGAAAGACAAGAAGCAATGGCATAAACGTATTGAGTAATACGTTCAGAACAAAACCACCAGAGAAAAACTGCTACTGTTACTTTGTGATTATACAAGTCATTATTCTTATGTAGTCTCAACTTACAGAATCAAACCCAGGATGACCATTTAGTGACATCTTCCGGATGCTAGCCATCAGCAAGAAAAAGCACGGGAGCTGAAGATGAAGAAAGCCAAAAGGTACATGAGAACAAATCTGATGCAAACACATAAACTAGTGATCAATTTAATCTCATCCACCACTCTATATGAGCTGCATAAGCTGCATATTAGATCTCAAAATTCCTTCTGTATATTATTTAGGAAAAAGAGAGGAGTTGCAAACAAAACAAAACCACAAAGCGCTTTGCTGGATATAACCTTCTACCTAGTATTACTAACACGGAGTATAGAACATTATCACTATCGAAGATGCTTTTACCTGGACGGATAAGTATGGGAAAACCCACAAAAAGGAGGGGCACCCAATTGCTCGTTTTTCTTTAAGAAAAAGAGAAAACTGGTCAATAGCGCCTCTTAGTGTTGGAGTCTCTGGGATCGGCATAGGCACTGCAAGGAAAATGAACGATAAGATTAACTTTTTAACTTTATGACCACCATTCAAGAATATGCAGAATCAATCACATAGTATACAGCATTATCGATACTAGCTAGAAACATGTCTGGCAATCATTGGTGCCCCCTGTAAACGAGTTTCTTGCAAAATTTGGCAAAATTAACGACGAAGGCAGGTTACAGAAAATTGGCATGACATGAATGACAACGAAAAATTATATCTAATCTACATGAATGAATTGGCATGGCCTTAACTGAAAAAAGAAAAAAAAACGCCTATTTGCTACTCATCCTAGTTTAACAATATGAAAAGAAAAAAACGGAGATCATGCTATTTAGCAGTCAAGATGATAAGTTGTTGTGAAAAATGCTGATCCAGTAATCTACTAAAAATATATAAAAGCAAAAATCACACTTGACTCTGTATAATTACTTGTAGGAACAACTTAGACAAGTGCCACTGAAGCTACATCTAGTAGAAGGTTCTGAATTTGTTCTCAATTCCATGTTCCATAGTTACTAACGATTTTTGATAGACACAAAGATCAAACTAAATAACTAATAGCAGTAGAAAGTAGCTCCTAGAAAATTAACTGAGACAAGAACTAAGAAGAAAAAGGAAGCACTAACACTGAGGTAACAGCTCTGAAATCCTATTCAGTTTCTTGAGTTGCAGTATGAGTAAAGGCAATAATGCTAATCTGACAGCAATAGTGGAAGATGAAATAACCATCCACCAAGGCAACCCTGTAAACTGATGAAACCGGTCGAGAAAATCAACGACGGCGAGGACCGGCAAAGAAGAATCATCGCCACAAGGGATTTCTTGATAACCGATTGGGAATTCTCGTCCAAGCCCGGAAGCGCCGGGTGCAGAAGAGAACAGTCGGCGAAGGTGAGGGTAGAAACACGGCGTTGGAGATGGAGGAGATGGGGAGAGCGACGGAGAGAAGAGGGGATCGGCGTTGAAGGAAGGAGGGTAGGAGAAGAAGAGGAGAGACAGAGAAGATAAACGGTGGCGCGTTGGAGAGAGAGAGGAGGCGCGTAAACAACTCCACACGGCCATTTACAGTGTTTCGCTTAAACCCTTGAGGAGTTTGTTAAAAATGGTTTTAGGGATGTCGGAGTTTAAGATCAAAAACGACAAAGCAATGGTCTGATTAAACTGTAAAAATCAAACATTTTCGACCAAACAGTCGTTATTGCGCACTTCGGTCTGGTAATGGATGTTGGAGTTTAAGATCAAAAGAGACAAAGCAATGGTCTGATTAAACTAAAAAATCAAACATGTTCGACCAAACAGTCGTTATTGCTAGTTGCTACGCACTTCGGTCTGGTAATTTGGCAAATGCAAAATACTTCGGTCTGGTAATTTGGCAAATGCAAATACTTCGGTACGCTTATTTGGCAAATGAAAACAATTCGGTCTGAATATTATTTTCTTTCTTCTATAGTAGAAACAAACTCTCGTATATCAGTTGACCAAGTAAAATAGTCTCATCAGCATTACAAAAATTAATTTAGTTTTAAATTATTTTTAAATCGATAAAGGGAGAAAATATTCAATCACCCTTAGAACATCATAATATTTACTGATCCAACCAGTGATTAGTTCAATATCCATAACCAATTAATTATACTAGATCCGATTTCGGGTCTAAATTTGAATAATCCTATATTCGAATCTCTATCATTTTTGTGAATTTCGTTCCATTAGGTACAATTACGAGGGTATTACGAACAAGGAGTCTTCGATTTTCTAAACTGGTCACAATCTTCAAATTCGCATCAGGTTCGTTCTTCGTTCGTTCTTTGTTCTTCTTCGTTTTTGCCCTTTTACTGTTTCTTATCTTAGGCAGAAGGCTTACGAATGATTCTATAGTATCTGATACCTGGATTTAAGAACGAGGAACTGAAATTAGTATTACCTGCAAAATTTGAGTTCGATTCACTTTGATTGATGTGTCGGGTGATAATTAGATGTGTCTTAACTTGGTAGAAATACTGTAATGGTATCATTCGGAGGAGATAGTGAGTCGCTTCAATTAACGTTGTGGGAGCCATTACGCTTTCCTAATGAGGATGAGGAGCAAACGCATAATGAGCAAACGCGTAATGAGCAAATGCGTAATGATGAGAAAAACCAGCCAATGCAACCGGTGAGTATGTATTTTAGTCCAAATCAGTACAACAAAGCAATAAAGTCAGGTACTCAGTGTTGGATTCACAAAGCAGTGGAGAATCTGGAGTCGGCGTCTCTGGGACTGAGACCCGAGGAGCTAAGATGGTTTAGCGAGCATCCTCAATTCAAACACTTCTGGCATATGGACAAGGCCATGTATTTGGATACAACCCATAAGACTCAGGGGATGTGGATGCTCTTTCTACGCACAGCAAAGACAAACAAAAGGAGAGAGTGTTGGTTTATTGTTAATGGAGTTCTACTTCGGTATTCGCTTAAGGAACATGGACTCATATCTGGATTAGACTGCCATGATTATCCAAATAATTATGAGAAGATGGGAAGTAGTGATTTTAAGGAGAAGTATTTTAAAAAAGGAATTGTCTCTTCACTTGCTGTTGTTAAAGAGAAGCTTGAAAAGATGTGTGGTGGTCCTGATCGCTTAAGAATGTGTGTTTTGTACTTTCTAGCAAGCGTGTTAGGTGGTAAGGCTAAGACTGGAAAGGAAGCTCCCTCGGTAGACACTTTTTTCTTGAGGATTATAGAAGATCTCGATGCTTGTAGAACATTTCCTTGGGGGAGGTATTCATTTGATGCGAATCTCAAGGAAATTGATCATACATTGAGGCATTTCAATGGGGTCATCGAAACTGATTCTTGGACATTTACTAGCTTTGTTCCCTTGGAGTTGCTACCTTTTGAAGCAATACCTTGTCTGAAGGACACATACAGAGAAGAAGCTAAAGGACCAGACATAGGGTGTCCTCAGATGTGTAAGACCAAGTTCAGACCATTCACTCTCAAAGGATTTCCTCTGTCGGACCTCTACGAAACACTCGGTAATACCAAAGATATCCAGAGTATCTTGCAACCATCTGCTGATGAGGAAAATATGTTAGCTGGTATCATGGAAATGTATGAAGACCCAGATTACAGTGATACAATTCCTGATAATTGGAGGACTTGTATAATTGATGATGGGAAGCCGATATTATATGAGCTTGGACGATGAAAAAAACCGAGTTGAACCAGCAAAGAATGCCTCCTCTAAATCTCCGGCGCCGAGTGGGATTGTGGACCAGATTCAAGGGTTGAAGAAGAGTATGGATGAGCAGTTCCTCCAAATGACATACCTCATCGTTGGCATTAATATTAGATTGAAGTTCGTTGAATCTTATGCGAAAGAGGCAATTCCAAGAGAAGGTCTTGGAGAAGAGAAGGAAGGAGAAGAACAAGGTGATGAAGTAGAAGGAGGAGAAGAACAAGGTGATGAAGGAGAATAAGAGAATGAAGAGGGAGTTGAAGAGAATGAAGAAGTGGGAGGTGAGGTGGCAGAGAAGGAAAAGAAGAAGAAGAAGAAGACGGAGCCAGCGCTTGTCAGAACGTATTTGACCAGACGACGAACTGGGATTCAAGTATTATTTAGTACTAATAGGTTTTATTTGGTACTAATATGTAGAACTATAGTATAAATCACATATCTGTGTTACCATGTAGGAACAACCTGGCGTTTCAGTCGAGGAAGGGGAGGTGCAGCATGAGAAGAAGAAGAAAAAAACTAGGATTTAACAGTCCCAGATGTTCCCTTTATCATGCTGTCAATTCGAATTTTTGAATTTTTAACAACTAAACTGCCCGTGGGATCGTGTCGTTTGTGCATTTAAATTTATTTTGAGGTTATTGGTTTGGTTACAGTTATAAGAATCAGTTGAAATTAAATTAGGTTTGAGGATTTCGGTTTGGTATTAATCGGTTTAAAATAATATTGCTCTTTGGTTGTCGGGTAACTGTCTAATCGGTTATTAAATTAGCATTTCTAAATCGACGTGTGTGCTTGGTAGTTGAACCAGTCGTCTATAGAGAAACGCATAATTTTTATCGTGAGTCGACGCAATTAATGCATGCACCACATCTACTTCTTAAATATTACTCCCTTGCCTTCTCATAACACGACACCATCATAGAGAAATAAACCCTAAACTTCCAAAAAAACTCTTCCAAATGGCGTCTATTCCTAACAACCCTCCTTCAGCGGTTGAACCACGTCCCGAGCAATGGATGGGTCGCTACTTGCGCGACCTCCAGCGAAACCTTTTGCCGATATCCTCTGTCGGGCTGGAGGTGGAGGATCTGTACTTGTGGGCAGCGACGGTCACCGGTCCGCCGGAAACTCCATACGAAGGGGGTATCTTCAACCTGCGCATCATGTTCCCGCTGCAGTTCCCCTGGTGGGTGAGGACGATGATAACACCGGATTTTGACCATTTTTATGGATCACTTTAATGTCTTTTACAGGTGTTTTTACTCCATTTTTAAAGGTTTTCAAAGGATTTCTATGTTTCGGATTTAAGACTTTTCAGGTAATTTGGGATAAAGAGGCACAAATTAGAACAAAAGGACTCTTTTGGATAAATGCAGACCGTCAGAACTCTCATGGAGAGACGAAGACCTTCTCACCGTCTGATCACCCTCAAAATTGGACAACTTATAGAAGAATCAACCAGCTTTCAAATGCACTTGGTTTGGAGACATTCCAACGGTTGGATCTCAAGATATTCCATTAGCCCCGGAACCACTCGAAGAGGGCCAGCAAGTCACGCGACCGCGACCACCAGCCCATTCCCGCGGTTACAAGCCTCCCGACCGCGGCCAGCCACCTATTTCCCACGGTCACGTCATTCCCAACCGCGGCCGGCCAACTCCGAACTAAAGCCCATATTTCTGAAGCCCAAAGTCATTCTCAGCCTCAATTTCGGAACCCTAGAGACCATGGAGTATTGAAGACCATAAATACTTGTCATTTAGGTCATTTTTAGACACCCACCCTTCATACTTTACAGAAACCCTTTTCCTTTAGCCGTTTTTATGCGATTTTTGTAGAAGATTGTTCAAGTCCGAGTTCTTCAATAGAGAAGCTTTCTTTCATCTCTTTTCTTTACTGTTTTTGATTACTTTTATTAAAACCAATGATGATGTCGACCTCAGCCATGTCAGAGTAGATCCCGAGTTGGGCTTAGGGTTCCCGAAAGGGGCTCTCATAATCGATTAATACATCTAGGTTTATAGATCTGGGCTTTCAACTTTGTTCTCTGTTTATTCTTGTTCTTATTGCATGTATGCTTGATTGATCACCTAGTATCTGATCTAGATAGTTAGTGTTGCGAAAGTTTTCATTAAGTATCAGCCCTAGAATGAAACAGGCGATTTTTCCGTAGGAGTGGAAACCTACCTGCGGCGAGATCATGAGTATTGATGAGTCTTGTGCAGCTCTTGCGTTCTCTCCCTTCCAGGGCCAGAGTGGAAACCTACTGGTCAGGGTTGCGAGAAAAAGTTGGTTATGATCACGACAGTGACGTAGTCATACCGCCGTACTCTAGCTCTAGAACCCTATATATCGATATCCGTCAATCCCAACCTATCTACCCTAGTGTCAAAACCGATTATGATCCCTGTAGAGTTCCCAAAAGCTCAGCGTTTTTAGCCATAGTTTACAAACCAATCGATTTTTACTTGCTTATTTAGATCTGCATTTCAATTTCTTTAGTTCGATATTTTGCTTGCTTTACTTCCTTTTCATTCGATTATTCTACTTGTTCCTTAAGATAGATTTATTTGCTTTCTTTTGTTTTAGTTTAATCCGTGAAAAACAACCAACCTTTAAAACCAATCTAGTCTAGACATAAAGTTAGAAACCGTAGAAGAATACCAGGCACACAAATCTCTGTGGATTCGATCCCTAAATACTACAACTGATTAGATGTGCACTTGCGGCTTTCATTTGTTTTTGTTAAGGGTAAAACTTGTTCCCTCACGCAGTTGACACGCATCAAGTTTTTGGCGCCGTTGCCGGGGATTTGTTTCGCTGCCTTTTGTTATTTTTCTTGTTTTAACTTCTGTTCTAGACATCTGATCTCCAGTTCTTTCTTAAAGTTTTGCTGAATTATCTTTCCTTTCTTTTGTTTTTCTCTGAATTGCATGAATACCAGGCGCAGACCTGTAGACGAGATAGACAGACACGAAAGAGAACTTCAAAGACTTAGACGAACGCAAGGAATGGCCAACGACGACCATCCTGGAGATCCTATTAACCGAGCTTTAAATATGGACCAAGACGGGTCCGAACATGGAGAAAATGAAGAGAATGATCACAGAGGAGGTGATCATGCTCGACAAGATGGAGAGGAGGATGAGGTTCCTCCAAGAAATCACCAGAACCGCGAGAGAGAAGAACGTGAAGACCTTGATGCACCCATCAATGCAGCCAATGGTGACCACCAAGGAATGCAGCCGAATGGGCGCGCTAACCGCCCTTTGCAGCCAGAAAATCAACACCGAAGACAAGCTAGGAACCATCGCATAGCTGATTTCGATGCACCTACTCAAAATTTTCAGAACCGATCTGCATTTCAAGTTCCATTGCCGAACCAGAATGAGTTTGAAGTCAAGCCTCAAATCATCTCATTGGTGAAACAAAACCAATTCCATGGAGTTCCTTCTGAACACCCAATGGACCATATCGAGCTCTTTGAAGAGATCTGCAGCATGATGAGAACAAACCAAGTTCCAGCAGACTATTTAAAGTGTAAGTTGTTCCCTTTTTCATTAGCAGACAAAGCTCACCGTTGGTTGAAATCTTTGCCTGCAGGATCGATTACTAATTGGGAAGAGTGTAAAACTGCTTTCCTGAATCACTTCTATACTAAGTCAAGGTCGAACTTGTTGAGAACAAAGATCTCAAGCTTTCAGCAATGACCGACTGAATCTTTCTATGAAGCCTAGGAACGTTTTAAGGAGTATGAACGTGATTTCCCTCACCATAGATTTCCTGGATCAAGCCTGCTGAGCACATTTTACCGAGGTTTGCAACCAAAATACAAACTTTCGCTTGATACTGCTAGCAATGGAGATTTTGGACAAAAGACGATAGCACAAGGAAGAGCCCTCATCGAGAATTTGGCTCAAGCCAATAGCAATGATTGTCCTGAATACGATCGCTCGACGAAGCAAACCGGAACAGACAACAAAGAGATGACCGAGTTGAAGAACATGATGAGCCAGCTTTTGAAGAGCAACAATCGCCCAATCCATGCTTGTGAGACCAACAATGGCGCACAAGATGAAGGACCTAGTGATATTGATCACATTAATCAAGCCTTTCAAGAAGAAGATGTGAACTATGTAGGAGCGCTAGTACCATATCAAAATCGCTTCAACAATGGCTTCAACAATGGCTTCAACAACAACTTCCGGAATGCAAATTACAACAATCTCTCTTACCGCAATCCAAATGTGGAGAATCCTCAAGATCAGTACTACCCACCACAACAAAAATCTTTCCAAAACAAGTTCCAAGGTGGGAACTTCGGAGGAACATGAGCTTATCAACCGCGACAGCCATATAACTACCAAGGTACGGGTTTTAATAATCAATTTGTACAACAGCAGGGAGTCACGACGAACCAGCTAGCTTCACAAATCGGTAGACTTGAACAGTCCATCCAACAGCTCGTTATGACGAACGAAAAAGCATCTAAAGACATGAACGTGAAGGTTGACTGCACGTACAATGACCTGAACTGAAAGTTTGAAGCTTTATCTTCGCACGTCAAAAAGCTAGACGTGCAAGTTGCCCAAACAGCCGACTCTATGAAGAGGCAAAGTGGAGTTCTTCCAGGAAGAGTTGAAGATAACCCTAAGAGGTTTTGCAATGCCATAACCACATTGCCCGAAGAAGAGGCCAGAACCGATAGAAAGAAAGAAGAAACCCCAATCTTTGTACCACTTTACAAGGATGTCGATGCCAAGCAGCCGCCATTTAAGGTACCTCAACGATCACCGTTTCAAAGGCTTACAAAAGCCGACGATCCAGGACGTTTTGTTTTCCAATGTTTCATTTCAGGAATCAAGTTCACAGACTGCCTGTGCGATTCCGGAGCCAATGTCAACATCATGTCAAAGACATTTGCCGAAAAATTGGGCATAAAAACCTTAAGGACATCGACGGTTAAGGTTATCTTTGGAGATTCATCTCAAAACGATACTGAAGGGGCGATTTATGATCTACAAGTTCTAGTGGGAGACAAGATTGTTCCAGCTGATTTCCAAGTCCTAGAGATGGATAAAGACAATGAGAGGCGACTGATTTTCGGAAGACCATTCCTAGCTACCGTAGGAGCAGTGATCGATCACGTAAACTGGCATGCTGTTTTCCTCAATGTAGATCGCAGAAGGTTTTATCCGACTATCCTAGATTATTTTCCAAGCAAAAGAAACCGGCCAAAAGAGAAAGAAAAGGAGAAACTGAAAGCTTTTGCAAAGATCAAGATCATCATTCCACCGGATGCAACATAAACTAGCGAGGACCGAATCCAGGAGCTGATCAAAAACACAAAAAGGGTTTTAAACAATGTTAAAGTCCGAAAGAAGAGTAAAGGAAAGAAGACGGCTCCTCAAGGAGAAGAAGTAAAACCTCCAGCGACCGGAAGTGATAAGGGCACATCAAGTGGAGTGCCATTCAAATCAGCCTGATTCTTCATGCCTACGTCGAGCTAAACGACTTAAAACAAAAGTGATTAATGGGAGGCAACCCATTTAGGTATTCTTTCTTTTAGTTTTCTTTTCCTTTTTACAATTTATGTTTTCTTTTTCTTTTTAGTTTCAGGTATTTTATAAAACAAAAACACAAAAAAATCAGAAAATTAGAAAAACCAAGAAGAAAAAGGTAGGTTTTTAGCTGCTCGGCCAGGCGAAGACCTGAAAGTGGGACAAAGGCCGCAGGAAAAAGGGCCGCGGTCGCGACCAACCGGCCCGCAGCCAAGGGAGCATCGACCGCGGCACCGTGAATGTGACTGCGGCCGAGCCCATGATCGCCGCAGTCGCGCGTCTCCTGACCGCGGCCGTTGGTCGTTGAGATGAGAATTCGGATTTCCGCCGTTTTTCAAAGTTCCCGATGATTTCCGGAGCATTCCCGGTAAAGCACGTTAAGATTTTCCGTAAGTTTTAAACCTTCATTGCGTGCAAGACAAGAAAGGTAAGTTCCCGTAAACTTATGAATTCACGAAAATTTCCCGTTTTTGCTACAAAAATGCTTTTTAAAGAAAGGAAATGCACTTTTTGGATCAAAACTGCTTTTTCTCTTCTCTTCCAAAAGATTTGGAGATTTAGGAGATAGAACACCTTTTTCAATTCTTAAGATTTTTAAGAGATTCTTGGCCTAAACCTCACTCTTTTTCAAAGCTGATTTCAATTCTGTCTTCAAATCTCTCTTTCCAGCAAGGTATGAAGCTCAAACTCGCCATTTTTAATTGATTTTAGAACTTAGGGTTTTCTTAAAAAGCCCAAATCTTGGTTTATTGATGGTGGAAATAACTTAAGAACAATAGATTATCCTTTTAGGTTATCTAAAAATCGATTTTGACACCTAGCTTAAGAGGAATTGAGATTTTTGAAATTTGGATTTCACATGCTTTATAAAAATTGAATTTGGAACAGCAAAATTGATGAATCTGATTAAGTCTTGTGTGATTAATGATTAGTATTAGGTAACCTATAGATTTGACATGGAAAGTGCTCATTAAAACCGATTTTTAGAAGATTTCTATGTTGAGAACATCAAAAATCCGAATCTAGTCATGAACTACTCGATCTCTTCAATTCAATGTCAAATATGCTTGCTTGTGGTTTTGACTAATCTCTTGATACTAAAATTAGTATAACTGATCGTTAATGTGTTAAAATCAGCATCCATATTCACTCTTTTTCCAAGAATCATCTCATCTTGCAGAAAAATGGAACAAACTAGATCCCGAAGAAGCTGTCGCACTGGTGACAGCTCTGAGGACATTCCCGATGATGCTACTCTTGGAGAGTACATGCTGAACCAAGCCAGACCGCGAAGAAGAAACTATGTGATGAGATTACTCCAGCACTCAAGAGAAACATGAGCAACTCCCGAGCCACCACAGATCCGATACATTGGCAAGGAGATAAACCCGAGAGTGGACTATGCAAGACGTTTCAAGAAGCTGAACATCAAGCCCACGCCTTGTATTGATTATCATACACTTGAGATGCTTGGAATCAGAGAAGATGTAATCTGGTACATCGATGCACTTAAGCTGAGACCCTACATGGAGCTGAACCTTCCAACTTATCCTGAGCTAGTCCGCGAGTTCTTAGCAACTATTACACTCCACCACACGAAGAGGAGGAACCCCAGAGCATCAGATGGCATCTTGTCATTCTCTATCCGCGGACAACCTTACTCACTTACCATTTCTGCACTTTTTGAGACTCTTAAGCTTCCATACACCGATGGCATTTACCTTGAAGATGAACCCGATTTTAACTTGTGGAGAGAGATGGGTCATGGAGTCTATGATAGTGGGAGATCCAAATCAGCCCTTTTTACTCATCCTGCAGTGAGAGTTGTACACAAACTCTTAGCACACACAATTTTTTCTAGAGCCAACATGGGATGTGTTTTGAAGACCGAGCTCATTACACTTCAGATGCCATTTATGGATGACCCATGACTTGCCTGCTTTGCCTGGATCATAGCACATAACATGGTAAAGGTGAAGCATGATTTACATGGTTGCGAGGACGATACTCCAGCTTACGGGAGTGCTATTACAGTGATACTACATGCTGTAGGATTCGATTTCTCATCTGATGATCCACTTCCCGATGTCTGGTATGACCTACTTTATCTCTCTCGCGATCACACTATCTCTCGTGCCGCTTTCGATCCAGACAGGTTTGGTTACAAGTATTACACTGGCACTGAGGAGCACCGAGTCTGCTTGCCTTCAGCATCAGTCTCGAGATTGTGTAACGGAGGACGTCTGCGATGGACTCCGGAACCCGATGAGTTTTTGCCATCTGTACCTCGTCTACCATTCACCATTGGCCAATACATAGTGGCCAAGGCAAAGCATGATGCAGCTGCGGCCCGTGCTCATTTTCAGCCATCTGCTTCGACCGGCCACACCTCATCATCTACATCATCGCACACACATTCTGATCTGGAGCGCAGAGTTGAGAGACAGGGACGACGCTTTGAGCGCGTTGTCACCTTCGTACAGGAGCAGCACCAGTTCGCAGCATACACATCGGAGGATGAGTGATTGATCAGCACTTCACTGTCATCACGGTTCTATCATCATTTTCTTTTCTTTTATCTTATTTTATTTCGCTTTTATTTACCAATTTTTCACCAACTTTTTCACACTGGGGACAGTGTGATTTAAGTCTGGGGGAGGATGTCTATCTGTACTAATCATTTTCATGCTTTCGCTTTCAAATTTCAAGCACTTTTTAAAATTTAATATGTAACCTATTCGACATTAAGTATTTTTCAAGAATGTTTGACACAAAACTATGATGATTTAGACCTGCACGCTTCTACACTATGCA
Source organism: Eutrema salsugineum (assembly GCF_000478725.1). Lineage (NCBI taxonomy): Eukaryota > Viridiplantae > Streptophyta > Magnoliopsida > Brassicales > Brassicaceae > Eutrema > Eutrema salsugineum. The sequence continues at coordinate 784,741 of NW_006256797.1, read as the reverse complement.
TGATAGCTCATTTGTGGTTAGCACTAGACTAGGCGGTAGCTAGAGTACTTGCATTACGAACTCCCACCAGAAGACTTCTATTCATAGAGATTCTTTCTGACAGGATATACTAGCTCATTATATTTGACCTTAATATTGACATCTAATTTTCTCATCATTGATTTTAGGCAGGCATCGACATACATATCTAGGACGTCTTTTACCCTCACTTTTACCACTCTTTGTCGTCCTAGATGACCAGTTTATCTTTATCTGGTACCATACCCTAAACCCAAAACCCTTGTTTTCAATCCTCATGCATTCTCTCTTTAGTTTATATCAGCAGATATGTGCAAAAGCGTCGGAGAGAAGAGGAGCGACGCAGTTTTCAGTCACTCACAAAGGAGACTGAATGGAATTATATTGGGAAGGAAGAGTATCAGAAACCTCATGAAGCTTTACAACACAGATCTTAACTGGTAATTTCGTGCTCTCTATGACTCTATATCTAAACGTGCTCCCTCTCTTTCTAAAAAAAAAAAAAACGTACGAATGAAACGAGAGAGGGAAACAAAAAGCCTAATGAGTCATAGATTGTCGAAATTTGTGGAGCAAGGAGCAACTACTAAGCGTTTATAGAGCTATGTTTTTGAAAGATTTACAAAAATCTAAGTCTGGGGGAGTTAGGAGAGAACCTGAGGAAGAAGACCAGGAATCTATGGCAAGAAGAAAGTGACTGAAAACTGTGGATACCAACAGCTTCACTCTCTCTTGCGGTTTTGCATAATATCCTGCATCCTCTAGATCTTCAGGTAACCCGTAAACACTTTAAGCCTTACCCCTAGAATAACCCTTTTTGACACCTAGCCTAGTTTGCCCTGCCTAGACTTTCTTTGATGAGAACCACCAAGATTTTTAATGAATGTTAAGAGCTAGTTGACTGGAAGTTAGATCTTAGTGCATAGATTTCCGCATGACGGATTAACGGACTAGTTATGCCTGTATTGCTAGTGAGAATTTTCTAGGCTATTCCCGATTGATGCATACTGATTGATATTGGTCTAGAAGTTTGGTCTCTGAGATTTTTTTTAGTTCCTGCGTTTTCAAACCTCTCGCCGAGACAAAATACTAAGTCTGGGGGAGTTGATAACACCGGATTTTGACCATTTTTATGGATCACTTTAATGTCTTTTACAGGTGTTTTTACTCCATTTTCAAAGGTTTTCAAAGGATTTCTATGTTTTCGGATTTTAAAAGACTTTTCAGGTAATTTGGGATAAAGAGGCACAAATTAGAACAAAAGGACTCTTTTGGATAAATGCAGACCGTCAGAACTCTCATGGAGAGACGAAGACCTTCTCACCGTCTGATCACCCTCAAAATTGGACAACTTATAGAAGAATCAACCAGCTTTCAAATGCACTTGGTTTGGAGACATTCCAACGGTTGGATCTCAAGATATTCCATTAGCCCCGGAACCACTCGAAGAGGGCCAGCAAGTCACGCGACCGCGACCACCAGCCCATTCCCGCGGTTACAAGCCTCCCGACCGCGGCCAGCCACCTATTTCCCACGGTCACGTCATTCCCAACCGCGGCCGTCAAACTCCGAACTAAAGCCCATATTTCTGAAGCCCAAAGTCATTCTCAGCCTCAATTTCGGAACCCTAGAGACCATGGAGTATTGAAGACTATAAATACTTGTCATTTAGGTCGTTTTTAGGACCAACCCTTCATACTTTATAGAAACCCTTTTTCCTTTAGCCGTTTTTATGCGATTTTTGTAGAAGATTGTTCAAGTCCGAGTTCTTCAATAGAGAGGCTTTCTTCATCTCTTTTCTTTACTGTTTTTGATTACTTTTATTAAAACCAATGATGATGTCGACCTCAGCCATGTCTGAGTAGATCCCGAGTTGGGCTTAGGGTTCCCGAAAGGGGCTCTCATAATCGATTAAGACATCTAGGTTTATAGATCTGGGATTTCAACTTTGTTCTCTGTTTATTCTTGTTCTTATTGCATGTATGCTTGATTGATCACCCAGTATCTGATCTAAATAGTTAGTGTTGCGAAAGTTTTCATTAAGTATCAGAGGCCCTAGAATGAAACATGCGATTTTTCTTTAGGAGTGGAAACCTACCTGTGGCGAGATCGTGAGTATTGATGAGTCTTGTGCAGCTCTTGCGTTCTCTCCCTTCCAGGGCCAGAGTGGAAACCTACTGGTCAGGGTTGCGAGAAACAGTTGGTTATGATCACGACAGTGACGTAGTCATACCGCCGTACTCTAGCTCTAGAACCCTATATATCGATATCCGTCAATCCCAATCTATCTACCCTAGTGTCAAAACCGATTATGATCCCTAGAGTTCCCAAAAGCGCAGCGTTTTTAGCCATAGTTTACAAACCAATCGATTTTTACTTGTTTATTTAGATCTGCATTTCAATTGCCTTAGTTCCATATTTTACTTGCTTTACTTGCTTTCCATTCGATTTTTCTACTTGCTTTCTAGGATAGATTTATTTGCTTTCTTTAAGTTTTAGTTTAATTCGTGATAAACAACCAACCTTTAAAACCAATCTAGTCTAAACATAAAGTTAAAAACCGTAGAAGAATATCAGGCACACAAATCTCTGTGGATTCGATCCCTAAATACTACAACTGATTAGCTGTGCACTTGCGGCTTTCATTTGTTTTTGTTAAGGGTAAAACTAGTTGCCTCACGCAGTTGACACGCAATCAGTATTTCATCTGATGAAGAGTCTGAGATCAGTGAGTCAGAGATTGATGATTATTCTGCAACATCAGGTACGGTGTTTCCATTGTGAAGGATTTGGGTAGTTTTGTTTTTCCTGTTAGGTGTTTTTGAAGGACGACATTTCTCCTCTGTAAGATCAGGAATATATATATATATTATAGTCAAGGATGAGTAAAGGAGTAAAGAAAACATATAGATTCAATGAATTGTTTCGAGGAGTCGTGTTTCGATGAGTCGTGACTCAATAAAGAGCAGTTAGATATTACTTACAAAAGATTTTTTTTATTTATTTTTTTTCAATAGATTAATGATAATAAGCATCACCTCACTTTTCTTTAAATACCCCACTACTCATTTCATTTCATTTAATTCATTGTAACATCTCTTTATTCTCGTGTCGAATCCCTAATTTTTTTTTTAATTTTTTCTTATTTTGTATTTTTGTCTTTTTAATTTTAGTATTTTCACTTATTTTGTATATTCAATAAATATTTCTGTTATAAACGTTTCTAATAATAATTATTATTTGGAAATGAAAATTTTTATTTATTTTCAATAGATTAATGAAAACTAGTGAACTTTGTCGCGCCTTGCGCAGAGTAATATAAATTTTCATTTGATTGTTTGTAAATCTTATAATAGTTTGTATTCATTGGTTTTTTATTCTCTATTGTTGAGTATATTTGTTTGTTAGAGTTTTTTTGCATTTTAATGTTTGAAGATATAATCGTGAAAACCAGTGTAGAAGATAAAAGATAAAAACTTATTAGTATCCAAATAATTTAGTTTACATAATTTTGAGATCTTTTAATCACTGTTTTATGTATTTTAGACGTAGTTTTTTGAAGTACCGTAGGAACTTATTTGATTTTGATCACTGTTCAATGTATTTTATACATATTTTTAAAAATTATTGTACAAACTTATTCGAAGTAAACAGAAAAGGTTAAATAGTTTAGAAGGGTGTGAGAAAATTAGAAAGAAGTCGTACATATTCATACTAATATATTTGATGTCGAAAACCCTAATCTTAACATCACAAATACCATCATTCCACTAGACTATTTATTGATTTTTATTTTTTGTTAGATTTTTACTAAATTTTGGTTTATAAAATTTTAGAAACGGTCTGATTGACAATGAAATGAAGCATTAAACCATAATAATTTAGAGTAATTTGTTTTAAGTTATTTTAACACATCATCAGATAAGAACCAATCGAAAAATGACATGTAATTAAAAATGGGGTTGAAAAATCTTTTTGCAACTGAAACTCATTCGGAAGATGACACGTAAGCTAAACATTCTGAAACTCGCTGTGCAGCCAACACCTAAGCAAATTACTATACAAATAATTTACATTTCATTAGTTAGCGATGCTTTTTTCTAACCACATTCTATTAGTTAGATATATAGATTCCTTTTTTTGTTTACTTTTTTGTTAATTTTTTTTTTGAAATTTTGATTTTATAAAATTTTGAAACGGTTTGATTTGACAGCGAAATTAAGCATTAAACCATAATAATTTAGAGCGGTTTGTTTTAAGTTATTTTTCACACATCATCAGATAAGAACCAATAAAAATGACACTTAATCGGTAAATAGGGTAAAAATGTCTTTTTGCAGCCGAAACTCATTCTGGAGCTGACACGTAAGCGAAACATTGTGAAAATCGCTGTCAGCGCGACACGTAAGCAAATCACTATACAAATAAGTATATAGATAAATGCTATGGTTTACTAGACTTGGTAGTTGTACCAGTCTGACATCGAGAATAGATACATTTGTAACGCGTAAAGGCGTCATCAACCACCGCCCACTTATCCTTAAATACCCTACTCTCCTTCTCATTTCATCACACCAACCTTTCATTTACTTTTAGAAAGAAACGCTTATCTCGTTGAGGAAGTCGTGGACGAGAGGATGAAAAACTTTGGAGAATGAGTTCAAATCCATTTATCAGTCTCCACAGTTTCTCATCCTCTTCGCTCTACGACTTCGCACCGCCTCACTTATCCTTTTCGACATGAAACCTAAGATAGTACAGAAAGTGGTTGATGAGAAGATGAGCAACTTAGGAGCCTGAGTGAAGAGTTTGGAGAAGAAATCCATACACCAGCCTCCTAAGTTGTCATCTTTTTCATCCACCACTTCTTGCACCATCTTAGTAAGGATCCACTCAAATCGCCTTGTAATTCAGGTAAGTATTACGAATCTAAATCCTTAAGATGTGAAATAACCATAAAATTAGAAAAAACCCTAAAAATTAGAATGTGGTACAATTGGTGTAAATGGGTATAATTCTTGCAAATTTAAGAAATTATAAGTTCTGGTACAAATTGGTATAATTAGGCCCAACTATGTTCAACTTTGGGAAACTATAATATCTGGTAGAAATTGGTATAATTCGGCCCAACTATGTGTAATTTTGGGAAATCCTAAAATTTGATACTAATTGGTATAATTCGGCCCAATTACGTGTCACTTTGGGAAACCCTAAAATCTGGTACTAATTGGTATAATTCGGCCCACTTACGTGCAACTTTGGAAAACTCGAACAAATGAGAGAAATTGGTATAATTCGGCCCAAATATTTAAAAATTGTTGAAATTATAGTAACTCATACAAATTGGTATAAGTTAGTCCAACTAAGTGTACTTTGTCAAACTATAACTCGGTACAATTAAATTCTCAGAAATTAAGGATAAGATAAGTACTTAGATTAAAAATGAAATTCTGGGAGTGAATGATAACACCGTAACCACTTTTATGGATCGTTTTGAAATACTTTTTCTATGTTTTTAATTGCTTTTAAGTACTTTTATCACGTTTTTCTAGTATTTGTAGTTCCAAGACTCTTTTCAGGAAACTTAGGGAAAAGCTTAACAAAATGGATAGAAAACCAGATTTCAGCTCAGAGTCAAACCGTCAGAAGTTCACCCCTGATTGAAGGCCTTCTCACCGTCTGATCCAGCTCAAATTTGGAGACCTTAAAGATGGAAGTATCAGCTTTCCAGTGCACTTTACAGCTTGGCAATCCAACGGTTCAATCAAACGATACGCGAAGAGCAAGATGTCTCGTAAACCAGCTGGCCAGCACTTCCACCCGCGGCCAACAAGCATTTTCCCGCGGTCAGGAGCATCCCGACCGCGGCAAACCACTCATCCACCGTGGTCACACTTGTCCCGACCGCGGCCTTCAACCTCCGAGCCCAAAAAGCCCATTTCTGAAGCCCACATTTGGAGAAACCCTAAGTGACGTCCAAAGAGGTCTTGAGCACTATAAATACATGTCTTAGGAGCCCTAGAAATCAAGTAACCTATCACCACCGAAATATTTACTTCATATTCTTATTGTTTTTGCTTTAGCCTTTAGGGAGAGAGAGATTTGTTCTCTTGAACCCTTGTTCTTTCTTTTTCAATTTCGGTTTCTATTCTACTTCTTAATACTATGTCTTTGATTTCGTTTATTATGTCTGAGTAGTTTTATTGTTGGGATTAAGGGATTTTCGATGGGGATTTATATGTTCGGTGAGGATTCCATTGGCTATTGAGCTGAATCTTAGAATTTTTTCTTCTGAATTCGTTTTTACTGCATGAGAGTAGCGTCATGAACTACAATCTGATCCAGATGCTTGGTGACACGAAAGTGTTCATCAGGTATCAGATCTAGTTTAGAAGAGCAAAACAAACATAGGAGTGGAAACCTACCTATGGGCGATTTGTGAATTAGGACGAGTCTTAAACATAATGCATCTCTTCTCTTCCAGGGCCAGAGTGGAAACCTACTGGTCAGGGTTGAGAGAGATAGTTGTCTATGATCACGACAGTGGCGTATTCATATGTCCGTGACTCCAGTTCGAAAAGTTTAAGCTAAGATCTTACGAAATTTACTCTCTAGCAATGTTTTGAATCGTTCGTACCCCTGAGAAAACTTCCCTGAACCCCAACGCCTTTTTCTCCATTGATTTCCTGCGATTTTTCTTTAAGCTTTAGTTCAATATTGTCTTTCCTTTTTAGTTCATTTTCATTTAAGCATTAGAATATCCGTTTTTATCATTTTTAGTTATTTTCGTTAAGTTTAGTTATTACGCCATTTAATTTTCGTACTCTCTTTTAATATTTCGTTTTTACATTTTAAAGACACCACCAAACCCCCATTAAACCGTTTAGTTCTAGACTTCCTTATCTTAACTTATTTTCAAAGGCTTTTTGCAGCAAAAGATCCTCCTTCCCTGTGGATTCGATCCCTAAGTACTACAATTGATCAGTTGTGCACTTGCGGCTATTGATTTCAATTAGGGTAAAACTTGACAACCCTCGACACCACACATCAAGATCAACATCAAGTTTTTGGCGCCGTTGCCGGGGAAGGCACGTGTTTTCTTTTCTGCAATACCCCGAGAAAGGTTAGTAAATCGACTCTAGAACCCCCTTTTCTGCAACTTTCCATTTTTCGGTTATTTTGTTTCCATTTCCGAAGATATGGATCCTATGAAACGAAATTACTACTATGAGGGAGGTTTTTACAACACTCCTCGAGCCACTCAACGCCGAGAAGCACAATACATTCGTGATCTCTCCTCAATGGATCAGAATTCAATTCCGAACCACCACAAAAGAGGACATCGCAGGCGCTACAAATCAATTCGCGAAGGTTTAGAGGAAAAAGGATTCTGCTGGGAGACCATAACAACTTACAATACCCACGAAGATATCCATGATCGTCTCTTTGATGAAGATATGTCGTCTGTCTCCCAAACCGAGATTGATGATATGCTTCAGGAGCTCAATGAATCTATGGATGATGGGTATTGGGTATCTTGTGAAGTAGATGGAGAATCCTCCATCAAGTTCGTTAGAAAGAGGCCATCAAATGAAATTCCTTTGGATCATCACGTCGTGGAAGCCAGCCATCAAGAAAAAGGAGAACCTCTTCCCATCCCTAGTGACGATCTTGTCTCTACCGATTCGTTCAAGTGTTTTGGAGACGACAAACAAGATCATAAGTCACTTCCTCTTGATGAACCAAAGCCTTTTTCTCCTTCAGCTCCTCACCACCTTGAATGTAAGACAGACCACGTGGAAGATAAGACACTAATGGTGACATCAAAACCACCATTGGAGGCGCTTTCTAAGACGAAGGATTCCGAGAAGTTTGATGCCCCATTCTCAATCAAGGAAGTGAAATTTCGTGATTCTCTTTGTGAATCTGGACCTGATGTGAATCTCATACCAAAGACCATGGCAGAGAATACAGGTATTTCGATTTTTCATCCCTCAAAGATTGATATTCACTATGGAGATTTTTCTGGTGCAGCTCTACTTGGTTCCAAACCAGAATTGCCTTTTCAAGGGAAAAGTTGTCTTGTTTCTACTGGTTTCCATGCTATGGAGATGAGAAACAATGCAACAAAACCCTTGATACTTGGTATTTCGTGTCTAGCATATGTTGGAACACTCATCAACTACCTGCATCAACATATGAGTTTCCTGAAGATCAACAAGAAAACCTTACATCCGGCGATTCCTACAAGGAACTCTCATTGTATAATCATAGGCAGCGTGGATGATCCAATATTCGACCCTGGAGGAGCTACAAAAGATGTTGGATACGTTCTAGAGAGAAGAGCACCCAAAGAAAACACTGGATTTACAAGCTTGACGAACAAAGGTACTTCCTTATGTATACCTTTAACTAATGCTCTTATGAGAGGTGATGCAGACTTAATCGAAGCAAGAGTGGAGTTTAAATGGCTCTCAAGACTCTTTTCCGAAGACTCTCCACAAGGAAAAAGAATTGGAGACAAGAAGCTAGAGGATTTGAACATTTTTCCTAGGATATTCGGCACCGTGGTCGCGTGTGCGCTACCAGCGGCCAAACCACCTTTCGCCGCGGTCGCGTGTGTGCTACCAGCGGCAAACCACCTTTTACCATGGTCGCGACTCTTCCACCAGCGGCCAATGCTCTTTTTACCAATTCTCCAACAGTTCAAGCCATGGCGACACCTCTCCAAGCAAACTGTCCTCACCTTGGATGCTTAACCATCTCCACCACTTCAGATCATAAAGAATCATCTATCCTTGTTTCTTGCAACATGGTTCAATGTCATGCAGCAAGAGAGACCTTATTCTCCTCATCATACAAGCATCTAAGACGTTCTCCTATCACAAGTGGTGTTGAAGACTCATACCTCAAAGAAGTTCCAAGACTGATTTTTGATCCTGGAGGAGGCTACCATCTCGAACCTGCTAAGCAAAGCAAGGAGATGTCGAAAAAGACTTGTCTCAGGACAAGGTCTTCTTCATCAGACTAAGCAACGTCCAATACCAAAAGTCGAGCTAAACGACTTAAAACAAAAGCGCTTAATGGGAGGCAACCCATTTAGGTATTGTTTTCTTTAGAATTTTTCTTTCTTTTTCTTTTGATCTTTTTCTTTTTCTTAGTTTCAGGTGTTTCTTATAAAACAAAAAAGCCAAAAAAATCAAAAAACCAGAAAAAACCAAAAAGAAGGATGGTACCTGACTGCTCAGCCCAGCAGGAACCAAGGAGAAGCAGGAAGAGGCCGCGATATAAGCCCCTGCGGTCGCAGTTGTTCGGACCGCGGGAAACCTACCGTCGGCCGCGGTAGCGTAGTCCTGACCGCGGCCAAGTGCTTGATTGCCGCGGTCGTGCAGCCCCTGACCGCGGCACTTGGTCGTTGACATCCAAACCCGACCCAAACCACCCCTTTCACCTCATTTCACCTCACCAATCATCCTCCACCTCATTCATCACCCTCCACCACCTTCATCACCACCTAATCACCTTCCCAAACCCCTTCGAATGAATCCGGTTCATTTCCACCAGCATCCCGGATCCAGGTAAGTTCTCTTTGTCCTTACCAATTCGATTATCTATGCATTTTTCTCATCCAATTTCGACTTGTTTCACACTGAGGACAGTGTGATTTAAGTCTGGGGGAGGATTTCATCCCTTTCTAACCACTTTTCTTTCATGAGTCTTGCATTATCTACATTTTTTGCATTTTCTTTAAAGTTTTTCAAAATTGGTTTTCAAAACAAAATACGTTTTAAAGGGAATGGTGAACATGAATCAATGATAGTTGACTGTGTGTTTCAGCTGTTCCTAGTGACATGCTCATTCATGATTTAGGACTAGACTAGGCGGTATCTAAGCACATTTGAAACGAAGTACCCCAGAGGAATTTGAATGATTTCGATTTAGATGAAGGGATACACTAGCTCTGTTTTATTTGGACTTAATGTGGACTTAATTTTCTCATTATATTGAAGCATTAGATCAGGGAAACAAATCATACATTCAGGACTCCTTTATCCTTTTACCACTCTCTGTTGATCCTGAATGGCTAGTTCATCTTTAGCTAGTTCCCCACCTTAACCAATCCTCTTTCAAACCACATGCACTCTTGTTTTCTATTGTCTTATATGCAGATAAGTGCAAAAACGTTGGAGAAAAAGAGGAACGACGCAGTTTTCAGTCACCAAGGACAGAGACCTGCGATTTGCCGGAAAAGTTCCCGGAAGAATTCAACACAAGAGGAAGCTCAGTTTGCCTTAGAAAAATCTCAAATTTTGGTACAATCTCGTCCTCTAGTCTCTCTCTCTTTAAAAGGCATTTCTTTTCCCAAAAAAAAAAAAAAATCCGAAAATAAGAAAAGAAAGGAGATAAAAGCCTTAGAGAGTCTAGAGAGGTCGAATTTTAAGTCCCAAGGCAACTGGAGTTTGATTTTATGGAGTTTTAGAGATTGTTTTTCTGATTCCCGGAAAGAATCTAAGTCTGGGGGAACAGCTGTTTACAACAAAGGAGGAAGGATTATGCAACAACATTTGGCAAGAAGAAGTGATTGAAAACTGTGGTCATCAACATGTCCTTATCTCTCTTGCGGTTTTGCATATTATCTTGCATCCTCCAGATCTTCAGGTAACCCAAAACACTTTAACTCCACCACTTAAATAGCCCTTTAATGCCAAACGCCGTCTACCCTGGATGATGTCTTTAATGAGAACTCACTATTGAACTTAATGAATGTAGAGAGCTAGTTGACTGAAATCAAGATTTAAATTGTTTAAGTTTTGCATGACGGAAAAAGTGGACTAGTATCTCTTGTGCATTAGTGAGAATTTTCTAGACTAAGTTGTGGATTGATGCACTATCTTTGGTCCTAGTTTAGAATTCATGTCTATGAGATTTGTGCATTTCCTTTTTTTGTTTTCACTTAACCAGTTTAGGCTTTTGCTTTGTTTGAGGACAAACAAAGGTTTAAGTCTGGGGAGTTGATAACACCGTATTTTGACCACTTTTATGGATCGTTTTGAAATACTTTTTCTATGTTTTTAATTGCTTTTAAGTACTTTTATCACGTTTTTCTAGTATTTGTAGTTCCAAGACTCTTTTCAGGAAACTTAGGGAAAAGCTTAACAAAATGGATAGAAAACCAGATTTCAGCTCAGAGTCAAACCGTCAGAAGTTCACCCCTGATTTGAAGGCCTTCTCACCGTCTGATCCAGCTCAAATTTGGAGACCTTAAAGATGGAAGTATCAGCTTTCCAGTGCACTTTACAGCTTGGCAATCCAACGGTTCAATCAAACGATACGCGAAGAGGAAGATGTCCCGTAAACCAGCTGGTCAGCACTTCCACCCGCGGCCAACAAGCATTTTCCCGCGGTCAGGAGCATCCCGACCGCGGCAAACAACTCATCCACCGCGGTCACACTTGTCCCGACCGTGGCCTTCAACCTCCAAGCCCAAAAAGCCCATTTCTGAAGCCCACATTTGGAGAAACCCTAAGTGACGTCCAGAGAGGTCTTGAGCACTATAAATACATGTCTTAGGAGCCCTAGAAATCAAGTAACCTATCACCACCGAAATATTTACTTCATATTCTTATTGTTTTTGCTTTAGCTTTTAGGGAGAGAGAGATTTGTTCTCTTGAACCCTTGTTCTTTCTTTTTCAATTTCGGTTTCTATTCTACTTCTTAATACTATGTCTTTGATTTCGTTTATTATGTCTGAGTAGTTTTATTGTTGGGATTAAGGGATTTTCGATGGGGATTTATATGTTCGGTGAGGATTCCATTGGCTATTGAGCTGAATCTTAGAACTTTTTCTTCTGAATTCGTTTTTACTGCATGAGAGTAGCGTCATGAACTACAATCTGATCCAGATGCTTGGTGACACGAAAGTGTTCATCAGGTATCAGATCTAGTTTAGAAGAGCAAAACAAACATAGGAGTGGAAACCTACCTATGGGCGATTTGTGAATTAGGACGAGTCTTAAACATAATGCATCTCTTCTCTTCCAGGGCCAGAGTGGAAACCTACTGGTCAGGGTTGAGAGAGATATGATCACGACAGTGGCGTATTTATACGTCCGTGACTCCAGTTCGAAAAGTTTAAGCTAAGATCTTACAAAATTTACTCTCTAGCAATGTTTTGAATCGTTCGTACCCCTGAGAAAACTTCCCTGAACCCCAACGCCTTTTTCTCCATTGATTTCCTGCGATTTTTCTTTAAGCTTTAGTTCAATATTGTCTTTCCTTTTTAGTTCATTTTCATTTAAGCATTAGAATATCCGTTTTTATCATTTTTAGTTATTTTCGTTAATTTTAGTTCTTACGCCATTTAATTTCCGTACTCTCTTTTAATATTTCGTTTTTACATTTTAAAGACACCACCAAACCCCCATTAAACCGTTTAGTTCTAGACTTCCTTACCTTAACTTATTTTCAAAGGCTTTTTGCAGCAAAAGATCCTCCTTCCCTGTGGATTCGATCCCTAAGTACTACAATTGATCAGCTGTGCACTTGCGGCTATTGATTTCAATTAGGGTAAAACTTGACAACCCTCGACACCACACATCAAGATCACCATCAGTGAAACAGTCTGGGAATTAAACAACTGTATCAGCTTTGCATCCTTCAGCTTTGAATTAAACCTAAACCCGCCAATACACCCTTCCGCTTTGCAATCTCTTCAGCATTGTTGTTCAGCTCCATGCGCATTTGCTTGATTTGAAATTAATGGTGTGACATTTTCGCAATCCTCACGCGCGGGTCCTGGATCTCATCTTTTATACTAGAAATCTCATCATCGACAGCGTAATCCCATTTTACCCTAAAGTGGTAGCCATCGTTCTACACAAAAATTCAGAAAACCAAAACAAGTAATTTGCATCCTAACATCTAATTCGCAAAATTAAAAGTGAACCCAGGAATATTAAATCAATCGCAACCTAAAAAATGAGAATAATTAAAACCTTATGTAGTATCTCTTTCCTGGATCTTCAGAAATCTCCTGGATGATTCCTCCACCACATGGACAAACTGTCGGAATCCCAAATTCTGCATCGTCTACGTGGTAAAGACGGTCGATTAGCTTCTTGTTTCTCTTCTCGTCGCTGTAGCCCGGGTCCATCGTCGTTGTAGCAAAGAAAGTTCACAAATTGGAAGAGAGAGAGAGAGGAATGTCCCAAGAGAGAGAGAAAGAATATAAATATGTAAAATGAAATTCAAAATTGGGGGGGTGGGGGAGTTCGAATTTTGCTGAATTTGGGTATTGGGAAGAAATTCAAATTAGAATTATATTACCTGAAACAAATATAATATTATTTAAGTATTACACGCATAAAATGGGGCCGTCTCACGTGGAGAATTCTCTCACGTGCCGCCGCTAATAGCTAATATCCAATAACGCGTGGACACATATCACTTCTTCTTATGAGGTTTGATACGTTTTTGTACGTAGTATGACAGTTATACAAACTCTCAAGTAGTTGTACTTTTCCGATTTTAACCAAAAAAAACTAGTAATACTTATATTAAATATGTAATTATGTAGTTGAACTTTTCACAATTACTAGTTCATTTGTTGCCCCCATCATTTTCATGTTACCAGATTTCGTTTTTGCCTTTTTACGTTCTGTTTGATGCCTTATGTGGTTACTCATCGTGAAGTCTTCATAGAACTATGATGTGTATTATGAGAAAACTTTGTTTCAAAGTTCAAATATTTATAAATTGCATATTTGGCTAGTTTAAATGTTAATCATAACATAACTATGCATACAATCTATGAGAATGTAATCAATTTCATATAATTTGGTGTATATTTCAACATTTTTATGGTTCTTGTAATTTGAAATTGGTTTACCGAACTGATAAATACCGATAAATACGAATGCCTAGAACCAAAACAGAATGTATTCATATATTTTAATAATATAAAATGTCATGTCTGATAAAGGTATTAATCATCTACTCCACTTACTCTGCCTGGCCCACAACCCTTTATCTAATAAAGTAAAAAGTAACTGATTGTAACTGATAGGTGTCTATTCCTCACGGAAGCTCATTTTCCGATAAAATGAAACAGAACATTCTCACTCGTTTTCCATAATTGTTAGAAAAGCATTGGACACATCGAGTTTTCTTTATTTTTAGCACGAGAGAACAAGCAAACCCAAAACCCAGAGCTGAAAATAGTTGAACATAGTTGGACCAAGTTACTCATACTATTACAAATTAAAATTGTTAACTCTTGTGAGAACATAGTTGTAACGTTTTTTTCCCTTTTGACAATGCTTCTGATTTTTGATATTTTTATTTTTTTATCCATTATAAATTTGTAATAGTTTCCGTTATTTCACTCTATTTCAAATTTCAAATCTATATTTGAAGATATCTCTCTTCTCTATCTCACATTTCCATCTGAAACTCTCTCTCCTTTCTCTCTCACCGAAAAATCCTCTCTTTTAACATTTCGTCAGAATGACAAACAACATGCTTTTCCAGCTACGAGATGTGTTTTTTTGATATATTCTTAAGGGTGGGGGAGAGAGTCTGATGTGGATGCTGTTTCATTTGGTTGTACGTCGAAGGATCTAAGCCAGATGTTGAAAGATCCAGAAGTCATCAAGGTGTTGAACCTGTCTGAATTCGTTAAGCACCCCCATTTAATTGCTCGCTCCCCGGATTTATTTGAGTTGGCGGTCAGTCATGGTAATCCATACGCCGTGTACCATCGTGGCATGAGCAGGATGATTCTCGATGTTAAGATCGACAATTCGGTGCCTTTTTTAACCGGTCCTCTAAGGCGGGAATTGATGCTGCGACAGTCATGAGGGCGATCTGCTCCACCACATATGGCTTATATCCAAGGGGTCTGGAGATCCTAGACCGTATCGATGGTTGGAAATCACGGATGGTGTACATGGAAGAATTGGGGGATCAAGTAATGAATACTATGTTGATAATGTTGAATGATGGTTTCGCGTATCTGCCAGCAGTCTTGACCGATTTCCATACATGTCGTTTCTAGCACTACAACATGTGCTGTGAGCTCTGCTTCCTTCCTCTACATGCATTACCAATGTGCAAAGAATTTACTAGTTCTGTAATTGACTACTAGCTGGGAATGAAAATGCTTTGTATTTAACTATTTCATACTACTAGTCAATTACTATTTCTATCGTCTTCCATGTTCAAATTTGAATTTATGCGATAGCCGTTACATAATTTATAACAATCATTGAACCCTAAACCCAGTGCTGGAAATAATTTAACATAGTTGTACCAAGTTATTCATACTATTACAAATTAAAATTGTTAACTGTCCTGAGTACTAGCTCCATCCTGAGTATTACCCTCAGGATTACTGGCATTATAATTTTGATCTCATCCTCCATTACACTGAGTATTTACCTGCACATTGCCCTCAGGATTACTGCAGTTAAAATAAGGCCACCAGCCTCCACCATGAGTATAACCCTGTGCATTCCCCTCAGGATTACTAGAAGTGAAATTTGGATCCCAGCTTTCATTCTCCTGAGTATTATCATGCACATTCCCCTCAGGATTACTGGCATCCCAGCCTTCATTTCCCTGAGTATTACCATGCGCATTCCCGACTCCATCCTGAGTATTACCATGCCTTTTCTTACGCTTATTACTTGGCCTTGGCCCACGCTCTCCAACCGATGCAAATCTTCTCTGTTGTCTTCTTCCAGGTTTTTTCGGGACCTCAGGTGGTTTTGGGACAGTCTTCTTTTTGATATCATCTGGAATTACCCATTGTGAACGATGAGGAACAGGGTATACTGTCCTGGCATATGCAAGTGTCCACAAATCAGTAGTATAATACTTCGAGCACAAATCATGCAAGTGGATGTCCTCACTTCTATCTTCCCTGGCCATAAAAATCCTCACTGCGGCAAGTGCATGGACTCAATGATACTTGTCTATATCAAAACATCTGCATGAACAAGATTTGGTTTTCAAGTTCACCAGATAAGTCTTCCCATCTGCACCGACCACAGCGTATTCAAGTAGAAACGAGTTCAGCTCAGACACATTTAGGGAATTGGCAATTTCAACACTCACGTGTAAGACATTTTCGATATAGGGAAGCAGTTTATGTGCTCTAGGTGCTGTAGCAGCCTCTTTACTATGTTTGTTACACCACTCAGATACCTTTGCCAAGATGGCATCAATAATAGGTAATAAAGCATACTTCCTCGCATCATCAAACACGTTGTTCATAGACTCTACACAGTTACTAGCGATGTTGTACCTTGTCTCCCGGAAAATAGCACTTCTCCCATTAACTATTACATAAATACATAATTGCATCCGGATACCTTTCTCCCAGTTGACCATAATTAAGCCTCAAGAAACTCAGTCTCTGTATACTTCCTCGCAACTTCCATGAACTTGCCTACAACTAAATCTTTCTCTCTCCGAACGTTCCCTTTCACATTTTGGACCAAATGATAAATGCAATAACCATGTTTAGCTTGCGGGTACACATCCTTTATTGCATTGATCAGGCTTACATTCCTGTCCGAAACAAACACCAATTCAGAACTGTCAGGTATACGGGTTTTAAGGTTAGTAAAGAACCAGTTCCAACTATCATTCTTTTTCCCATCAACTACCCCAAAAGAAAGGGGATAATGGTGATGATTCGGATCCTGAGCTGTTGCAAATACAAGGCATCAACCAAATCCATTCTTCAAAAAAGTTGCATCAATAATTATAACTTTCCTCATTGCCGCAAACCCTTCAATGGTAAGACCCAGAGTGACGAATAGGTACTTGAAATCTTCCTAATTCATCCACTTCAACACTTGATGTCGTACCAGGATTAAACTGCTCTAGCATGTACAAATCCGAATGCAGATGCTCGAAACTCTCTTCTAGGGTACCACAAACATAACTTATAGCTTTCTGTCTGCCTCTCCATGCTGTAGAGTATGATACGTCCACACGACCTCTAGTTTGAACCAAAGCCATGATATCTTTAGGAGTTGGTGGTTTTAATCGACCTGGGTAAGCTTTACTAACAACTGCTGCAACTAACCCATGTGTGCCTTTGCTTTGTTTGCTTCTAGTACACGTAGAAGCCCGAGAGCAAAAATGCATTTTCCTATATACTCTAACCGTGAAAATATTTGACAGAACTGTCTTAGGGGCATTTATATAACAGTTACATCCAGTTTCAGCTTGACCGCATTTCGCATAGTATCGTCTCTTACCAGACTTGTGTACAATGATGCCAAAACAATGTTTATGAGAACCTCTATAAACTAAATCTATTAGATCCTGCTTACAGCTAAACTCTGCACCAACTCTCAGTTTCAAACCATCTTCCTATTCACGTTGAATACGTTGTTCTTCTACACAGTCTGGAGGATCAACAATATCAAGCATTCGATATTTTTGACTTATCTCATCTTGATCTCCACTGTTTTCCTCATTCTCACGAGATAGATTAATACCTTCATCATTCTTCATTACTGGCACATGTTGCTGTTCTGCTGAACCATTTCCTGTGTAAATAACAATAGCAATATCATTAAACTCAGCATTGCAGTCGACAAAAACGCCATCACTCGCTATATCATTAGCTGCGCTCACCTCCCTGATATTCACAATATAGGACTTATCCTCTCTACACGTGAAACGTGCTCGGCTACCTCAGACACTCCATCTACATTGATGACGTCTACATACAAGACATTTCTGCGTCCCTCATTATCAAACGACGTCAGATAGATACCGAGATCATCGTCATCCAAAATATACCACTATTTCTTTGTTTGCACTACTACCGGAATATAACTCAGTTTCAACTTTGTGGATGATTCTCCTATCCCAACCTTCTTGCATATCCTACCCACTAAATCGGAATAGCTTATCTCCTCTAAGCTTGATGACTTAAACATTATACTGTACATGGAGCCTTCTCTTGAAATCCATTTATCATCAGTACTTGAATAATGTCCTCCATAATCAAACAATACGTTTGTTATCATTGTGTTCTGAAAAAAAATTTATACACTTCATATCAACTTAACTCATTAATACCAATTGTTCCGAGTTATACGAAAACTCCTACTATAACCAAATTGTTATAGCTATCCTGAATTGGTGAATTTGGTGTACAAACTAAATCTCATTACGATTAAACCTCACCAGTCAATTAAAAGAGCATAGGCGATCCAATGTGAATAAAAAAATAATCTCTCCCCATTTTGAATTGCCCTATTTTGTAAATCGATATTATATCCCAAACCCAATTGTTCCTGGAGAAAATACACTTCATATCAACTTCGCAAGAAAATACAGAGGCCGAGGAAGAAGAAAAACTTACCTCGTCCTTCGGCATTGGAATGGAAGAGTAAAAGTCCCGACAAATTTCCTGAATTAAAGTGGAGAGGAGATGTTACATGCAAACCCAGTTTTCGGATTTCAGCAAATCCAAGAAAGTAGAATAAGACCAGAATTGACCTGATTTCTGATTGGCTTAAAATTTGGTCCGAAATGTTTTAATTGGCTGAAACCTCCCTATTTCCTATTGGTCGACATTTCCCTCTAGCACCTTTGATTGGTTGAAACCTCCAACACTTTTGATTGGTTACAATTATCAAAAATCACAATGATCAAATTCTCATTGGGGGTGATTATTCATTTTAGTTATTGCCCGAACAATATCGGGACTGCGCTTCTTGTTGGGCTCTATTTTTATTTTCACCATTTGTTGTCCTTTGGGCTTTTCCATTAATGGAATTCTCGACAAAAAAAAAGGCAATATGGGGATAACAAGTTTCATTAAAAGAGACTGGGCCAGTCCCACAAAATGTTTTTATTGGCTGAAATCTCGTTCTTTCCTATTAGTCGATAATTTCCACCAAAACTTCTGATTGGCTGAACATTCTTAATTCTCATTGGTCGATTATTCATTTTCCTAATTCACAATTACGGGTAATATGAGGATAACACATTTCATTAAAAGAAAGAGGGACCACCGCTTTTATGAGAGAATAACTTTGGTAGGGTAGATTATTTTATCACCACTTACTGGTAGACGAGAATTTCTCCCTCTATAGTATCAAAAGTTCCAAACCAGCACGTCCGTACAGTTTCTTGTGTCGGGAGGAGGGAGTCAGGCCCTTCTCACTCGAACTGAAAGAACACGACTTTTGGGTTTTTTTTGGAAGGATCATGTCTTACACCAGTGAACCAAAGATTAAATACCCAAAACTTTTTTTTCAGTTTTTGGAAATAGTAAAACAAAATTAAGAGTGCTGGCGTGGAAAGGTGATTTTGTGGATCACAAAGAAAACAAGGTTTTTGAGGTTTTCTCTTCAAGGAAATGCGCCATCGTTGCTGTTTCTTCCTCTCCGATGGAGGGAGTGGCTTTGCCAATTGTACCAGATGTAGCTCCTAGCGTAGAGGCAGTTCTAGTGACTTCCTCTCCAATGGAGAGGATTGGAGTTATTCTTATTGATTCTCACAGAAAAATATAAGTATGAGGGAGTTACAAAAAGGATATCAAGAAATAAGGAATATGCAACAACCATTAGGTAAGAAGAAGTGACTGTAAACTGTGGATATCAACAAGTTCATTCTCTCTTGCGATTTTGCATAATATTTTGCACCTGATTTTAACCATATTTATGGATCACTTTCAGTATCTTATGCATGTGTTTTCAATCAGTTTTAAAGATTTTATAAGTATTTTCCATGTTTTGGAGTTACACCAGTGTCCGATCCTAGGTTAAATCCGAGCCACAAGAGTGTTGTATCTGGATTGCCTGAACTGGATCTTATGGACGTCACCATCGTAGGAGACGAAAGCTACCTACAGAGGATACGTAAGCCAAGATGGATTCTGATCTGAAATGTATGATCTTATTCTGGCATGAGAACAAAAGTTAATTGCCGAGATTAAGTGATTAGATGATTATGGTGACGAGAGTTGGCTAATCTTACAAGTGTCTATCCTAGTTTCAGATTCATAGAAAATCCTTACCTAGATTCCTTGTGTCATAGATCATGAACCCTAGAGATGAACCCTAATACACAGCACGTTTTTCATCTTTTTTTTTTAATCTATTTTTATTTCCTATTTAGCTTAGTAGAAATCGTGACACCAAAACCCCACAAAAAAATTCCAGTGGTCTTTGACTTCGATTACTAATTCAGTTTGAAGTTTTTGCAGAAAAGACAATTCTCCCTGTGGATCGACATCCTAAGTACTACAGCGCACGACTGTGCACTTGCAGACACTAGGGTTTACAAATTTAAAACTTCTTTTGCGACATCAACCCTAGCTCGCATCAACACTTAATAAATATATAGAAAACTAGTTGACCAGAATCGAGATCTAGTTTGTCCAGATTTTGCAAGAAGGAACCATGGAGTAGTGTCATATTTACTTTGGTGAGAATTGTTTATGCTAGGTTGTGGTAGATGTAGTTCGATGGTTATGGTTTGGAAGGACTCTTAGATTTTGAGTTTCCTATGATTTTTGTTGAAGTTTTTTTCTAAATTTGGATCTGGTTTTGTTTGAGGACAAGCAAATTTTTAAATCTGGGAGAGTTGATAACACCATGTTTTCACCTATTTTCATTAATGATTTATTATGCAATTTCAAGTGTTTTATATAGTTTTAATACGGTTCTCCTATATTTGTAGTTTTAAAACTTTTTTCAGGTTCCTTAGGAAAAAAACATTGCAAATTGGAGAAAAACCAGCCTTTTAACACAGCGTCAAACCGTTAGAAGTCAAGTCTCAAATGAAGACTTTTTCACTGTCTGATCCAGCTCAAATTTGGAGAAATTAAAGATGAACCAGCTGAAATTTCATTTCACTTATCACCGTCTAATCCAGACACATATTTGGAGTGGGAGAAAAAGATGGAACTCATTTTTAATTCCTAGCACTACTTAGAAATCAACAAGTGCGGGTTGCAGCTACTGGACTGTGAGTATACAGTCTAGTGGTGGGATTGATTGGAACCTTAAGAAGGCGTAATGGAGAGTATCCAGTGAAAACATGGGCAGAGATGAAAACAATTATAAGAAAGAGGCACTCCCAGCCATCAATCACCATGTGAGCTAAATAAGAAATTAAGGAGTTCTTCTCAACCAGCCTATGAAGCCAGAGAATCCAATACTGGACCAAGTTACCAAAGGTTAGAGTAGCTTATTGAAGCGTACATCAACTCAGAAAATCAACCCAAGGCAGTCCAAGCAAAGAAATCCACCCAAAGCCTTATAGAAGCTAGACTGAAGGATCCGTGCATCAAATCAAACGAGGCTAGTACTTCAAAAGCTTGTGATGTGAAATGTTTTAAGAGCCAAGGGAAATGGGCACTATGCAAAAGAATGCCCTAACAAGAAAACCATGGTTTTTCAAGACAAAGCTGAGATGGTGACAAAAGAAAACCGGATGGTAACAAAAAGTTCACTAAGCTAAAGCCAATGAGGGTGAGCAAAAGGATATCTACCAAGATCAGTTAATTCTTGAGAATGAGGAAGCCACAAAGAAAAGTCTAGGGAGCACAAATGATTCAGCTGATGCACTCACAGAGAGGTATCTGTTGTTATCAACACCTGATTAATAAAATCTGGATTTGAAAACTGTGGAAGAAGTGGATTTTGTTTTTGGAGATTCAGCATTTTCCAAACCAGGAAACAAGGTTAATAAATTGCTGGCCGAGGTTATGAAGCCAAGTAGAGAGAAGCAATTGCTACACTTCTGGCTAAGCAAAACAGAACCAGTCTTGAACATTAAAGGAGAGAAACATAGAGATTTCAAGTTGTTCTTGGGAAAGGAAGTTGTAAAAGCTTTCACTCTTGATAAATGTACGTTTCTTAAAGAGATTGGTACTAAAACAACACCTCAAAGACGTGATCCTATAATGGACAAAGTGAGAGATGGTCTAAGAGTGATAGAGCCTGCAATTCTAGATGATTATGGAGTTCAAGAAGCTTCCAATAAGAGAAATATTTTTCAATATCTAGAAGGAGCATTGTTGAAGCTGAAGATGACCAAGGCAAGGCGTGCCTTACAAGTTTCCATATCTGGTGGAGTGAGTAAAACTCAAAATATTAGTTATATTAAACTCGAGAAAGAGCTGATCCTCCATTTGATCAAGGTGAAGATAGATATGATCCAGATTTGAGGACAAATTTTTTTGAAGAGGAGAGAGATGATATGATCATGGAGAGCACCAAGGAAGATCTAGAGGAGACATTGCTCCTAACTATTGTACCAATTTCAAGAGTTAGAGTTAAGAAACTAAAGGAGGCACTAAACCGGCTAAATCAAGTGAATTTGGGCAAAGAGAACACAATAGAGCTTAAACCACCTGAGAAGACTTATGGGCATTGCTCAGCACAAAAGAAGTCCTAGATCAACTGACTCATCCTAAAGAAAACTTTTATTACATACTCATCTCATCTAGAGCATCCCACGAACTGGAACCAGTCCAATCCGAGTTCAGATGAAGAAGTTGTTCACTTTTCATATTAGGCGAACTCGAGCTGACTCAATTTAGACCTACGCGTGTTCAATGGAGGATTGCGATCAGTAAATAAGAAATCAAGTTATGAACCAAATTGTTTTGGAATCCGGATTCATCAAAGAAGCACGAAAAAATTGATTCACATCAAAACCGATTCAGGCTTTGAAGATATGGATTTTACAAATTGGTGGATTTGTTCCAAGCCAAATTACGTGTCCAAGCCAAAGGTCATGCTGCACAGCCCGACCCAGAAATGATCTCGACACAAGACCACTTGGAGAATATTAATGGATCTCTTAGGTTTCCAACAAGACCAATACCAGAGGAAATAAACATTATATTCCAAATATACTCCCCATTTTCCTAAATGGGTCGACCTGGTTCTATACTTGAAGATTTTAGGCCCCATTGGCTTGTGCAGATTTATGTTTGGCATACATGAGGATTCTTTACTAAACCCAGAGTGAAGAAATGACTCAGCCCATCTTGTTTCTTATTTCAAAGGAGTTAAAGAGACAAGAAACTCAAGGGTTATTCAAAGAACATCAAGAGTCATTCAACATTTAGTTAATGTTTGTCTTTATTTCTGGTCTGAGATTGCCTAGCTTTCTACACATTTATACTCTATATAATCATGTAATCTCATTTGAGAAAATCATCAGTTGATCAATATATTGTCTTCTTTCTTTAAGAGTGATTCTTTTTTTGTTCCTTGAGAACATTTTCGATCATTTGGACGTTATCCTTTGATCAACTTGCAGTGAGTCATATATGTGGTTCCATTGTCTAGTGAGTGATGCGTGCTAGGGTTAGCGGATTGCAAGTAAGTTTTAAATTTATAAAATCCTAGGATTTTGCAAGTGCATAGTTGTGCGATATAGTACTTAGGGTGTCGATCCACAGCGGAGGATGTCTAATCTGCAAAAACTTCAAATGGAGATAAGTAAGCAAAATAATAAACTCACGGGGTTTTTCTGTTTGTTTTGGGTTTTTACAGGAAAAGAAAAGATAAAGTAAAACTAAACCTAAGTCTAACCTAAATCGATAAATAACTAAAAATGCAATAAGGTTGAGTTGTTAAGGAAAATATAAGGAATGCTCGATTCAAACTAGGGTTCTAAACTCATAGGGGTCAACACAGACTTCTCCTGTTTACCTTAATCGATATCTAAGTATTTTCCGACTAGTCTCAGGGTGAATATCTTAATCTATTTCTAGTATCTGCATGGAACTAGAATATGCACTTGTATGGCTAACCAACTCTCGTCACCTTAACCAGCTAATCACTTAAACTCAACAATCTTTTATCTCTTGCCACGAATAAGATCATGCATTACTAATAGAATTCGTTTTTGCTCATATCTTCTCTACAGATATCTTCCGTCTCCTAGCTATGGTGACTATGTTCTTCCGAAGCTATATCTGGCGATCTGATACATCACTCTTGTGGCTCTGATCAATCGTAGGTTCAGAGATTAGTTCATGACTCTAACCTCATATATTAGATTCAACTTAGAAGAGATGAGATCTAGAATATGGCTGAGAAAAAATAGCAATCCTAATCAAACATATAGATCCCGTCAATGGATCCTTAAAAGTCAACTACTAAACTACTCTAACATGATGCAGGAAAATATATACAGATATGAAAGATGCATAATAGATAGATAGATAAAAATAAAGGAGATAAGCTAAAGGTTCAAGGGAAGAATCCCTCTCTCCTTCGCCTAACCCTAAGAAACAATGTTTGGTGGCTCTAAAACTCATTACTGGCGGAGAAGTGAAGGAATTTTGAGAA
The DNA here is from genome assembly GCF_000478725.1 of Eutrema salsugineum. NCBI lineage: Eukaryota > Viridiplantae > Streptophyta > Magnoliopsida > Brassicales > Brassicaceae > Eutrema > Eutrema salsugineum. The sequence goes on along the minus strand of NW_006256797.1, from coordinate 760,376 downwards.
AACTTTGTTTTTGCGTCGAAGCAGGTATACCCATAAGTAATGAGAGAAATGATCAAGAAACAAAACATAGTATCGAATCCCACTCATGCTAGATATATGATATGTCCATAAGTCAGAATGAATTAAATAAAAGGGTTCATAACACTTGAGTTTGAGATGCAAAGAACGACTGTTTTATTGATTTTCCTAAAAAACAAGGTTCACAAGAAGAAGGACCTAGGCCTTTATACATAAAGTTGGATTGGAAGAAAAGATAGAACAAATTGAAGAATTATTGATGTAGCCTAGTCTTTTTTGCCATAAATCAGGACTTGCAGCTAAAAGAGCGGTTGAAGATGCCGGTGATTTATTGAAGGAAGCTGGGAGAGAGTGGAGATCACCGGAACTGTCACATCCGAGCAGAGTTTTCCCACTTGGAAGATCCTTCAAAGAGAAACCAAAAGGATCAAATTCCACAGAACTGCTAAGAAATGTATTTATAGGTCCTAAGGTCTTCTTTAGGGCTTCTGTGGAGAGAACTGGCGAAATGGGCTTGATGTTGGGCCTTGGGACCGAGTTGTGGTGTACCACGGGTGAGAGTCTTTCGAGGCTGGTGAAATGATGGTTCACCGCGGGTGAGAAGTGTGGGGCGCAGCCAGAAGGTGTTTTGCCTCGGGTCAGCTGAAGTTCGGACTGGTTGACGGGACAACTTGATTTTATGTATCTTTTGATTGCACTGTTGGATTATCCTGAAGTAAAGTGCTATTGAACTTCAGCTGGATCCGCTTGAATATATCTAAGTTTGAGATGGATCAGACGGTGAGAAGGTCTCTATTTGAAGCTGAACTTCTGGCGGTTTGACTCTGAGCTAAAAATGTGGATTTTCTCTATTTTGCTATGTTTTTCTCTAAGTTTCCTGAAAAAAATCTTGAAACTACAAATATGGAAAAACTCTAATAAAAACTCCTCAAACTAATTTAAACATTTGAAAAAGCATTTGAAATCAATAGTGAAATGGGTACAAATACGGTGTTATCAGTGAGTCATATCCAAAAATCACAGCTCGATTTTTTTTGGTGTGTAATACTCAAACAATCACGTAATTGGCTTGTCTTGGTGTGTCATATTCAAGGAGTAATTTAGGCAAATCAAGAGTCTTTCCGCAGCTACCTGTGTAACCATTCGTTCCACACCCCTTGTTCATGTGTCTTACGAACCATTGAAGCAAGGTTTATCCCTTGGGAGGATTGTATCAATCATACTGATCATAGTTTAGTTTATCTTCTCCGCGGTTGTTTAGATCAGCCATCTTTAGTGTTCTTTTGAGTTTTTGGAGTTCTCTCTTGTTTTTAATCTCATCTAAGAGTGGTACAATGTCAGGAGAAGTTCTCCTAGTTTTCATGCACCTCAGAGCAAAGATAAAAAGAGATATCAGAAATAACAGCAGAAAAAACTCGAAGATCAAGTGGTTTAGAGCAGAAATTAGAACAAGAAATCAAACAAACGACTATCAAATCCCCAGTAACAGCACTAAAAACTTGATGCAGTGGGTAATGACCTAACAAGTTTTACGCTAAAATAAAGTTGCAAGTGCACAACAAAATCAGTAGTACTCTATAGGCAGCTTTCATCATCTAATGCGATTTCACACTTTCAACTCTAGATCTGGTAATTAAATGGGACTGTCGTGGGTTTAATTCACCTACAAACAGATGCCAGGTGATCAATCAAGAGAACATGCATTGATAATAAGAATTAACAAAAGAACCATCTAATAAACTCGATATCGATCCATGAGAGCCCCTTCGATGGCCCTATACCCAACAAGGGAACTACTCAGACACGGCTGAACTCAACACCATCATTGGTTTCTAAGAACACAATAAAGTTTTTTTTAAAAAGAGAGATAATGAAAAGCTTCTCTTATTGAAGAACAGAGTGGCGAGAAAGCTTCTATACAAGGCGAATAAATCTAAAATATAAAGTGGCTAGAATTTTTTCTCTGTCTAGAGCATGAAATAGATATCTAAGAAGGACTTAAAGAACATGTATTTATAGTCTTCAATCTCTTGGAGATGTCTAGGGTATAGAGAAAAAAAGTTAGTGTAACTCTCATGATCAAAATAGGCTAGATGGGCTGAGCTAAGCTGGCCCTGGGTGCGTCCTCCTTGGTCATGGGTGTGGTGACTTGAGCCACGACCAGGCTGGTTCTTGGTTTGGCTTGTTTCTGTTTCAAGACTTATCATTTGTCTTCAGTGCATTAGGAATATCCGGAGATCTAATCATTGGAATGTCTCCAAACCAACTGCATTTAAAAGGTGGTTGTCTCTTCTTTGTTAGACGGTGAGAGTCTTCTCTAATTGCAAGACTTTCTGACGGTCCAAATTTATCCAAAACGTACTTATGCTCCAAAATGCACTCTTTGATCCAAGTTATCTGATAAATCTTTTAAAACTCTATAATATAGGAATCAATTAAAAACCATTGAAAAACAGAGGTAAAACACCTGCATAATATGAAAAAATGATCCATTAAGTCGGTAAAAATTGGGTGTTATCAATCATACCTGAGAAGGACCAAGCGGGCATCCCAAACAACCTCAGCCCCACCCGAGCTACAGATGGAGAAAACCAATGTATGTTAACTCTTTTGGTAGGTCAAGAAGCTTAGAACACTGAAGATCAAGCAGGAAAAGCTTCCACAAAGCAAGAATCCGCCGTTTTAAGTAACTTAACCGCTAGCGACTAGAACATTTTCAATAAAGACTTTAGACACTACAAGAAAACACAGTTTTTGTGACTACCTTTTGTGACTCTTTTTTTGGTCGCAAAAAAGAGGGACGATATTGTTACTAATTTGCGACTAATAAGCGACTAATCGTAATGCAGAGGTAAAATAGTCGCAAACTACCAACAAAACAAATTAGTCAAACATGAGTCTCTTATTTGCGACTAATTAAAGACCGGCAATCGACTATATAATTATGGTCACAAAAGAGTGGGAAATTAAGACAAATTAGCGACTCTCTTTTTAGTCAGAAATTGAAGTCGCAAAAATAGTCCCAAATTAGCGACGGATTTGCAACGAAATATATATATATAGAAAACATATCTTCAACAATTTTTATAGCAGTGATTAAAGTGTCTTAAAATACCCACTAATTTGCAACCGATATGCGACTAACACCTGAAATTATGACTGGTTTGCTACTATTTAGCAACTACTTTCGATTTTCAAAAACAATTCATCAATATAGAATTGTAAATATGTTAATTCTTAAGTTTTTACAAAGATTTAACTAATATATACACTGAATCATGATAATAGAGAAAAAAAGTTTATAATTCCAAACTTTTCTACTTATGTTTGTATATTCTCATAACATGTAGTAAGTATATATGTGTTTTATATGGAATGACTTTGAAAGATATATCTTTCAAAATTTACTTATCATATCTTAGTTTATTATTTAAAAATAGAGTTATTGTAATATCATGTTTATGTTAATCTAAACTCTTAAAGTTTAGGGTTTAGAATATAGATTTGTCATTCATAAATATAGTCACCAATTAGTCGCACTTTGTGACTAATTCGATACAATTTTGCTACGAGTTTAATGTGAGACAATTTTGTGATTATTTTGGGACTCCTCCGTTATTTACTAGGTCACCACTTGTATCCTTTTTGTTTCTCGCTCTTTTTTTTCTTTCTATTGTCGGTCCCCTTTCTCTCAATCTCAGAAACTCTTCTCTCTGAATCAACGATAAAACCCTAATCTTCCCTTCTCCTTCCATTGCTCTCTTTAGTTTCTTCTTTTCTCCACCTTCGATTACTTTCTATATTTTCTTCTGCTCTCAACTAATCCCCAAACCCTAGCTGCGGATTTGGGGGCTTCAGATCCACCGAATCGAACCCTAAATTGCCTCTCTCCCTTTGTATCCCCACCGGAAAAGCAACCTTTGGTATGGACAACAGTGATCTCGCCTCCGGTTATGGCTCCTGCTTCGGTTCAGGTATAATTTCTTCTTTTGCTTTTCGTTTCAATTTGTTTCATCAAGTCCTATCTCGAGAGAGAGCGAGAGTCTAACTCCATATACTGATGTAGTACTTGTACTACTTTCTTGTATTTCTTTTAATGGATTTTATCCCAATTTCTATGGTTTATTCTGTTTTATGATTCAAGATTCTAGTGTTGTGAATCTACCACTGTAGCCACTTTTTGGGTTTGTATATGTATGTACTGATTTAGTGTCTGCATATATAATAGGTTGTTTTTCTGCTTATGTGTTCAAGTCTGAATGTATATTGAAATTTTAATACTATGTCCAATCATGTGGATTTTTGACGATTCTGTGGATGATAAAGAGAAGGTTGGGGTTGATTCTTCTCCACAGGAAGAGGAAGAGCAGAAGCGCAGCTACAGATTTATATGGCCAAGTGTTGCCATTGGTTATGGGATTAATCTCACCGTTGAGAACTGAATCGTTCCTGAAATGATACAGATGGTGTGCCCGAGTTTTTCTCTCAATATATCTAAACTCAAGAGTGCAATTCTTGAGATGTATTAAGAAGGTAAAGAGAAACTCAAGAAAAATGCACAAGGGAAACTAACCCTCGTGAGTCTTTGAAGGTGAAAGACATTTATGTTGATTGTTTTATTATGGAATACGAGATTAAGAGCAACGTCTCGACTTTTCTTTTGTCTAAGTATGCTAACTAAATAATTTGGATCTGTTGCAGGGAACTCTTGAAGATTCTTTCCTCGTAGACCTTGAAGTGTTATCTGACAATGAAGTGAGTGTTCCTAAAAAACTGATTACTAATCTGTTTTGTATGCCTTTGATACTAGACTTGTCATAGTATTTACTTGGAGGAGCTATGTTTTAACTGTAGTTTGTTCGATTATTTTCTGTATATTCAGGATGAGAATGATGGTGATGCTTGAAAGGAGGATGAAGATGTTCACATGGACATAGCAGACTTAGAGACCCTTAACCTTGATGATCTCGATATCAATGTTTTTAATATTTGATTGGTGGATTGTTATGGTAAATGTTGGATATTGAATTTTATGTATTAGTATTTTTTTTTTTTGTAATTTTTGGATATGGAATCGGATGTATGGAATTTTAATTTTTGTTTGTCCTTTTACTGGTAATCGCTAATCAGTCTCTAAATAAAGACTGATAGTGGGAGTCATATATTAGTTGCTCATATACGACTACATTTTAGAGTCACAGTATCGTCAGAAAAAAAACGTCTGTTTTGCGATCAATTTATTTAGCGACTAAAGATTTGCGACTATTTTTTTGGTCAGAAATAAGTCGTTGATGAGTCATTTGCGACTATTTTGAGACTCTTTTGTAAGTCACAAAAACTGTGTTTTCTTGTAGTGAGAGCTTCAAAGTGTGGAATCGTTTTTAATAGGTTGTTTTAGACCTTGGGATTATTTTTATAAATGCTAGGGTGCTAGATTATGATGGAAAACAGAGCTCTTTCTTGGTGATTCACTGTTTTTGAATTTTGAAAATTGTTGCAAAATAATTTATGGAAAAATCAATTTTTCTTGAAAAAGTGATGAATCTGTTTCTTGCTGAGTTTTTGCTTTGCATTTTTGTTTTGCATTGCTATGAATTCATTGGACTGATGCTTGGCTTGAGAAACTTGTTCATGTGCTTTAGAAATCGATTTTTGCAACAATTTTTCAAAAAATTTCAGAACTTTGTGAAACTTGATCTTGTGCTGATTTGTTTCTGAGAAAATCTTTTGCAGATGACTGAGAGAACCAATGCTCTAGCCCGCATGAAGAGAGGTTTTGCATCCAAAGACAAGGGCTTGGTCTCAGGATCTTCAAAGCCAAAAGGAAATGGCCAAGGAACCAAGAAGGGCACAAAGCAAAGAAGGAGTGAACAAGAGCCATAAAGAACAAGGAATGAGGAGAATTCTTTGGTGGTTGCTTCTGGTTCAAAGAAGAAAGGAAAACAACTGGCTGTGGTATCTGAAGATGAACAAACTGAGAGTGGTTCACGCAGCTCAGCTGGAGATTCCCAAAGCGCCATTGAAGACGCACCCAAGAGGATCAAGAAAACTAAACCAGAAACACCTGATTATCTGGCCAAGTTTCAGCAGATGGGAATCCAGCAAGGGAGGTTCCCTGATGTGGATTTTTTGAAGAAGATTGGCATCTATGAGGATGTCAAAACTTTGCTTGGGAACATGGGCATTGAATCACTCTTGGAGCTGAGAGAGATCGCATATGAAGAGGAGTCTCAAGAGTTCTTGGCTTCTTTTGATGCTTTTATGTACTACCCAAGGGATTCAAAGATACTTCAAGGGGATGGTCTTGGATACATGGAGTTTACGGTGAAAGGAGAGGCCTACAGAGTGCTATTCAGGGAATTGAATGAGATATTTGGGTTTTCTGCGCCTAAAAACATACCTCTCTCCAACATGATCGGTCTTAGAAAGGAAGATGTTCAAGCTTTATGGGGATCAATTGCTTCTGGGAAGTACACAGCTGGGGCAGCTAAGTCCTCTTGGATAAGAAATCCAGTGCTGAGATATGTCCACAAGATCCTTTCTCACAGCTTCTTCTTCAAGCTTGATGTTGGGAGAGTTCATAAAGGTGATCTGAATCTCCTTGGTGTGGGGATGAAACAGTTGATGCCAACTTATGAAAATGGGAAGCCCTATGAAGGATATGCTTACACACCTTGCCTTGCCTCTCAATTAGCAAGGTCTTTCATGTTCTACAAGGAGTGCATTTGGGGTTCAGCAAAGAAGGATGCAAAGTTGGCCCATGGTTGGATTGTGACAAAGATTTTGAAGGCAAGAGGATACAGGTTTAAGGAAAGCAAGGCAAGGTTTGACCTGATCAATGAAGCTCATTTGTGTAGGATCGGTTTCTTTCAAGGAAGAGTTGGAGCCAAGCTGGTTTACAACTTCAAGTCCTTCATTGATGAGCCAGTCCAAGCTCTCTTACCCAATCCCTCCATCACCACAGTCCAAGTAAAGAGGAACATTCACTTCTACTTGTTGAAGGAAGAGCTGTACAATGTCCAAACTGATCCACCAATCCTCAAATACAAGAAGGCTTGCAGAGAAGAAGCTAACAAGGAAAAGAAAGCACCCGCTGAAGCTGCTGCCGCTAGTGCTGCTGGTGCTGTAGATGAAGGTCTGCCTCCACCTCAAAAACGTTATGGTGGGAACAGATATCATTTGGATGATTACAACTGGGAGGAGCCAGGCACTTCAGGGTTTAGAGCTCAGCAAAAGATTGGTGTCCTCTAACAATGGTGCAAGTACCAGGACAAAACGATACACAAGATGGCAAAGTGTATCAAGGAGATGAAGAAAAGGATCAAGAAGCTTGAGAACCCTTGCAGAGGTGGATCTCCAACACCGGTCTAACCAAGACACAGGGAAGAGGTTGGAGAGAGTTCCGCCAATTGCACAGCACTGGTCCCATATGGCACAGCATGGGTGGATCTTGAAGATGGTTCTGATGAGGCAAGCCATCACTCCTGGGAGACACCATCCGTTCACACGTCCAACCCCTCTTACTCTTTGGGGTCCGACTTCCACAGCTCTTAGGTAACACTCCACACATTGTATATATGCATGTAGTCTTTCTTTTCTCTTTTGCATTTTTCTTGTTTATTTTGCTTTTACTCCTTTCTCATGCTTTTATAACACAAGGGACTGTGTTATTTAAGTGTGGGGGAGGAGTTTCATCTTTTACTAATAATATTTTCCCTGTTCTTATTTTCTACTTTGAGTCTTGAGTCACATTCTTGCATGCATTCTTGTAGTTACATCTAAGTGCATATAAAAACCAAAAAAAAAAAATCGAAAAATAAAAAAAATCTCAAAAAAAAAAATGCTCATGTAGTTGCATTCTCATTATTAGGATTGAGTCTAGTTGCATATTCATATAGGCTGCATCAATGCAAGGGAGTGATGATAGGTTTTTCCTTGAGAGAATATCACTTTAAGAATTCGGTTCACTGCCCTAGTTTCTAGTTCTTTGATGCATGTAAACAAGAAAGAAATCAAGACTGATCCATGCTTTGAACTTGTTGAGTGAATCAAGCTTTGATTTGTTCCAGCCTTATCTAAGTGAGAACCATAATTTGACAATCTAATTATCATTGTTTGTGCATGTCATTGTGAACTCATGGGTACCCTTAAAATATTTGAGCTCTCTTATCCTTTTTACCACTGTTTGCTAACTCAAATAGCTGTTCTCTTATCTTGAGACAGTTCCCTGCCTTGAACCAAACCTTCCTTGAAGCCTGAAACACTACAGTGAGAGATGTGAGGCCTTTTTCTGAATAAACCTGACAGAAAGTGTTGGGTTTAGGGGCGACAAGAGTAGAGTCTCATGTAGATCTAGCTCTGCATCATGAGTCTAGAGTAGGCTAGGAAGAGATCTTGAGAAACTCTGAGTGGAAAAGAGGAAGTTTGAGATGAGAACCAGGGGATGGAAAAGAAAAGAAAACGGTTTGGGGTCTGCTGTTTAAAGAAAGAAAAGCTCTTGTGTTTTGAAAAGAAAAGTCTAGCCTCTAAGTAAAAAGAAAAGAAAAGAAGCCAAAAGGCTCAAGTGTTTGAAAAGAAAAGAAAAGAGGCTAGACAGTGTTATGTGAGAAAGAGCTAAGTGGAAGGTTCAGACCCCAAAGCCTGAGTTTAAAGATGAAAAGATGAATCCCCTGGAGTGAGAAGTGAAGTGAGGAGTGGGTTGATGAGGCAACGATTGCCTTGAGAGAGGATGTGATCTTCATGGGAGTAGAGTTAAGGAGAAAGACCAATTTGGGGCATTGGGTAGATGGGATTCTGCTCTTGTATGCACCAGTTGCCTTTTACCCTTAGCATTATGTTAAAGTTTATTCCTTCTTGAGTGATCCCTTAAGCTGCATGGAAACCATAAGCATTAAATGATATCATCTTTGTCTCATAACCCTGTCCCAAGACAAGTGAGTTCACATGATTTGCATAAGCATGATTCACATGAGCTTTAATGAATATCAACAGGTTGGAACTATGGCTGTTTATGAAAACTTAAGCTTGAGCTTGATTCATTTGTTGATGAGTATGGCTAAAGTTTTGTGAGTAATCTTGTTTGCACTGCATCTTAGAATTAGCAACTAGGACAGTGAGCCTTGAATTCTTTTAGTGATACACTCTCTCATTAAGAAATATGAACTCCCAATGCATCCAACCTTTTTCTCTCATTTGTTTTTTTTTTGCTTGAGGACAAGCAAAGGACAAGTGTGGGGGAGTTGATATGTTCATAATTTGCATCATTTAGGTTGTATATTTCATTCCAAATCATGTTATTTCTCGTGCATATTAGGTCCTTAGGTGTTGTTTTAGGACTTAGGAGTGTCATTAGGTCCCAATGAATCTTTGCATGTTTGGAGTGTCTATCAGGTGTATTTGGAGCTATTTGGAGTTGAAAAGGTGAAACCAGGAAGAGAAACGGTGATCAGAGCTTGAAAGATGGTGAAAATGGGTTTTTGGAGGTTCTCAGCGATTTTCACGTACCGCAGGAAGCTTTTCTCGGCGTTTTTCATGTACCGGGGGTGAACCTCTCGGCCAAAACACGTACCGCTGTTCAAGTTTCTCAGCCAAAAACTCTGGATGCAGATACAACTCCGAAATCGCACCACCGGAAAATCTTGCCAGCCGATTCAGATTACAGGGTCTTCAGAAAAGTTGGAGATAATCGAGTCAAGAACCCAGGACAGTTCGAATCAGTGCATTTGGAGCCCTGAGCTGAAAATACGGTCACCAGAAGACAGACCTATCTAGCATCCATTCCGGAGCAATCCGATACGTCTGAAAGATCACCTGTCCGGGGAACCTTCCGATCTAATTAAGCTGTCGGGAGATTCATCAAAGTTGGAGAGGATTGGATCATGGTTCCAGAGCAAGTGGAATCATAGGATTTGGAGGCGTGAGCAGAGAGTAAAGCTTACCGGAAGGCACGCCTGTCTCGCTACCGTTTTGGACCAACCCGATGAGCTGCGAAGATTGCGAAGGACGATGCACTTCCAGACCGATTCAGTCTACAGGGACGTCATCAAGATTTGAGATATTTGAGTCCTCTTTCCAGAACGTTTGAGATAATTCAATTTGGAGCCATGAGCAAGAAGATAACGTTTCCGGAGTGGACACATGTCTAGAAGCTTCTTTCTAACCGTGTCAATAAACTGCAAAGATGAGCCTTCCGGGGAACCTTCCACTTTCAAAGCGCTGGGTTCCTTCACCAAATGTTGAGATGTTTGAGTTCCATTTCCACTGCAGCTGGAATCAAGCCGTTCGGATCTATATTCTGGGAGTTACTCTCCCCCGAATGTGAAGTGGTCCGAGGAGACCTGAAGCCGGCGAGATAGTCTTGCGACTTGGTTAACTCGCAATGCCTGTAGATTAATGTCTGGGGATTAAGCTGCGTGTTGAGATGTGCGAGTAAGGTAACTCTGGGTAAGGTCAAAGGTTCCTGAGCAAGAAAAATACTAAGTCCACAAGCGTGCGACTTGAACATGCGAGTTGGCCAAGCTGTGAACTGAGCCGCATGAAGACTCGCAATTTACACCGACTTGAGCCGCGACTTGGGAGTAACGAAGACCGTCCCACACATATTTCTGAAGTTCTGTGCTACATGGTTGTGCGAGCTAGGGAGCAAAGGGAACTGAGCCGCATGAAGACTCACAATTTACACCGAGAGAGGAGTGCGCCCTGGCTTACATGATTTTATCTCGCTGAAGTTTCTTTCTATGCCTTTGTGAGTTAGGCATGCGACTTGGGACTAAAGGATGACCAACTCGCACACATATTCTCCCCAGATTTCGTCTTGGTCATGCTGGTTGAAGAGAAGGAAGACTGAATCGCACGAAGACTCGCAGAACACACCTAGATGGGCATGCGGCTGAGATTGAAGGACTTAAGGCTTACAAGACTGCTTCTTTGGCTCTGCAACTTGGGCATGCGACTTGGGAAGCTCCTTACCAACTCGCACACTTGACATTTTACCCATTAAAGCCGGGTCAGGACCCAGTTTGTTCCGGGCTGACCCGGTTCGTTTTAAGACCTATATATAGTTTTTTAGAGTTTTACCCCAAGAACTTAAGCTTTATTCCTTTTGTTTCTTGCCTCTTTTGTGAAAGACTCCCTTTTTAGAAGAGTAATATCGATTTTTAAGGGTTCTAATCAAGAGAGTTTGAGAGATCTGTGAGTTTAAAGCTGCAAATCCATCATTATCCATCTTCTCCATCTCCATTTCTCATCATTAATCATGCCAATCTTTTCAACTTGCAAAGGTTTAAGAGAGATTAGTATGATTAGTGAGTAATCCCTATATTAAGGTCTTAGATATGTAGATTAGGGTGCTTAGGTGTTAGATTAGTGAGCTTAGGGATTAGATCATTCATACTCCATTCTCTACAACCTGTTCTCTATGCTAGATCCATACACATCATATGTGGTCTAGATTCTGGGCATTTCATGCAGCAAAAGTGTTTGATGAAATGCCTGAACCAAGGTTGTTAGAGGTTTAAGTATTTTTCATCATGGGAATGATTGTTTATATGCTTAAATGACAGATTAAACTGGTTCTCAATGCTTGTTAACTCATGTTTCACTAATGATTATTAGGTTAGAAACTGTTTTAACATAGAAGTTAATGCCTTCATGAGAGGATTAGCTTAGTTAATGATGTTTAAGTTGAATGGTTTGCTTGATCACATGATTCATTAGCTCATTAGTTTAGTACCAAAGGCACCCTAATCCACTATCATGTCTATGACCTTTCTCATCATCATACATACATTCTCATCTCATTTAGTCTATTTACTTGCTTGTTTAAGTTGATCATTAGCTTTAATTCTTATTTTAAGCTTGTTTAGTGGAAGTAACATCAAAACATCACTCATTTGGCTTGAATTAAGAACTGATCCTGCATCTTAGTGTCTACACATGATGGATTGATACCCTTTGTACTGCAAAGTGACAAAAGGGATTGATAACCCCTCATTTAGAGACTTGAAAACGTTATCAGTTTCTTTATTTTTCTTCTTCTTATATCTAAACCGATGATGATATCTACCTCTGCCATGTCTGAGTAGTCACCTAGTTGGGTGAAAGGGTAATCCAAAGGGACCCCATGTTCGAATGACATCTAGATTTTTAGGAAAAAGGATTTTGATTTTTATCATGATTCTCCCATTCATCCAAATCTCAAAGCGGTAATTCTGGATTGATCACCCAGAATCCGATCCTAGGTTAAATCTAAGCAACGAGAGTGTTGTATCTAGGTTTCCTGAACTGGATCTTATGGACGTCACTGTCGTAGGAGACGAAAGCTACCTACAGAGGATACGTAAGCCGAGATAGATTACGATCTACAATGCATGATCTTGTTCTGGCATGAGAGCGAGAGTAAATTGCCATGAACAAGTGATTAGATGATTAGGGTGACGAGAGTTGTCTAATCTTAGATGTGTCTATCCTAGTTTCAGAGTCATATAAAATCCTTGCCTAAATTCCTTGTGTTTTAGAACATGAACCCTAAAGATGAACCTTGAACCAGCACCGTTTTTCATATAGTTTTCAACTGATTTTTATTTTTAGCATTTTAATTCTCTGCATAATTAGATTTAGTGACAAACCAAAACCCCTTTTTAGTAGATTAAGTTTACGATTGTTTTTAGCATCATTTAGAGGTCCTCAACACACAAATCCCTGTGGATTTGATCCCTAAATACTACTACTGCGTTTGCTGTGCACTTGCAGTTGTCTAGGGTAAAACTTGTGTTGCCCACTGCACCCACATCACCAACACCCCTGAAAGATTCATCCACCCAATAGTGGAGAGGAATGCCGCGAATGGTTACCCAGAAAGTTACAGTAGTTAGGAAGTCATCCCAGATTTTGGTTCCCAACGCTTCAGAGAGAAGGTCCATTTGTTAAAATGGTAAGGCCTCTTCTTCAGCACCTTCTTGAGGTCCTCCTCCGAGTCAAAGTCGAAATGGAACCTTCCATTTCCGAGGTCAACACCACGAACACGTCCAGCAACTTCCCAAATACCGGATCTGGGAATGAAAGTGAGAAGTGCCTCTGTGCTCCTACCATCGACGTGGAAGGTCCTTCCAATGAGGGTGAGCCTGAACCTTGCGAGCAGAGCAGAGTTATCAAACGGTGGGATAACCACCGGAGTATCCTCCTCCGAAGAGGGATTTGTGTGAGAAGGAGAGTTCTTTCCAGAGTTCGTCATCGAGAGAGAGGATGAAAAGGGGAGACAACAATTTGAGGCAAAGAAATCTGAAGTGAAGAAAAGGAGAGAAAGGGAAACAAGAGTGGGGAAGACGAAAGTTTAGAAGAGGGTAGAGAATCAAAGCAAATGACAGAGGACAGGGAGAAAAGAACAAAGAAGAATGTTGGAGAAAAGGAAGCCAAAACTATCGAGAATCAAGAAGCAAAGGCCAACTTGAACGAGTCCATATAGTTCGGCACTAGAGAGAATATGAGAGCTAGGGCGAACTCATTTCAAAAAAAAAAAAAAAGAAAAATATGTTGGATAATAATTATCCACGTAGGTGGGGTAGGTAACAAAATTTGTTGTCCATTTACTTTACCTACCACCTTTCTCCTTCGTTGTATAAATATATGTTGCACAACAATAATGAGAAGCTGTACGAAGAAGAATCAGTTTTGTGCTCCCTCTCTCTCTCTCGTCTTTCTCTCATTCTACCAAAACAAAGAATAATACAATATATATATATATATATACATATACAAACACAAATAACCTTACCTTATAATATATAGAAAAGAAAAGTTTATGTTTAGTTTATTTTAAATTTATATATTATTTCAGGATGATAAGCTCTGCCTTCTCCGAACCGTTGATTTAAATTTATGTTCAATTTATTTCAAGTTTACGGGATGATAGGCTCCGCCTTTCCCGAACTGATCGTTATGATAGGCTATGCTTTCACGATCATATGATCATATGGTAGACTATGTCTCCTTAGATCATATATATGGAGTGGAAGGCTAAGCCTCTTCCTTGATTTTATATTTGTGGAGTATAAGGTTATACCTCCTCTTTAAAATTATGGTAGGTTCTGCCTCCTCAATTATATAGAAGGTTCTGCTTTTATATTGCCTAAGTATATATTTTTATTAAATACGGATATTAAAAAGTTTTTGTCATGTTTCTTTAAAAAAAATATTAAATTGAATTTCTGCTAAATTTATGATATATATACATGTCAAATTTGGCGAAGCTCGAAATCCCTATCTTTGATGTGTCTAGTAAAAATTACATGTCATGAGCAGTAGGTGCAAAAATGCATTTAAGAGGAAACGGGCTTCTCGATACCATCGATAAATCGATAGCGATATCAGATGAGAAAAAGGCGAAAACCATGATATTTTTGCTCCACCACATCGATAATAGTTTAAAACAGGAATACATCACGAAAGAAGATCCTGTAGATCTTTGGTAATCACTCAAAGATAGGTTTGATCACCAGAACTATGTGATCTTACCGAAAGCCAAACATGAATTGTTGAACCTCCGGTTCCAGGATTACAATAGTATTGGTGAATATAAGTCTGCGATGTTCAGAATTACTTCTAGGATGATGTTATGTGGACAGGAGATAAGTGATTTCGTTATGATCGAAAAAACTCTCCAAACATTTCATCCTGGAAATGTAATCCTGCAACAACAATACCAGGCAAAAGGTTACACCACTTACTCGGAGTTGGTGCAAGTCCTCCTTGTGGCTGGACAAAATAATCAGCTCATGATGTTAAACCATCAAACTCGTCCAACTGGATCATCGCCATTTCCAGAAGCGAATGTAGCGTCATCCAGTCAAAATAATAGGACTGAACACGGACGCGGGCATGGTCGAGGCTGTTACCGCGGTCAAGGACGAAGTCGTGGACAAGGAAGACAAAATGATGTTGGTCGGGAAGCAGAAAAGCAAAAAGAAATCGCTTGTTACAGATACGACATGAAAAATCATTGGGCATGTACCTGTCGTACGCCAAGACACTTAGCTGATCTATACGGAGCATCACAAAATGCCAAATAAAAGGATAAAGAAAAAAATTTTGAAACCAATTTCATCTCTGCTGAAGCTAGACCTTCCTTTGATGGCATAAGTGATTATACTCATCTTGATATCGCTGATTTCCTTGTTGACCCCAAAGAATCAACGGAAACAAAGCGATTAAGATCGGCGTAATATAAAGTCTTCTTGAAGAAGACGAGAAAAACCAATGTAAATATAAATAAGAATGTAATATATTTTTGTGTAACAAGAAAAGGTTTTTCTTAATATAAAATAATTTCTAAAATCATGTTTTAGTTTATTAATGCATTTTCTTTGCATATTTAGGATGGAGATACATGTCTAGCAAGACAATGCTACGACACATACTATACTTAAAGATAAAAAGTATTTCTCCTGTCTCAAAATAAAGGACTCCACCGGAAGCATGAGTACCATATCTGGTAATGCAAATATTATAATTTCCGAGCTAATTTTTCAATGCCAAGAGGGACAAAGTTTAAAATAAGTGATGCGTTATATTCCCCCAAATCTAGCAGAAACTTGCTAAGTTTTAAAGATATCCGTAGAAATGGATATCATATAGCAAGTACAAATAAGAATGGCATTGAATATCTTTGCATTACATCTGAGAGGAAACATGTATTGGAAGAATTACTAATGATGTCCTCTGGGTTATATTGCACAAAAATAAATATGACTGAATCCTATGTTACAGTAAACTCGAGGTTTACTAGTACATTTAGAGTATGGCATGAAAGATTTGGCCATCCTGGATCAGTCATGATGAGAAGAATTGTGCAAAATTCGAGTGGCCACCCATTGAAAAACCAGAAGATTTTTCAATCGGGAGAGTTTTTATGTCAGGCATGTTCTCAAGGAAAACTCATAACTAGGCCCTCGCCAGCCAAAGTTGGGAATGAATCCCCTGTATTCTTAGAGAGAATACATGGTGATATATGTGGGTCGATTCACCCACCGTGCAGGCCATTTAGATATTTCATGTTATTAATTGACGCATCTAGTAGATGGTCACATGTGTGTCTATTGACCACAAGAAATATGGCTTTCGCAAGATTCATTGCCCAAATAATCAGGTTGAGAGCGCAGTTCCCTGAATATGCCATAAAGAAAGTCAGGCTTGATAACACTGGTGAATTCACTTCAGCAGCCTTTAATGAGTATTGTATGTCATTGGGAATCAATGTTGAGCACCCGGTTCCACATGTTCCTACAAAAAAATGGCATGGCTGAGTCTTTGATAAAACGGTTGCAGTTGATTGCAATACCGTTAATTTGAGAACAAAACTCCTATTTATTGTATGGGGACATGCTATATTGCATGCTGGGCATTGCTCCAGATGAGGCCAAGTGCATATAATGAATACTCCCCAATACAGTTAACATTTGGCAAGGAGCCAAATATATCCCATCTCCTTATTTTCGGATGTGCGGTCTATGTCCCAATAGCCCCGCCGCAAAAAACAAAAATGGGGCCACAAAGAAGATTGGGAATATATATCGGCTATACGTCACCAAGTATAATTAGATATCTTGAACCGGTAACTGGAGTTATGTTTACGGCACGTTTTGCCGATTGCCACTTTGATGAAAATGAATTCCCAGCGTTGGGGGGAGGATCAACAGAATCACCAAAGGATATCACATGGTGTACACAAACCTTGGCTTATCTTGATCGGCCTACCCATCAATGCGAGGTGGAAGTTCAGAAAGTTATACATTTGCAAAGTTTGGCAAACAAGTTACCTGATGTGTTCATAGATACGAGAAGAGTGACAAAATCATATATCCCTGTTGCTAATGCTCCATCAAAAAATAAATGTTCCGGAACAAGTAATTGATGGGAATAAAGCAAATGAACCGCGGGTTCAATTAAGGCGCGGGAGGCCGATGGGCTCGAAGGATGAAAATCCTCGAAAGAAAAAGAAATTGGGAGACAAGGTTCCAGAAGAACCGAATAAAGAAAAATGTCTTGAAGACATTGGTGAAAAGATTCTAGAAGAATGATGTGTGTTGTCGTGAGGGTTGTCAAGTTTTACCCTAAATGGAATCAATAGCCGCAAGTGCACAGCTGATCGATTGTAGTACTTAGGGATCGAATCCACAGGGAATGAGGATCTTTCCTGAAAAAGCCTTCAAAAGAAATATAAAGTAAGGAAGTCTAGAACCAGGCAATTTTTGTAAGGGTTTTGGTGGTGTCTTTAAAACGTAAAAACTAATCTTAACGAGAAAATACAGAAATTAAAATGACCTAATAACTAAACTTAACGAAATCGACTAAAAACGAGAAAAACGGCTAAACCTAATTGCTTAAATGAAAATCGATTAAGAGAATGAAAATAATGAACTAAAGCTAGCAATAAAATCGATGTAATCTATAGAAAAGAAGGCGCTGGGTTTCAGGGACGTTTTCTCTGGGGTATGAACGATTCAAAACATTGCCAGAGTGTAAATTTTATAAGATCTTAGCTTAAACTTTTCGAACTAGAGTCACAGATGTATGAATACGCCACTGTCGTGATCATAGACAACTATCTCTCTCAACCCTGACCAGTAGGTTTCCACTCTGGCCCTGGAAGAGAAAAGATGCATTATGTTTAAGACTCGTCAGCATTCACAAATCGCCCATAGGTAGGTTTCCACTCCTATTTTTGTTTTTCTCTCCCAAACTAGATCTGACACCGGATGAACACTTTCGTGTCACCAGGCATCTGGATCAGATTGTAGTTCATGACGCTACTCTCATGCAGCAAAAGTGAATTCAGAAGAAAAAGTTCTAAGATTCGGCTTCAATAGCTCATGGAATCCTCATCGAACATATATATCCCCATCAAAAATCCCTTAGACCCAACAATAAAACTACTCAGACATGATGAACGAAATCAAAAACATAGTATTAAAAAGTAGAGCAATAATCGAAATTGAAAAAGAAAGAACAAGGGTTCAAGCGACAAATCTCTCTCTCCCTAAAAAGCTAAAACTGAAAAAGTGTTCTAAAACAATAAGAGCAATTGAGGTGATACGAATTAGGATTCCTAAAACATGTATTTATAGTGTTCAAGACATCTTTGGGCGTCACTTAGGGTTTCTCCAAATGAGAGAATCATTTTGGGCTTTAGAAATGGGCCTTCTAACTCAGAGTTGGCTAGCCGGCGTCGGGAAGTGCGTGGGCCGTGATAACACCGTATTTTGACCACTTTTATGGATCGATTTGAAATACTTTATCTATGTTTTTTATTGCTTTCAAGTAATTTTATTACGTTTTTTTAGTATTTGTTGTTTCAAGACTCTTTTCAGGAAACTTAGGGAAAAACTTAGCAAAATGGATAGAAGACCAGATTTTCAGCTAAGAGTCAAACCGTCAGAAGTTCACCCCCGATTGAAGGCCTCCTCACCGTCTGATTCAGCTCAAATTAGGAGATCTCAAAGATTGAATTATCAGCTTTCCAGCACACTTTACAGCTTGGCAATCCAACGGTTCAATCAAAAGATACGCGAAGAGCAAGATGTCCCGTAAACCAGCCGGCAAGCATTTCCACCCGCAGCCAACAGCCATTTCACCACGGTTAGAGACTTCCCGACCGCGGCCAACCATCCATTCCCCGCGGTCACGCACATCCCGACCGTGGCAGCCAACTCCAAACTCGAAGGCCCATTTCTGAAGACCAAAATGACTCCCTCATTTGGAGAAACCCTAAGTGACGCCCAGAGATGTCTTGAGCACTATAAATACATGTCTTAGGAACCCTAATTCGGATCATCACCTTTTACACCATCTTGTTTCTTATTTTTTTTTTATACTTTAGCTTCTATGGAGAGAGAGATCTATCTCTTGAACCCTTGTTCTTTCCTTTTCAGTTTTGATTATTGTTCTACTTTTTAATACTATGTTTCTGATTTCGTTCATCATGTCTGAGTAGGTTTATTGTTGGGTCTAAGGGATTTTCGATGGGGATACATATGTTCGATAAGGATTCCATGAGCTATTGAAGCCGAATCTTAGAAATTTTTCTCCTGAATTTATTTTTACTGCATGAGAGTAGCGTCATAAACTACAATCTGATCATGATGCTCGGTGACACGAAAGTGTTCATCCCGTGTCAGATCTAGTTTGGGAGAGCAAAACAAAAATAAGAGTGAAAACCTACCTATGGACGATTTGTGAATGCTGACGAGTCTTAAACATAATGCATCTTTTCTCTTCCAGGGCCAGAGTGGAAACCTACTGGTCAGGGTTGAGAGAGATAGATGTCTATGATCACGACAGTGACGTATTCATACATCTGTGACTCTAGTTCGAAAAGTTTAAGCTAAGATCTTATCAAATTTACTCTCTAACAATGTTTTGAATCGTTCATACCCCAGAAAAAACTTCCCTGAAACCCAGCGCCTTCTTTTCTATAGTTTAACATTGATTTTATTGCAAGCTTTAGTTCATTATTTTCATTCTCTTAATCGATTTTCATTTAAGCAATTAGGTTTAGCCGTTTTTCTCATTTTTAGTCGATTTCGTTTAGTTTAGTTATTAGGTCATTTTAATTCCCATATTTTCTCGTTAAGATTAGTTTTTACGTTTTAAAGACACCACCAAAAATCTTGCAAAAATCGTCTGGTTCTAGACTTCCTTACTATATATTTCTTTCGAAGGCTTTTGCAGAAAATATCCTCCTTCCCTTTGGATTCGATCCCTAGGTACTACAATCGATTAGCTGTGTACTTCTGGCTATTGATTTCATTTAGGGTAAAACTTGACAACCCCCACACGACAGCACATCACGCCGCGGGGAATGGGTGCTTGGCCGCGGTCGGGTAGCCTCTGACCATGGTAAATGGCTGTTGGCCGCGGGTGGAAATGCTTGCCGGCAGGTTTACGAGACATCTTGCTCTTCGCGTATCTTTTGATTGAACCGTTGGATTGCCAAGCTGTAGAGTTTGCTGGAAAGCTGATACTTCCATCTTTGAGGTCTCCAAATTTGAGCTGGATCAGACGGTGAGAAGGCCTTAAATCAGGGGTGAACTTCTGACGGTTTGACTTTGAGCTCAAAATCTGGTCTTCTATCCATTTTGTTAAGTTTTTCCCTAAGTTTTCTGAAAAGAGTCATAGAACTAAAAATATTAGAAAAACGTAATAAAAGTACTTGAAAGCAATAAAAAATATAGAAAAATATTTGAAAATGATCCATAAAAGTGGTCAAAATATGGTGTTATCAACTCCTCCTGACTTAAACCTTTGTTTGTCCCAAAAAATAGGGAATGCACAAATCTCAGAGACATGAACTCCTAAACTAGAACCAAAGATCGTGCATCAATCCACAACTTAGTCTAGAAAATTCTCACCAAGACACAAAAGATACTAATCCACTTTTTCCGTCATACAAAACTTAAATAATCTAAATCTTGATCCCAGTCAATGTGCTCTCTACATTCATTAAGTGCAATAGTGAATTCTCATTAAAGACATCATCCAGGGTAGACGGCATTTGACATTAAAGGGCTGTTTAAGTGGTGGAGTGAAAGTGTTTCGGGTTACCTGATAAATCTGGAGGATGCAAGATGATATGCAAAACCGCAAGAGAGATAAGGACATGTTGATGACCGCAATTTTCAGTCACTTCTCCTTGTCCAATGTTGTTGCATAATCCTTCCTCCTTTGTTGTGAACAGTTATTCCCCCAGACTTAGATTCTTTCCAGGAATCATAAAATGATCTCCAAACTCCATAAAATCGAACTCTAGTTGCCTTGGGACTTAAAATTCGACCTCTCTAGACTCTCTAAGGCTTTTATTTCCTTTCCTTTCCTATTTTTGGATTTTTTTTTTTTAAAAAAGGGAAATGCCTTTTAAAGAGAGAGAGACTAGAGGACGAGATTGTACCAAAATTTGAGATTTTTCTAAGGCAAACTGAGTTTCCTTATGTGTTGAATCCTTCCGGGAAGTTTTCCAGCAAAATCGCAGGTCTCTGTCTTTGGTGACTGAAAACTGCGTCGTTCCTCTTTCTCTCCAACGTTTTTACACGTATCTGCATATAAGACAATAGAAAAAACAAGAGTGCATGTGGTTTGAAAGAGGCTTGGTTAAGGTGGGGAACTAGCTAAAGATGAACTAGCCATTCAGGATCAACAGAGAGTGGTAAAAATGGTAAAGGAGTCCTGAATGTATGATTCGTTTTCCTGGTCTAATGCTTCAATGAGAGAATTAAGTCCAATTTAAGTCCAAATAAAACAGAGCTAGTGTATTCTTTTATCTAAATCGAAATCATTCAAATTCCTCTGGGGTACTTTGTTTCAAATGTGCTTAGCTACCACCTAGTCTAGTCCTAAATCATGAATGAGCATGTCACTAGGAACAGTCTAAAAGCACACAGTCAACTATCATTGATTCATGTTCACCATTCCCTTTAAAACGTATTATTTTTTGAAAACCGAATTTGCAAAAACTTAAGGTAAATGCAAAAAGTGTAGATAATGCAAGACTCATGAAAGAAAAGTGGTTAGAAAGGGATGAAATTCTCCCCCCCCCCCAGACTTAAATCACATTGTCCTCAGTGTGAAACAAGTCAAGATTGGATGAGAAAACTGCATAGATAATCAAATTTGGTAAGGTCAAAGAGAACTTACCTGGATCCGGGATGCTGGTGGAGATGGACCGGATCCATTCGAAGAAGTTTGGGAAGGTGATAGGTGGTGATGGAAGGTGGTGGGAAGTGATGAATGAGGTGGATTGGGGTTTGGTGAGGTGCAAAGAGGTGAAGTGGGTGGTTTGGGGTCAGGTATTATCTGAACGATCATTTACAGCGGTCACGCGACCGCGGTAAAATGGTGATCGGCCGCGGTCAGAAAGACGCGGCCGCGGTCGAAGTGGTGTTTCCCGCGGTCAAAACGCCTGCGACTGCGGGGTCTTAATATGCAGTCTGTTCCTGCTTCTCCTTGGTTTCTGCTGGGCCGAGCAGTCAGGGAGCATCCTTCTTTTTGGTTTTTTCAGATTTTTGATTTTTTTGGCTTTTTTAATTTATTATGAGGAACACCTGAAACTAAGAAAAAAAAAAATCAATAGAAAAAGAAAGAAAAATCCTAAAGAAAACAATACCTAAATGGGTTGCCTCCCATTAAGCGCTTCTGTTAGCTCGACTTTGGTGTAGGACGTGGCTTTGTCCAATGAAAAAGATCTTGTCCTGAGACAAGTCTTTTTTGACATCTCCTTGTTTTGCCTAGCAGATTCTTCGTCACTCCAAAGTTCTTCTTCAAACTCTTCTTTTGCAGAACGTTTTCCTGCCTTGCTGTTGTATGGGACAGCTTCTGTGAAGACTTCTTTGTCAATATTAGCACATGAAACCTCCGTTCGGCCAGTCCATTATTGCGCCGGAAGTTGCTAGAAAAGACCATCCGAGAATCACTGGATGTGCTGCTTCTCTTGTTTCCACAATGTAAAAGTTGACAAGCACAATGCAATCTCCTATTCTCAAAGGAATGTCATGAGCTATCCCTTTAGGTGTTGCATTGGAATCATCAGCTAGACTAATCCTTGATCTAGTCCTGCGCAGGTGCTTAATACCAAGTCTCAAAGCAATTGCCTTGGACATCATGTTAACACAAGCTCCAGAATCACAAAGTATATCCTTAAACATTTCACCTCTAATAGAACAAGAGATGAGAAACTGACCTGCACCTTCGATTTTGTGACGTGTTCGAACAGCTTTACCTCTTCTGGCATGATTGAACAAGTCTTCTATTTAAGGGATCGAGTCCTTGCTCTCACAGAAGTAATGGCCTATCATGAGGTCCTTGCAAGCTCTAGCAAAGGTGATTCCTTCAGGTAAATTTTGAACTACATCATTGAACTCATCAAGCTTTTCTTTGCTGATTTTGTTGGTGTAGTAGCTGCATTCTTCAGATTTGTTAAGGTGGATCGCATAGACAGCTGCTTCTGGTGACATCAGGTATCGAGCTCACATCGGGGTTGAACTTCAATCGGGGGTGAACTTCTGACGGTTTGACTCTGAGCTGAAAATCTGGTCTTCTATCCATTTTGTTAAGCTTTTCCCTAAGTTTCCTGAAAAGAGTCTTGGAACTACAAATACTAGAAAAACATAATAAAAGTACTTGAAAGCAATAAAACATAGAAAAAGTATTTGAAAATGATCCATAAAAGTGGTCAAAATACGGTGTTATCAAAGAACCATATAGAGATATATGTCCTGAAGACATACATGAAGAGGTTCCAGTTAAAGAAGTTTGTCTAGCAGACGAACATGATACTGAAAAGTATGAGATTTCCATTAACTTCGCCCAAAGTGTGACATTATGGGCTAGAAGCCAGATAAATAATACAAATGGAATATTCTCTTTTTCGGTATCCAAAGAAATTGATAATGAAAATGATGATCCAGACCCAAGGTCCATGTCAGAGTGCCAGAAAAGGCCTGACTGGGAGAAATGGTAGATGGCCATGAGAAATGAATTAATCTCCCTGAATAAAAGGAATGTCTTTGGACCTATAGTCATTACACCTGAAGATGTAATGCCAGTCGGGTGCAAATGGGTCTTTGTGAGAAAAAGAAATGAGAAAAACGAGGTCACAAAATATAACGCCCGACTTGTGGCACAAATGTTTTCTCAAAGACCGGGAATTGATTATGAAGATACATATTCCCCGGTCATGGATGCAATCACATTCAGGTACTTAATGAGCCTAACGGCATCTAAAAATCTAGATATGTACCTTATGGATGTTGTGACTGCATATCTATATGGTTCACTTGATAGTGACATATATATATGAAAATCCCAGAGGGAGTAAAGATCCCAGAAGGATCAAAGATGCATGAAGCATCTAAAGACATATATTCGGTCAAATTACAGCGATCACTTTACGGATTAAAACAGTCCGGACGCATGTGGTATAATCGCTTGAGTGAATACTTGTTGAGTAAAGGATACACCAACAACGCGATATGCCCTTGTGTGTTTATTAAGAAATCCTCATCAGGATTTGTGATCATTGCTGTATATGTTAATGACCTGAACACAATCGGAACTCAAAAGGAGATTGATGATGCAAGAACTCACATGAAAGAAGAGTTTGAAATGAAAGATCTTGGAAAGACAAAATTTTGTCTAGGGCTCCAAATTGAGCATTTCCAAGACGGAATATTTGTGCATCAATCAAATTACACCAAAAGGGTGTTAAAATGCTTTAAAATGGATAAAGCAACTTCTTTGAGTACTCCAATGGTCAATAGATCACTTGATATTAACAAGGATCCATTTCAACCTTGTGAAGATAGTGAAAACGTATTAGGTCCTGAAGTACCTTATATGAGCGCTATCGGTGGGCTTATGTATCTTGCAAATTGTACTCGACCAGATATATCCTTTGCTACTAATCTACTTGCAAGATACAGCTCATCACCTACGCGCAGACATTGGAATATGGGATAAAACATATTTTTCGTTATCTCCAATGTACGATTGATCTGGGTTTATTTTATCATAGAAACCCCGAAGTTAGTCTAATTGGTTTTGCAGATGCAGGATATTTATCAGATACGTATAAAGCTCGATCGCAAACTGAATATATTTTCACAATTGGTGGAACGGCGATCTCATGGCGTTCTCAAAAACAGACTTTGGTCGCCATTCTTCAAATTATTCGAAAATCATTGCTCTCCATGAAGCATGTAGATAATGCATATGGCTCCGATCTATGACTCAACATATTCAAGATGCAAGTGGAATAGTCATTGATAAGGAACCGACAAAAGTGTTCAAAGATAATGATGCATGTGTCGCTCAACTCAAGGAAGGTTTCATCAAGAGTGATCGAACAAAACATATTCTTCCAACTCTTACACTCAAGAACTCGAGAAGAATCAGGAAGTGGATATCCAATATGTTCGTTTGAGTGGTAGTGCAGCAGATTTCTTTACAAAAGCGCTTCCCACTACATTATTTAGAAAACATGTCCGTAGTATTGGAATGCGCCAACTACGAGAGCTATGAAGGAAATTTAAATCCATCATTTCCAGAGGGAGATTACGTTGTTGTACTCTTTTTTCCTTATCATGGTTTTTATCTCAATGAGTTTTTCCTTGAAAAGGTTTTTAACAAGACAGTACATAATAAATTATTAGTGATGGATAATTAAAGAGAAGTGTTGGATAATAATTATCCATGTAGGTGGGGTGGTAACAAAATTTGTTGTCCATTTACTTTACCTACCACCTTTCTCCTTCCTTGTAATCATATATATGATTTTATGTGAACTCTCTCCATCATGCTGCCATATCAGCATCTGAATGGAGGACACCTGTCCTTTCAATTAATTAATAAATCATAAATTTTAAAATAAAAATTAAAAATTAAAAACTAATTAATACCACTACTTCTAATTTAACTATTCTATTTAATGTCATATATATTTATGTTCATAACTATTAAGTTACATTAATATTAAGGCTTTCACATTCTTTACAAAAATAAATAAACAACATTTCTAACTTTTTACATTTCTAACTTTTTGGTATTCATCTAAAACTTTTTAATATTTTTTTATACTAACTTGATACTTTTCTTTCGGCTTATCCTCATCATAAACACTTTTTTTGAAGCTTGTTGTATGAAAAAATGTAAAGATGTAGCGTTATCTTCATTCAAAGATTTGGCGGTTTTTATGGGTCAAATATGATATTATTATAGCTGCATTTTATTGTGAAACATAAAGTATGTGGTGGTTCTTGCAGAATCAAGGCAATTGTACATGTCATAAATTTGAGAACATTAAAAATTAGAGGTAATTATATGTTTTCAAGCAATTCAACCAAAAAATCTGACTTTTATCTACGTCTTTTTTACTTATAACATGTTTATGATTTCTAGAATAGTAAAATAATTTTCCTAATTACCATATTTCCAATCCTTAAAAAAAGTTATTTGTTTTACAAAGAATTTATTTTTAAAAAACCTAATACTAAACAATCAAACAAATTATCATATTCTTATAATTTACTATATATATATATATCAACACAAATATATTTTTAAATATTATGTGAAACAAAACCCGCGCATATGCGCAGGTACAAGTTTAGTTATATGTAATGAGAAGTTGTATGAAGAAGAAATCAGTTTTGTGCTCCCTCTCTCTTCTCTCTCATTCTACCAAAACAAAGAATAATACAATATATATATATATATATATTATTTAAATAGACATTTGAAAGAAGAAAAAAATTCAATTTGTAATATTACATGATATACCATTACAAATAACAAAGAATAATAAAAAAAGAAAAAAATATAGTTGTCTTTCAAATCTATTGAAAAAAATATGGAAAGTCTTTCTTTTTCATTATTTAATTTCTGTATTTAGAAATATGGTAGTTTTTTATATTTTTTTTTCAAATAATATCATAAATTAGATTTAATTAAAAAAAAGTGAAAATAAAAATATTTCACAATTAAATAATATAAAAATCAAGACTAAAAGTTCTGATATAAAAAAATGTCAAATAATTTTTTACTATAATTTGTTATATTTACTTGATTATATACAAAAGTAATTTTTTAGTTATTTTTATCAAAAATTTGACTTGAAAAAATTAATTTTTAATTAAAAAAGTTTGTGGTAAAGTGAGAGTTATTAAAACGATGCATATTATAATTAGTTTTATATTTTAATGCAGTACAAATATGTAAAATAAACGGATTAGTACGATATAAACGGATTCTGATTCTAACTTTTTAATATCTACCAAAAAAAATCTCACAATTCAAAATATTAGTTTTTTTTAAAAAGTTATATATTTAATCTATTAAAACTTATAGTTTGTGTTTTAAAACTAAATATATTTTTTGTATTTTTATTAATTTTATATCAAACCTAGGTTTAAAGAATATTATATTTATTGACATATATAGTTAAAGAAGATAAAACTGATTTTTTTTTATAGTTTGTGGACAGATTATAAAATCCAGTTATTAAGCAATGCAAATTAGATTTGATGATTATAATATTATAATATTTTGTGTATTAGCTTCAACAATATATAGTCTAATGCCAACAGGTTAAATAAACAGCTTATTTTGCTTTATCCGTTTATAAAATAATTTTATATACGGATTAACTCATTTTTTACAATTCAAACCAAAAAATAAAAATGACTCTATATACAAATCAACTCATTTTATAACATTCACAAAATAACTATTTTTTTGAAAAGCAATTGTTTATACAAAATTATTATTTTTACAAAATTATTTAACATAATTGAAGATAAAAAATATCTTCCAAACACAGATAATCTTATCTTATAATATATAGAAAAGAAAAGTTTATAAGAAAATAGATATATTCTTGTATTTGTTTTTCTCATAGTGAATCCTTTACATAGGCATGAACACCCTTTCCCCCCATTTGCTCATACCGACGGCTATTAATATCAGAACATCACGCGCCGCCTTGCCGTCCCCTCCATGCTCCTTTTCTCCATCCTTTTTACGTGCCGCCTCACCGTCTGTTCTATGCATCACCTCGTCAGAAGACGCACAGTCAATCGAAAACCAAACTCTAGAGGTCCTAGAATGGCGCGCCCTCTGCAATCAGCTGTCTCCTTTCGCCTCCACATCAATGGGCCTCTCCGCCACCAAAACCGCCGATATTCCGGTGGGAAACTCGCTGGAAGAGAGCAGAAACCTTCTTGACGAGACGGCGGCTGCTTTGGCGGCCATGGAGGTAATGGAATCGCGGCGATTGGGTCTCTCTGAGATCCTTGACTTGTCTGATATCGTAGAGCGTGCTACGGCGGGTCAATATCTTACCGTTAGAGAGCTCTGCGCCGTTCGAAGCACGTTAATGGCGGCTTCATCAGTGTTTGAGAAACTACAAAGAGCAGCTAATAGTGATAAGCGGTATATAATCAGTCTTCTCCTCTGATTTCCATGCTTTGTTGTTATTGAGAGTTTCCTAATTATGTGGACATTGTGTTGGGTTAAGCCAGACATAACCAAAGAGTTTGGTATAGATATCGTTAAGCTTATCTAACTATCTACAAAACTGGCCATGTGAATTTATTCTTCTTGAATTCTTTTAAAGATAACTGTACCGTGTGGCTGTAGTGAATCAGAATTTAAACTATCTCTGTGTAGTTATTTAATGCTGTTTTTGTTGTTTGATCGATAGTATGGGTACAAATAGGTTTTCATATTTTTATCCGAAATTGTATTCATTGTTTGTGAGAAGGTCATGGCTCTAGAATCGTCGGTGAGAATTTGCTGCACTTCCAAATGAATAAAGAATTGTTGTTAGTGAGGGTTTGCTACTTATGTGGACATTGTGTTGGGTTAAGAAGGACATAACCAGAGAGTTTGGTACAGATAGCGTCTCTGTTTAATCTATGGCCATATGAAACTTACACTTCTTGGATTGTTTTATAAGATTATTGTACCGTGTTGGTCTAATGAATCAGAATGTTAGATAGTCTAGGTATGAATATATCTCATATTTTTATCTGAGGTGAAGAGAATGTGTTCATTGTTTGTGAGAAGCTCATGGCTCTGGCTTTTACTCATCTCATCTTGTAGGGTTACCCCACTTGTAGATATACTTGAGGGGTGTGATTTCAAGAATACACTGGTGCAAAAGATTGGTTTTTGTATCGACTGCAACATGTCTACGATTCTTGACAGAGCCAGTGAAGATCTAGAGATCATAAGATCTGAACGGAAGAGAAACATGGAGACTTTGGATTCTCTTCTGAAGGAAGTCTCAATTAGGATATTTCAAGCTGGGGGAATCGACAAGCCCTTGATAACACAGCGCAGGTCAAGGATGTGCGTAGCTGTTAGAGCTACACACAAAAGTTTACTTCCAGGTGGTGTTGTTCTAAGTGTTAGTAGCTCAAGGGTAACATGCTTTATGGAACCGAAAGAGGCAGTAGAGCTTAATAACATGGAAGTGAGGCATGCAAACTCCGAGAAAGCCGAGGAAATGGCGATTTTGAGCATTTTAACATCTGAAGTCTCCACTGGGCAGAGAGGGATATTGCATTTGTTGAATAAAATATTGGAACTTGACATTGCTTTTGCAAGAGCATCACATGCAAAATGGATGAATGGTGTCTATCCCAAATTAACTTCAGAACACTCTAACACACTAAACTTGAATGGAGACTGTAAATCTTTAGCTTTAGACATTGATTCTGCGCAGCATCCGCTACTTCTTGGATCCGTATTAGGTAACCTCAATGGTGGAAACACTTTCCCTGTGCCAATAGACATTAAGGTTGAGAGCAGAAGCAAAGTAGTTATCATCTCGGGTCCAAACACAGGAGGGAAGACCGCTTTATTAAAGACATTGGGATTAATCTCTCTTATGTCGAAGTCAGGGATGTATTTACCTGCTAAGAATTGCCCGAGGTTGCCTTGGTTTGATCTTATTCTGGCTGACATCGGGGATCCCCAGGTATCTTCTTATCTTGATTTTCTTGCAACTAAAACTTTGTTACATATAAATTCATGCTTGTCAACTATTTCTTAAAATCCTTCTTGGTCTCTTGCAAAGCTTCACTGTTCAATATCTATATTAAACAATATTTTTTTTTTGGTAGTCTTTAGAGCAAAGTCTCTCAACCTTCAGCGGCCACATATCAAGGATACGTCAGATACTTGACATTGCTTCAGAAAATTCGCTTGTCCTACTAGACGAAATCTGTAGTGGAACTGATCCATCAGAAGGGGTTGCACTTGCTACTGGTATCCTACAATATATTAAAAACCGTGTCAATGTGGCTGTTGTATCCACACACTATGGTGACTTAAATAGCTTGAAGGATAACGAGACTCAATTCCAAAATGCTGCAATGGAGTTCTCAATGGAAACTTTGCAGCCTACGTTTCGAGTACTATGGGGAAGTACTGGTGAATCAAATGCATTGAGAGTAGCTAAGTCAATTGGTTTCAATGGAAGAATATTAGAGCATGCACATAAATGGACAGAGAAATTAATGCCAGAGAAGGAAGTAGAGCGAAAAGGCTCGCTCTTTCAGTCCCTTATAGAAGAAAGGAATACGCTAAATCTTCAGGCAACCAAGACCGCAGCTTTTCACAGGGACGTAATGAACCTTTACCACGAGGTATCGCGTCTTTTCTCTCTCGTTTTTGCATGTATGGATCATGTTGTTTGATACCCGTGTGGAGGTAATGTCATAATGAGAGAAATGATTCTGCAGATAGAGTGCAGATAACGACACCCTTGTTGTGTGATCAAAATAAGTTTTTTAATCTTGTATAAAGTGCAGGAGATTTGAACATTTAGGTGGTTGAGGTTTACCTTCAATGGTCTCTTTAAAAGAGAAATTGATGGTTATTGCTATTTCTTCTCCAATCTGATTTAAATATCAATCCATAGCTATCTATTTTCAGTGTTAAATGGCATTAACGAATTTTGTTTTGTCGCAGTTCGTGTAATGTTTGTTTCTGTTCCTGATTTTTTCTCCCCTGTGTTATCCTGAAGCTTGAGCACGAGTCGCATGATCTTGAGAAACGTGAGAAGGCTCTTCTGAAGAAAGTTTCTCAAAAGGTACAAGAAGATCTAAACTCTGCTAAGTCAAAGATGCAGAAACTGGTGGCTGAATTCGAAAGTCAATTAGAAATTGCTCAGGCCGATCAATACAATTCTTTAATTCTGAAAACCGAAGAGGCAGTTGCAGAGATTATTAAAGCTTGCTGTCCTAACGATCTTGTATCAACGGGAGAACCGTATAGCGACTACATGCCACAAGCAGGTGAAAAGGTTCTTGTGACTGGACTGGGGGGTAAGTTAGGTACCGTGGTTGAAGAACCTGGAGATGATGACACAGTTCTAGTCCAGCACGGTAAGATAAGGGTACGCATAAAGAGAAAGGACGTAAAGCCCCTTCCTCGTAATAGAACTAGTGAAACACCTAACCGTTCTCTACGTTCAAAGAGACAGGTACACATCACTTTCTGATTCAAGACTTTCCAGGTCCCATTCTTGTAGTATCTATTTAGGAAATCTGTGTCTTATAAGGTGCCTAACGAACACGCCTAGCTTGAGAAAGATTGCAAAACGAAAACGAAGTATAATAGTAATAAAGTTGATGTTGATGTTCAAAAGGAAAAACTTTTGTGTGAAAGTGGTAGTGTGAATCCTCAAAGACTACACTTCGTACTCAATCTGTGTTTTTCAAAAATTCGTGATGTGATAGTAATATGTTGATATGGGCTACAATAACATCAGTTCTTATGGTACTTGCACAGATAAACATGAAAGAGCTAGGCAGTGTGTTACAGATGCAGAGCGAACCAGTGCGGATTCAAACGTCAAAGAACACATTGGATCTAAGAGGAATGCGAGCGGAAGAAGCAATTCACCAGCTAGACATGGCCATCTCGGGAAGAGACTCGGGTTCGATCCTCTTTATCGTTCACGGAATGGGGGCAGGCGTTATAAAGGAGCTTGTGCTTGGGAGGTTAAGCAAGC
Source organism: Eutrema salsugineum (assembly GCF_000478725.1). Lineage (NCBI taxonomy): Eukaryota > Viridiplantae > Streptophyta > Magnoliopsida > Brassicales > Brassicaceae > Eutrema > Eutrema salsugineum. The sequence goes on along the minus strand of NW_006256797.1, from coordinate 728,797 downwards.
ACACTCGTGTCTCAAGGTATGAGCAGGCAAATCCTATGAACCATGGATGTACAGTTGCTTACATTAAATAACCAATTTCTTAAACACATTCTTCTCTCTAAAATCTTCTTGGAAAATGTGTTGTTATGGTCCAACAGCTAGTTTTCGTTGTGAATTAACGTCCAAGTGTACACGATTTTATCTAAAGTATATGTATTGATGTTGTTCTGAAGAAAAGTCGATTTTCTTTCTTCCATTAACTAACATATTGGTCAATTTGTAAGATCTCAAAAGCAGAGGCTTGATGTCTAATTTCTTAAATTTGAATCCGGATAAGCTTAGAGTAGTGAAATGTTGGTTCAATAGAACCATGTAATTCAGTCTGGTAAAATTCATGTAAACCGAGTCTCTCCTCTTATATAAGAGGTTCTATGTTATTCTTTGTACGTTTAATGGAGATTATAAAGACTTTCCAGAATCTTTTCTCTCTTTTAACAACTTTCTTGTAACACCGTTCTTCTACCATAGTATCAGAGCATTGTGGTAAGCAATAGGAGTCAATTGTACTCATCTTCTTCAAATGAATCTGGCGAAGCAATCTGGAGACTGGTGAACGTTGATGCCAATAATGTAGCTTGAAAAGCTAACCAATCAAGGTTCATTAATTTTGCACAAAGAGAACTTCAAAAAGGGTAGGAATATTGACAAGCGAAAAGTAATTAAGCAAATAGCAAATGATATCTAGACTTATCTGGTTCTCCACAGAATGAAATCTTGAAAACTCCCCCAAATCATAGTTTTTGTGCTTGTGCAAAGACTATCATAAATTGTTAACCATGTGATGTATGCATGGCAAGGATCACAGTTCTTCATTCTTTAGTTCTGTTTATATGAGTTCAACAGCCAACGATACCCTGAATTTTTTTTTTTCCATATACATGATCCTAAATCCTAAAGTACCCTCCTTCCCGTCCCAAAAAGATGAATTATGAAGCAAATATTTCCTTGTCTTCCAAGAAACCCTAATGTATTACGAAAGTTATTTAACTATATATGCAATTAGTTATTTAACTATGTATAGTTAATAATTTACATATTTGTATTTGGTTAATCCTTGCGTATTTAAGGCAAAGCTTTAACACCTAATTGAATAAGAAAACCTTTATACTGAATTCTAGGTTTCTTGACATGGTATCAGAGTTTAACCTAAAATTTTAAGCTTATCGATCCTCTTTTTTCTTATCGAAATCTTTTTTTTACGGAAATCTACTTTTCGATATCTCTGTTTTTAACCCTATCTCTTTGACCTTAGTATTTTTGATCACTTTGTCGAAATACTCTTTTGATTAACGATGACTGAAACTAGTCACGTTGAGGAACGTACTCCTACCTCTACATTGGTATCAACGGCTCGTCCAGAGACAGAACGTTGAAGGATTGACCCTTATGATCTCTCTTCAGGTGATAATCCTTGATCTGTCATCTCCACACCACCACTTCGAGGTCCAAACTATGACGAATGGCCATTAAATCTCCGACATGCTTTGAGGGCGAGAAAGAAATTTGGTCTTGTAGATGGTAGTATTCCTCTACCTGATGAGAATTCCGGTGATCTTGAGGATTGGTGAGCGAATAACGCTATGGTTGTGTCTTGGATCAAGAATATCATTTCTTCAGATCTCAACAGTTCGCTTTCCCACCATGAAATTGTCCATGATTTATGGGTCCATATTCAGTAACGGTTCTCTGTGAAAAATGGCCAGTGAATTCATCGACTTAAAGCAACTCGTAATTGTCAACAGAAGGGACTTGCTGTAGAGGATTACTACGGAAAACTGACTAAAATTTGGACAAGTTTAGCTGGTTTCCAACGAGCTAAAACGGCTGATGAAATTGCACGACAAAGAGAAGAAGACAAACTACATCAGTTCTTGATGGGTTTGGATGAATCCAGCTTTGGTGCAGTGACGTCTTCATTGTTGTCACGGATCCACTTCCCTCTTTTGACGAAGCTTACCAGGTCGTGGCTCAGGATGAGGAATCAAAACGTGAGAGTCGGATGTTGGAGGAGCGAACGATGCTGCATGTTTTGCTGTCCAAACTCAGCCTCGATCGCGTCCACAAGCAGAGCTTCGGGATGCCTCTGCTGTATGCACACTTTGTGGGCGTATGGGACATCTCGCGGCTAATTGCTTCCGGAAAATTGGATATCCGCTATGGTAGAAAGACAGACTCAGTGGGAACCTTCCGCCTTCACAGGATGTTTCCACAAACGTGCCGGATACTCGTATGGTTCCTGCTTCACCACCGGTTTCACGACCTACCGAATCAGCTGACGTGAATCAAGTGACAGTGGCCGGACCTGTTTCTTCTGCCAACTCGGTTATTACTTGTGCTGATCATCTTGGTTTTTCAGGTCTTAACGACCAACAATAGAAAACCTTAGTTACTAAGCTCAACAACCGCAACTCGGGTTCTCATGATTGCCTCTCGGATACGTTTTTTGTTGAATCATGGCTTATTGACACTGGTGCTTCTAATCATATCACTGGTAGTTTTTATTTTCTGATGGACGTTTGTGATATGGCACCAATACACATAAAACTACCTGATGGTCGTTTTACTATTTCTACGAAACGTGGGAAAGTTTCTCTTGGATCTTCACTACAGTTGCTTGATGTGTTCTTTGTGGATGGGTTACAGTGTCAACTCATCTCTCTCTCTCTCTCTCAGCTAACCAGAAATTGTGGTTGTATCTTCCAAATTTCTGATAAACTTTGCATTGTCTAGGATCGCATCACACAAATGCTGATTGGAGTGGTTGAGCAGCTGAATGGTCTCTATGTTTTTTGAGGAATTGGAGCTGTGGCAGCAACACATGTCTTGGAGAAGCAGTCATTAGATGTGTGGCACCAAGGCCTTGGTCATCCGTCCTCGTCGGCAACAAAGATGTTGAATTATCTGATTTTCATAATGATATTGGTTTTAATTTTAAGTCTTGCGATGTTTGTATTCGTGCTAAGCAAACATGTGACTCTTTTCCTTTGAGTAGTAATAAAACTTCTTCGATTTTTGAACTAGTTCATTGTGATTTATGGGGTCCTTACTAGACAACATCATTGTGTGGATCAAGTTACTTCCTTACTATTGCAGATGATTACTCTCGAGCTTTGTGGATCTATTTTTTACCTAACAAGACAGAAACTGCCACTACTCTCTGAACTTTCATCTCTGTGGTTGAACGTCAATTTGAGCGTAACGTAAAAACGATACATAGCGATAATGGCTCCGAATTTCTATCTCTTTCTACCTATTTTCATGAAAAAGGAATCATTAACAAGACATCTTGTGTATGGACTCCCCAGCAGAACGGAAGGGTAGAGCGTAAGCATCGCCATATACTTAATGTTGCTTGTGCTCTTCGTTTCAGGCCAATCTTACAGTTGAGTTTTGGAGTTTCTATGTACTTACATTGGGCTATTTAATCAATAGAACACCTACGGCAGTGCTTAAAGGAAAGTTACCTTTTAATATGCTTTATAGTCGCTTGCCTCCATTTAATCATCTGCGAGTGTTTGGTTGCTTATGTTATGTCTGTAACAAACGTCATGGTGGTGAAAAATTCACAACACTTGGAAACCATTCCATTTTTCTTGGCTATCCTTTTGTTAAAAAGAGTTGAAGGTCTTTAACTTGGACAGTGGGGTTATTTCTACGTCTTGTCATGTCGGTTTTGTTGAAACAGAGTTACCATACACAGCAACAATGGCGGCTAACTCGCCTTCTCCATTGTTAAACTCTGAGTCGTATTTTGTTGTTGATGATGTCTCTTCCACTCCGTCTTTGTCAGCTTCTCCACTGCAGGAACTATCGTTTCTAGCCATGGATCCTATTGTCGATACGACTGGTCCAGCTTATACTTCACCCGATCTTCTTCCCACAAATACTTGATGTGAGTGCAGTGGACAACACCAGTTTTACACTAGACAAGCTGCAAGTGCACAGCAAACGCAGTAGTACTTAGGGATCGAATCCACAGAGATCTGTGTGTTGAGGACTTCTAACTGATTCTAAAAACAATCGTAAACCTAATCTAATAATAAGGGGTTTTGGTTTGTCACTAAATCTAATTATGCAGAGAATTAAAAAGCTGGAAATAAAAATCGGTTAAAAACTATATTTAAAACGGCGCTGGGTTCAAGGTTCATCTTTAGGGTTCATGTTCTAAAACACAAGGAATTTAGGCAAGGATTTTCTATGACTCTGAAACTAGGATAGACACATGTAAGATTAGCCAACTCTCGTCACCCTAATCATCTAATCACTTGTTCATGGCAATTAACTCTCGCTCTCATGCCAGAACAAGATCATGCTTTATAGATCAGAATCCATCTCTGCTTACGTATCCTCGTAGGTAGCTTTTGTCTCGTACGACGGTGACGTCCATAAGATCCAGTTCAGGCAACCCAGATACAACACTCTCGTGGCTTGGATTAAACCTAGGATCGGATTCTGGGTGATCAATCCAGAATTACCGCTTTGAGATTTCGATGAATGGGAGAATCATGTTAAAAATCGAAATCCTTTTCCTAAAAACCTAGATATCATTCGAACATGGGGTCCCTTTGGATTACCCTTTCACCCAACTAGGTGACTACTCAGACATGCCTGAGGTAGACATAATCATCGGTTTAGAACTAAGAAGAAGAAAACTAAAAGAAACAAAGTTGCAGAAAAGCTTCTCTAATTGATGACAGAGTGGCGATGGAGAACTTCAACAAATGCATAAAAATAAAACTAAAACTACAAATGAGTTCTCTCTCAAAGAGAAGAAAGAGCCTCTCTTACAAAAGACATAAAAGTGAGTATTTATACTGTTTCTCCAAGTCTTAGGCGTCTAGGGCTTGTAAAATGGGTGCAGGAAGTGTCTTGGGTCTTAGTTGGGCTCCTGAGGTTCGGACATAGGTCCACCAGGGGTGAAACCTCCTGAGCCGCTGTGGGAAGAAGGCTGGCCGCGGGTGAGAACACTTGTGCTTGACTGGGCTTGTGTTGATCGGCCTTCTGTGCATTGATAATATCTGGAGATATAACCGTTGGATTGCTTTGATTCCAAGTGTGTTAGAAAGCTGGTTGTCTCCTCTATAATGTCTCCGAAATTGGGGATGATCAGACGGTGATCAGGTCTTCATTGGTTGCCAAACTTCTGACGGCCTGAATTTATCCAAAAATGTACTTTTGCTCCAAAATGCACTCCAAAGTCCCAAGTTTCCTGAAAAGCCTTTTAAAACTCCTAAACATGGAAAAAACTTATAAAAACTTTAAAACTGAGTGAAAACATGATTTGGACATCGACCCAAAGACCTTACCGGAGCTAATGCCATCAGTCCAAGACGGGGCCATGACACGCTCCAAGATTAAATAACTCAGAAATAGATATAAGAGGGCTTTACACATCTTTATCAACTCACTAGAACCAGACAACCCGTTGTTGCCCGACCTGAATGTCATATACAGCTTAAACGAGCTTTGCAGCCAAACCGGGGCCAAATACTTGGGATCCAGGAATGACCCATCAGACGACCGAGTCTCTCAGGCCAAAATGGTTATCTCTCGACCAATTTTTGATTTAAATGTTAACAGGCCGAGCAGAATTTCATTTTCAGGCTTAAAACTTGAAGAACTAAAGGATGACTCAAAGATAGCCGATACGCGAGAAACTTTGGCCGAGACGCGAGAGATTTTAGCTACGCAAGATCCTTTGCTACGCAACCGGGCTCGAGAGCGGGAGCCAAGAGAAGTTAACCATGATATCAAACTAACGCCGCCAACTTTTGCAGGAAAATCTAATCCCGAAGTCTATTTGGACTGGGAACGGCGCTTAGAATATATCTTTGATTGCTATGGCTATAGTGAGAACAAGATAGTGGCCTTAGCCGCGGCTCAACTCACCGATAATGCTTTAGCATGGTGGGATCGCCAAGTTTTTGGACCAATACAGACTTGGCACGACATGAAGTACCTCTTACGACTCAGGTATGTTCCTGAACATTATCACCGTGACTTACAGAAGCGTTTTTGTAAGTTGACTCAGAGAACAAGGAGCGTGGAAGAGTACTTCGAGGAATTTGAGAAACTGATGAATTCCCTAGAGCTTGAAGAGACCGAAGAGGCCTTAATGGCTCAATTTGTTGACGGTCTACAAGAGAGAATAGCCCGTAAAGTGGAGAGAGTCAAGTATAGTGGCCTCTACGAATTATTACATCTTTCAGTTCAGGTGGAACAACAAATTAAGCGCAAAGCCTCGCTAACGAACCGCAACCGAGGGAGCCCGCCGTGGCAAGCCAGCACTAGTAGAACCATTGACAAGGGCAAGGCCGTGGAAGCTGATTCACGTCTCAAATCAAAACCCACCGAGGCACCAAAGACCAATCGACCGGAACCAGGTAAGTTTCAAAACAAAAGTCAAGCTAGAACACGCAATATAACCTGTTTCAAGTGTCAGGGACGAGGGCACTATGCACGAGACTGCCCAAATTAAAGGGTAATGATCATTACTCCGAGTGGAGGATATGAGTCACAAGACGAGCCCGAAGAAGAGCCCGAGGACAACGAAGAGGATGTGGAATATCCTGATACTGGTGAATATCTCTTTGTGATTAGAAGAGTCCTAAGCGTGCAAGTTCAGCCCGAGGATCGGATCCAACGAGAGAACTTGTTTCACACGCGATGCACCATTAACAACAAGGTATGTAATCTTGTTATTGATGGAGGTTCATGTACTAACGTGGCAAGCAAGTTTATGGTAGACAGGTTAGGGCTGGTGAAGATCAAACACCCGCGGCCTTACAAACTACAGTGGCTTGACGATGCTACCGAGCTCAAAGTAACTGAACAAGTCACGGTTCCTTTTAGTGTAGGCAAGTACAAAGACAAGGTGCTTTGTGATGTTGTGCCGATGCATGCAGGACATATTGGGCCGGCCATGGCAGTTAGACAAGGCTACCTTTCACAATGGCTGCACCAATTTTTAGAGCTTTACACATCTTGGCCGCAAATACAATCTAGCACCACTCAGCCCCACCGAGGTCCATGAGCTTCAGAGCCGAATGCAACAAGAGGCTAAGTCTTCTAAATCAGCATTATATATATCTACTGGTGAATTAAACCGTGTTTGGAGTGCCAATGGCACTATGTTATTAATGCTTTTCAAAGAATGTCTTAGTGCAGGGTTAAAGGAACTTGAGCTACCACCCGAGGTAGAGGCCTTAATCAAACAGTTCGAAGATGTGTTCCCCGAAGAGATTCCACCAGGGCTACCACCTCTACGAGGAATAGAACATCAGATAGATCTTGTTCCAGGCCAGCCATTACCAAATAAGGCAGCTTACCGAACGAACCTGGAAGAAAGCAAAGAGCTCGAGAGACAAGTGCGAGACTTGATGGACAAAGGCTATATCCGAGAAAGCCTCAGCCCTTGTGTCGTGCCTGTGCTTCTAGTGCCCAAGAAGGATGGCACTTGGCGCATGTGTGTGGATTGCCGGGCCATAAACAACATTACTATCAAGTATAGACACCCATTCCGCGTTTAGACGACATGTTGGATGAACTTAGCGGCTCCACTATCTTCTCCAACGTGGACTTGAAGAGTGGGTATCATCATGTCAGAATGTGTGAAGGAGATGAATGAAAAACGGCTTTCAAGACCAAGCAAGGCTTGTACGAGTGGCTAGTCATGCCTTGTGGCTTAACTAACGCCCCTAGCACCTTCATGCGATTAATGAACCAGGTTCTTCGAGAATATATAAGTAAATTTGTGGTAATTTATTTTGATGGCATACTTATATATAGTAAAAACCTACATGAGCATCTCACACACCTCGAACTAGTGCTCAAATCACTTCGCATTGAAGGCCTTTATGCTAACCTCAACAAGTGTTCATTCTGTACTAACCAACTCGTGTTCTTAGGGTTTGTTGTGAGTGAACAGGGTCTACAGGTGGACGAAGAGAAGATCAAAGCCATACATGAATGGCCCACGCCCACCACCATCGGTCATGTACGAAGCTTTCATGGGTTAGCCAGTTTTCACCGGTGGTTGGTGAAAGATTATAGCACCGTGGCCGCACCACTCATGGCTGTCATCAAGAAAAATGTTCCATTCAAGTGGGGAACAGCTCAAGACGAAGCGTTCCAATCCTTGAAGGAAAAACTCAAGCACCCGTTCTTGCTTTACCAAACTTTGACGAGATGTTCGAAGTGGAATGTGATGCCTCCGGATTAGGGATCGGAGCTGTGCTGCACCAGAAGAAGAGACCGGTGTCGTATTTCAGGGAGAAACTCCATGGGGCCACCCTCAATTACCCCACCTACGATAAGGAGTTGTACGCGCTGGTTAGAGCATTGGAGACGTGGCAACATTATTTGTTGTCCAAGGAGTTCATTATACATACCAAGCACGAGACATTGAAGCATTTGCGTGGTCAAACCTCGCTTAAAAGAAGACATGCTAAGTGGCTTGAGTTCATAGAGACTTTCCCTATGTAATCAAGTACAAAAGGGCAAAGAAAACGTGGTAGCTGATGCTTTATCAAGACGTCATACGCTTATAGCAACCATGGAGGCCAAAGTTTTGGGCTTCGAGCACATCAAGGCGCTATACAAAGATGATCCTGAGCTTGGTGAAACATATAACGATTGCTGAAAAGGCCCCACAGGTTCTTTCTATATACACGATGGTTTTCTTTTTAAAGATAAGCGCTTGTGTATTCCACAGGGATCAATGAGGGAACTAGTGCTTAGTGAAGCTCACGGTGGAGGTTTAATGGGACACTTTGGGGTGGATAAAACTCTGGCTGTCCTGGTGGACCATTTCTATTGGCCACACATGAAAAGAGACGTGGAACGGTTTTGTTCAAGATGTATCCAGTGCCACAAAGCCAAATCCAGGTCACACCCTCACGGTTTATATATGCCTCTGCCTACCTAACGCCCCTTGGGTAGATATTTCGATGGATTTTGTCTTAGGTTTACACAAGATCAGGCACAAGGACTCCATCTTTGTTGTTGTTGACCGGTTCTCTAAGATGGCCCACTTTATACCGTGTGAAAAGACAAACGACGCCACACAAATAGGCAATTTGTTCTTCAAGGAGGTCGTACGTCTACATGGGATCCCGAGAACAATCATTTCAGACCGAGACACCAAGTTTCTCAGCCATTTTTGGCGTACCTTGTGGAAAACGTTAGGCACCAAGCTCCTTTTCTCCACAACTTGTCACCCACAGACCGATGGTCAAACAGAAGTGGTAAACCGAACCTTATCTACATTACTTAGGGCTGCACTTGGTAAAAACATGAGCACATGGCTCGATTGCATCCCTTTTGTAGAATTTGCTTATAAGCGGGAAAGACACTCGGCTACAAAGCTATCTCCTTTTGAGATAGTTTATGGTACTACCCCTCTTTCTCCAGTGGATCTTAGACTTATAGCACAGGTAGACCAAGCCAATCTAGATGGATTGAGACGAGGAGAGCTATTCAAAAAGTTATATGAGACGGCGAAGAACAACATAGAAAAGAAGACCGAGGTCTACAAGAAGGCTGCAGACAAGGGCCGACAGGACGTCTCATCTGAGCCAGGAGATTAGGTTTGGTTACACATGAGGACAGAAAGATTTCCTGGTCGGCGTGCATCCAAACTCTCACCGCGAGGCGACGACCCATTCAAAGTCTTAAGCAAGATCAACGATAACGCTTACTGTTTGGATCTTCCAGGTGAGTATAACATTTCACACACTTTCAACGTGGCTGACTTATATTATTTTGATGCAGGTGAAGAAGTTTTGAGGTCAAAACCTTTAGAAGAGGGAGGGAATGATGTGGACATCGACCCAAAGACCTTACCGGAGCTAATGCCATCAGTCCAAGACGGGGCCATGACACGCTCCAAGATTAAACAACTCAGAAATAGATATAAGAGGGCTTTACACATCTTTATCAACTCACTAGAACCAGACGACCCGTTGCTGCCCGACCTGAATGTCATATACGGCTTAAACGAGCTTTGCGGCCAAACCGGGAATGAATACTTGGGATCCAGGAATGACCCATCAGACGACCGAGTCTCTCAGGCCAAAATGGTTATCTCTCGACCAATTTTTGATTTAAATGCTAACAGTCCGAGCATAATTTCATTTTCAGGCTTAAAACTTGAAGAACTAAGGGATCACTCAAAGATAGCCGATACGCGAGAAACTTTGGCCGAGACGCGAGAGATTTTAGCCGAGAAATTAGTACCACCTCGGCAAGTCCAATTTGACGATGGAATTTGTCGTACTGAACTTGACATCACTCGACCAAAATCACCAGCTGAATCCAACGCTCGAGACAGAAACAAGTTTGCCCGAGCGGATAACGAGATTGCCAAAACCATGCAAGATTTAGCCGATGATTTTAAGACACCCGGGCTAGAACCATCAGACGACTTGGAAACCTCCAACAAAGGTAAGATCTCTCGTCCAAGTCCATATTCTGAAGCTAACGAACGTGGAATCTTGCCCCACCAACGAGCAGATTTGGAACTGCTTCACAACACACCACCCGGACCCGGGAAAGGCCAAGAAGACCAAGAAACTAGGACGGAGCATCAAAAAAATTGGGGACTTGAAGACAAGGACTTAGCCATATTGGAGGAGCACTTAGAAGACTTTACAAGAAGGTTCCAAGCCAGAGATGCCACAGCTTCAAGTTCGGCCACCATAGCCTCACAAGCGGCCAACCGGAACCCCTCACACCAAGGTAAGCTTTTCAATTATTATATTGTCCTTGCAGGTGATCTCGGCCTCCACAACGACTAAATATCACATCAAAACGGCACCAATAGTTTAGTTTCAAGAGTCTGTTGCAAACTTTCCATATTTGAGTTTAATGAAACAATGAGTTTATGTTTTAGGCGTCTAGGTTCATTTCTTGTAGTTTTACTTTAAACGTCCTGTTCTTTTGAGTCTTTCCGTTTTTATTTCGAGTCGAACCCTAGAAGGTTCAAGCTGACGGACTGTTTATAAAGTCCCACACGCAGCTTTGTAGTCCGCAACCTTTTTTCCATTATCAATAAAAGAACAAACTTTCTTCAAAGTTTCTAAGAAGCGGCTTCTCATCTTGTTCATTGCTTTCTTGTGAGATTCAAGTAAGCGTGAGCCCCTGCACCGTATCAGAGAGTAACCTCCCCTCTGTGTCGCGTATTCACTCCACCAGCACTCCATATCTTGATCCCACACGAGAGGGCGACCGCCTGCGTGTCAGATCCCCATCTATCGATCATTCACCGAGCCAAAGAGAGGGCGACCGCCTGCTTTGCCTCTCCACCACCTTGTTACCCGTGAGAACCCCCTGGTTCTTATATCAAAACACCTACATAAGATACTGAAAATGTTCCATAAAAGTGGTCAAAATCAGGTGTTATCAAGTCCCCTAGATTTAAACATTTGTTTGTCCTCAAACAAAACTAAAGATCTGAACCTGGAAAAGAGGTTTTAAAATCTCAGGAACTAACAAAATTTCAGAGACCATGCTTCTAAACCAGAGTTAGTCATTATGCTCAAATCAAGGATAGTCTAGAAAATTCTTACCAAAGCACAGGCATAACTAGTCCGTTGATTCCTCATGCGAAAATCTACACACTTAAACCTATCCTCCAGTCAACTAGCTCTTAACATTCATTTATAGGTTCCAATGGTTCTCATCAAAAGGAGTTTAGCAAGGCAATCAAGGCTAGGTATTCAAAATGGCTGTTAGAAATTTAGGCTTTTAGTGTTTAGTGTTACCTTTTCTGGAGAGACAAGACATTATGCAAAACAGCAAGAGAAGGTGGAGCTGTTGATATCCACATTTTCCAGTCACATTCTTCTTGCTTCAAGATCCTTAATCTCCTTTCTTCAGGTTCTCCCCATAACTCCCCTAGACTTAGATTTTTTTCCATGTCTTAAAACCAATGCTCACAAATGAATACTTGTAGTCCTTGCTCCAGATAATTTCGGCCAACCTAGACTTTTTTAGGCTTCTTGTTTTTCCTTTCCTTTCATTTTTTTGATTTTTTTTCGAAAGGGGAAAAGCCTTTGGATGTAGAGTCTTCGGAAGCACGAAATTTACCTTTAAATTCAAGCTTTTTGAGGTACCATTAAGCTTTGATAGATTATTGATGCTCCAATTTCCCAAATTTCTTCAGTCTTCTTCTTTAGTGACTGAAAACTATGTTGCTCCTCTCTCTCCGGCGTTTTTGCACATATCTGTCAAAAGAGCTAAAGAGAGAATGCATGAAGTTTGAAATGATGGTTTTGGGTAAAAGGTGTGGTACCAGCTAAAAATGAATTGGCCATCTAGGACAACAAAGAGTGGTAATAATGATGTAAAGATGTCGTAGATGTGTACCATGTTGTCTGCTAAAATCAATGACGAGAAAATTAGATATCAAGATTATGTTCAGGTGAAATGAGCTAGTGTATCCTGGCGGAAAAGATCTCCATGAATAGAAATCCTCTGGTGGGAGTTCGTAGTGCAAGTACTCTAGCTACCGCCTAGTCTAGTACTAACCACAAAAGAAATTAGCATGTAAAGTGTAGAAGCACATGAGTCTTACTCATCATAGTTTTGTGTCAAACATTCCTGAAAAAATACTCAAGGTCTTTTAATATAATAAGCATAGAAAATTTTAAAAATTGCAGAAAAAGATAAGAAACAAAGAAAATAGATTAGTACGGATAGACATCCTCCCCCATACTTAAATCACACTGTCCCCAGTGTGAAAAAGTTGGTGAGAAGATGGTGAAATAAAAGCAAAAGAATCTAAAATAAAATAAAAGAAATTGGTGATAGAACTGTGGGTATGATGTGGTGATGGATATGCGCCTATGTCTCATGGCTGTCATCTGTCTCTGTGGCAGAGGAGTCATCATCAAACCGGCGGTTCTTCAGTAGCCTCTTCATGCGCCTATTGATATTCTCTTACTGGTAAAGCTTCTTCTTCAAAGCTGCAAAGTCTGCATCACTCTGCATCACTCCTAGTGGATGCTTTGATCTGAGAAGAACTGGCTCTGGTTGAAGACGGTGCAGGTTGAAGTCTCCTGCTGTTTGCAGCTACCTCTCTCTTGGCTTTTGCAGCCAGAAATTGCTTCATGGTCAGAGGAAAGAGTGGCAAAGATGGTAGGAAGTCGCTAGTTTCTGGTTTCCATCCTGGATCTAAATCATCTCGGAGACGGGGCATTGAATCCGATGGTAGAAAAACCCTGTACTCGGTGGAACTGGTACCGAACTTGTGAGCAAATCCAATTGGGTCTTTCTTGGCCCTAGTGATAGTCCTGTCTCTAGAGAACTGAGAAAGATCAAACCAATCCTCTCTAAGAGGTGTCTCAGCTGAAAAATCAACTCCTGCTGCTATCATAAGCGAAGTAATGATGCTCCCAAAAGCTGGTTAGTAGTCCTAACAATCAGATGTAAGCATCTCATGCTTAACCTTCACTAGGTTCCTTGCAATGATACAAGCAAAGCAAGGAAACCTGGGGTGATCTGCGAATGGTAGCTGTAGTGTCACTAACTCTGGCTTAAGGATATTCGCTTGATTGGCTCGCGAAAACACAGTGTGTGCTAGTAGCTTATGAACATAGCGAACAGCAGGATGAAAGAGTAATGATGCCTTGGACCTTCCTTTGTCATAAACTCCATAACCCATCAGCTTCCAAAGATCCTCATCCGGATCCTTCTCCAATGCAATCTCATCACAATAAGGCAACTTCAAAGCATCACATATCTCTAAGATGGTAAGAGAGTAAGGATGACCTCCAATAGAGAAGGAGAGTGTGCCATCTAGAGCTCTAGGAGTAGCTCTCTTCTTGTAGCTCAAAGTTGCTGATGCAAGGAACTCCTTGGTGTGGTTCTCATAGGTCTGAAAGTTCTGCTCCATGAATGATCTCATTCCAAGCCTATCAAGATACCATATCACATTTTTTCTGATTCCAAGCATCTCAAGAGTTGAGTAGTCAATTGCTGGAGTTGGTTTGATCTTCAGCTTCTCAAGCTGTGCCAAGTAGTTGATGTCTGGGTCAATGGCTTTACCAACAAACTTCACTTTCGGCCTAGAGGAAGACTTTACTCTTTGAGGGAAAGATAGTTGAGTAGAGGTTCGCTCAATCTGTCTTGAAAAGATTCTTCTTTGTGCGGCAATGAAGGTGGATAGAGGTTCGTCTTCACTCAGTTTTGTCTTGTTCAATGCATCATATGTCTCCTGCGAATGGGGCTTTTTTGCATGAGGGCTCGTCTTGGTTCGAATCAGTCGAACTTGAGAGAGATCCATGACCTGCAAAAATGAGATTCTCGAGACAAAGGATAAATCAAGCTGCTTTGGTATCGATTTTTATGAACAAGGTGTTGATAGAGATATCACAAACACATTATCATGACAAACAAGCTGTAAATGAATCAAACATTACAAAATCTGTGAATTTCTGGTCAAGTTCGATATATTGATGTTCAACACATGAGATTTCTAAATCAGGATGTTGTTTATGCTCACTCACATGTAATCTAATCTGGTTTTCTATCAACAGGAACCAAACAATCCAGATTTGCAAAGCTGAATCAAACAGATCTCCAAATTCAATTTGCTCATAATCTCAAATCTCAGATTTTCGAAAATTTCAAATCTCTATGGTCTAAGTGTTTAATCATGCAATTAAACTACCCAGTAGTCTAGTCTTAACGTGAATTTCTACTCATTCTAAGAAAACCCTAAATCTTAGTTCTTAAGAAAAAGTGAGACATTTGAGCTTATACCTTGATGAAAGTGTTATGTGATGATAGATTTGAAATCTCCTTGGAAAAAGAGTGAGATATGTTCGAAAATTTGGAAGGATTTGTTAAGTTTAAAATCTGTCTTTTTCTCAAGATCTTCAAGCTTGTTGGGGAAGATGAAAAGAAAGACCTTTTTGATCTTTTAAATCCTCTTTTTCTTTTAAAAAGGTGTTTTTCCTAAGAAAATTTTTATTTTCAAAAGTTTAGAAGACTTACCTGGTGTGTTTAACACGGAAATTATGCTTCGGGAACTTCCTGGTTAAATTTCGGAATAAAACAGGATATTAAATTTCAGTTTACGGGAAACCGGGAAAACTCGCCTGGGAACCAAACCATGGTCGGCCGCAGGTGAGGCGCGCGCGGCCGCGGCGGAGATAGGCTTGGCCGCGGGCGAGGAACGTGGACCGCAGCTGAGAAGGGCTTGGCTGCGGCTGGGTTGATCGCGGCCGCGGCAAATGCATCCGGGGACTCCGGTTTCTCCCATTTTCGTGTTTCCTCCTCCTATCTTTTTGTATTTTCTGGTTTTTTTGAATGTTTTTGGTTATTCTGGGTTTTATGAAAGCCTGAAATGCATAAAAAGAAAAGAAAATATCAAATAAAAAAAAATAAAAAGAAAATCATACCAAATGGGTTGCCTTCTATTAAGCGCTTTTGTTTAAAGTCTTTTAACTAGACTCTTGGCAGGAATAGGATTGAGAAGAAAAGACAGGATCCCTTGAATTAAGAGTCCTTGGGATCCTTCTTAGCCTGAACTTGGGATTTCCTTCATCTTGAATCACAATCTCTTTTCCTTTCATAAAGATTTTTGCATCCTTGAGGACATGTTTTGTCTTCTCAACAATTCCTTCAAGATTTTCTCCTTCTCCTTGCTGATATCTGGTGGCACCACTATCTTGATCTTCTCAAATTGCCTAGATGCATGTGCTTTTAATTCCTTTTTTTCCTCCAACACCTTCTCCTTGTTCTTGTCTTTTTGATTTGGAGCTGGGTTTGGTGTGGTCTTGTAGAACTTTTTCCTGTCCACATTTTAGAAAACTAAACAGCGATTTTCATGGTCAATAACAGCACCTACAGTGGCTAAGAATGGGCGACCAAATATCAAAAGTCTGTCTTTGTCTTTGTCCATCTCCAAAACTTGAAAATCGGCTGGGATTGTTTTGTTTCCAATGATCAGTGGCAAATCTTGGATCATTCCTTCTGTTCTCTTTTGAGATGTATCACCAAAGATAATCCTCATTGGAGATGGGACAAATGTACCTATACCACAAATTTCTCAGCAACAGATTTTGACATGACATTCACATTAGCACCAGAATCACATAAACAATCTGAAAATTCAATTCCAAAGATTGAACAAGTGATGGAAAAACGCCCTGGATCCTTAGACTTTTTGAGTCTTTGGTCAGGCAAGCGTTTGGGTACCTTAACCGGAATGACTTGGCTTCTCTCATGCTCGGTTTCAGAGTCCTTCATGAGAGGTTCAAGAGTTGATTTTTCCTCAAAGTCTGCGACAGATTCTTCTTCCAAAGCTGCTGTCATAGCATTGCAGAACTTCTTTGGGTTATTTTCCACTCTTCCTGGTAAGACTCCTGGTTGTCTCTTCATTGAATCTGCAGTTTGACCTATCTGATGTTCCAACTTCTTGACATGGGTCACAAAAGATTCGAACTTCCCATTCAAGTCATTGTAAATACAATCGATCTTCACCCCCATTTCCCTGATTTAGTTCTCATTACCTTGAGTAGTCTGCATCCATAGTTTGTTCAAGCGATTTTACCTGGTTGCTTAGTTGGGAAAGGGTTGCTTCTGATGAGCTGGTCTGTGCTTGTTGAGGATTAAAAGGTGGTCTTTGTTGGAAGTTTCCTCCTCCATAGTTTCCACTTTGAAACTTGTTTTGAAAACTCCTTTGCTGCTGCGGATAGATCTGATTCTCGGCTCCTTGATTTCTGTATGAGAGGTTGTTGAAGTTGGCACCAGAGTTCCTGAAGTTATTGTTGAAATCTGGACTAAATCAGTTATGGTATGCCTGAGCTCCCATAAAATTGATTTCTTCCTCTTAGTACATGCCATCTTCTTCATATCTTCCATCTTCCTCATTTTCTACAGAAGTATCACAAGCATGTATATTCTTATTTTGAGACTTAAGAAGTTGACTTACCATGCTTTTTAGCTCAGCAATCTCCCTTGATTCATGACTAGTAATAGTCTTCTTTGATCTGTCATACTCAGGGTTGTTGTTGCTGTTGGCTACAGCTAGATTTTTGATGAGTGCTCTCCCTTGTGGTATGGTTTTTGAACTGAAATCTCCATTGCTGGCAGTGTCAAGAGAAAGTTGATACTTCTGCTGAAGTCCTCTGTAGAAGGTGCTTAGCAGGTTTGCTCTAGAGAAACCATGATGAGGGCAATCTCTCTCATACTCTTTGAATCGCTCCCAGGCTTCATAGAATGATTCTATTGGGCCTTGTTGGAAACTTTGTATCTTGTTTCTCAGCTGGTTCTATCTTGACTTGGTGTAGAAGTGGTTCAGGAAAGCTGACTTGCATTCTTCCCATGAAGTAATAGAACCAGATGGCATAGATTTTAACCATCTAAAAGCTTTATCACTTAGAGAGAAAGGAAAAAGCTTACACTTCACATAATCCACAGTTTCTGGAGTTGTTCTCACCATTCCAGAGATTTCTTCAAAAAAATCAATGTGGTCCATTGGATGCTCAGTAGAGATTCCATGGAATTAGTTCTGCTTCACCAAAGAGACAATCTGAGGTTTTATCACATGATTTTCTCTTGGAACAGGAATTTGAATAGCTGATCGATTTTGAAAGTGTTGGTGAGGTGCATCGGCAATGAGTCTATTCCGAGGCTGTCTTCTCGCCGGATTTGCAAGTTGTATTGGTCGATTGGCTTCTCTAACAACTGGTGGAACAATGTTGTCATCATTCCTTCTTCCTTCAGCATCGGCGTGGTCTTGTCTCCTTTGACTATCAGCGGCTTAAGCAGGATTTAGAGGGACTTGGTTGCCCTCTTCATCGAGTTGTGGCTGTCCATCTTCTTCATGGGCAGCATCTAGGTCATCACCATGAACTGAATCACGGTAATCATCTCCAATGTGATCCTCCTGATCACGGTTTAAAATATCTTCCCGATGGGCATTAGGATTGGCCATCTTGAGCGTTCTTCGTCTGAGTTTCCTAAGTGCTCTTTCGTGTTTGTCAATCTCGTCTAAGGGCAATATGATGTCGTCAGGATTTCTCCTAGTTTTCATGCACCTGTGAGCAGAGAAAGCAAAGATAAAAAGAGGAGTTAGAAAATCTCCAGCAGAACTCGAAAATCTTAAGTTTTAGGATTGAAATTAGATTAAGAAGTCAAGTCAACAGCGATAGATCCCCGGAAACGACGCCAAAAACTTGATGTGAGTGCAGTGGGCAACACAAGTTATACCCTAGATAAACTGCAAGTGCACAGAAAACGTAGTAGTACTTAGGGATCAAATCCACAGAGATCTGTGTGTTGAGGATTTCTAACTGATGTTAAAAACAATTGTAAACCTAATCTAATAAAAAGGGTTTTGGTTTGTCACTAAATCTAATTATGCAGAGAATTAAAAAGCTGGAAATAAAATTTTTTTGAAAACTATATGAAAACGGCACTGGGTTCAAGATTCATCTTTAGGGTTCATGTTCTAAAACAAAATGAATTTAGGCAAGTATTTTCTATGACTCTGAAACTAGGATAGACACATGTAAGATTAGCCAACTCTCATCATCCTAATCATCTAATCACTTGTTCATGGCAATTAACTCTCACTCTCATGCCAGAACAAGATCATGCTTTGTAGATCGGAATCCATCTCTGCTTATGTATCCTCCGTAGGTAGCTTTCGTCTCCTACGACGGTGACGTCCATAAGATCCAGTTCAGGCAACCCAGATACAACACTCTCGTGGCTCGGATTAAACCTAGGATCGGATTCTGGGTGATCAATATAGAATTACCGCTTTGAGATTTGGATGAATGGGAGAATCATGTTAAAAATCGAAATCCTTTTCCTAAAAACCTAGATGTCATTCGAACATGGGGTCCCTTTGGATTACCCTTTCACCCAATTAGGTGACTACTCAGACATGGCTGAGGTAGACATCATCATCGGATTCGAACTAAGAAAAAGAAAAGTAAAAGAAACAAAGTTGCAGAAAAACTTCTCTTATTGAAGACAGAGTGGTGATGGAGAGCTTCTACAAATGCATAAAAATAAAACCTAAAACTACAAATGAGTTCTCTCTCAAAGAGAAGAAAGAGGCTCTCTTACAAAAGACCTAAAAATGAGTATTTATAGTGTTTCTCCAAGTCTTGGGCGTCTAGAGCTTGTAAAATGGTTGCAGGAAGTGTCTTGGGCCTTAGCTGGTCTCCTGAGGTTCGGACATAGGTCCACCAGGGGTGAAATCTCCTGAGCCGCGGTGGGAAGAAGGCTGACCGCTGGTGAGAGCACTTGTGCTTGACTGGGCTTGTGTTGATCGGCCTTCAGTGCATTGATGATATCTGGAGATCTAACCGTTGGATTGCCTTGATTCCAAGTGTGTTAGAAATCTGGTTGTCTCCTCTATAAGGTCTCGAAAATTGGAGATGATCAGACGATGAGAAGGTCTTCATTAGTTGCCAAACTTCTGACGGTCTGAATTTATCCAAAAATGTACTTTTGCTCCAAAATGCACTCCAAAGTCCCAAGTTTCCTGAAAAGCCTTTTAAAAACTCCAAAACATGGAAAACACTTATAAAACCTTTAAAATTGAGTGAAAACACCTGCATAAAATACTGAAAGTGATCACTACTTCACAGGACACCTTGGCAGATGATCCGCCTACAATTGAGACGGAAGATTTGTCTCCTAGTACTTCTGGGTTTTAAGTGGGTTTTTACTGTGAAATATCGCGCTGATGGAACACTTGAATGATATAAGGCTAGGCTTGTCGTCCTCGGTAATAATCAGACCGAAGGTGTCGATTATGATGAGACATTTGCTTCGGTTTGCAAAATGAACACTGTCTGCTCTTTTCTAGAGGTCTCTGTCTTGCGTGATTGGGAAGTCCATCAAATGGACGTGCATAACGCATTTTTACAGGGTGATCTTGATGATACAAGCACAGAGCTGTCAATGGCTTATATGACTTCAGATAAACAGATCTTCAAGCAGCGGATTGATAGAACGATGATGGTGGATCGAAGAACGCCACTCAAGGGTGTGAAAGCCCTTGTGATGAGTTCACAAACATAGTCTCAAGGAATCTCACACAAGAAACATAGATTTAATGTTTACTAAGTAAAGGAATCTCACCTAACTTAGATAAACAAAAACAAAGCCTAAGCTTTAGAGAGAAAACTCTTTCTTTCTATTTTTCCAAAAATCTGTATATTTTTACAATGACAAGTGATGAGCTTTTATAGGCTCATTTACAAGACCTTCAAGGTCAAAGAAATTAATTACAAGAGAAAATTATGCACAATAAAAAGAGGAAAAAAATCAGCTAAGTTAAATTTATGGTATTCTTCCACCAATTTAGCCATCAGAATTAATGGAGATTAATACTTTGTATCTAGACAACTTATTGATATATCCATGATCTGATTTTCTTCTAGAAACTTCTTGAGATTCTGGGCTTGATTTGAATTGGATCATTTGTTGATAGACCATTATCATGGTTGCATCACTTGATGAAGAAGTGTTTATTCGTTTTCCTCTGGGTTTTCATACGAATGATCGCAATCAGGTATGTCGCCTCCATAAGTCCCTGTATGGTCTCAAACAGGCTCCACGTTGCTGGTTTGCCAAACTCACAACGACACTTCAATAGGACGACACTTCAAGAGTACGGGTTTGTTTAAGATCTCACAGACTATTCCCTTTTTACTCTTGCGAATAATGATTTTCGTCTCCATGTACTTGTTTACATTGACGATCTTATTGTTTCGGGAAGTACACCAGCTGTGATTCATGAGTTTAAGTATTATCTCAGCTCGTGTTTCCGTGGGAAATATTTAGGAGTACTTACATAATTTTTGGGCATTGAGGTTGCACATGGACCGCATGGGTTGTATATGTGTCAATGCAAATATACATTGGATATAATTTCTGAGGTGGAATTACTTAGCGCTAAACTGGTTTCACATCCCATTGAGCAGAATCATACTTTGGCGTTGGCTAAAAGAGAGCTTCTTACCAATCCTACTCGTTATCGTTGGTTAGTTGGTGGTATTATATTTGTCAGAGTTACTCAAACTGAGCTTTCTTACGCCATTCATATCCTCTCTCAATTCATGCATGCTCCTCGGCCTAAACCCTGCTCCGTGCTGATTCCGATCTAAGACTTACGGCATGGTGTAACTCTGATTTGGCTAGTATTGCGTTATCTCAAAGATCACTCACTAGGTGGCTCATTCAGATTTGTGGTTCTCCTGTTTCGTGGGTCACACACAAACACAAAGTGGTTTCGAGATCCTCAATGGAGGCTGAATACTAGGATCTTGCGGATACAGTTTGTGAGATTTTGTGGCTTCGGGAACTTTTTGGAACGCTTGGGGTGGACTGTTCTTATACAATCCATTTATATTGGGATAGTCATTATGCTATTCATCTAAGTGTTAATCCAATTTTTCATGAACGTACGCAACATGTTGAAGCAGATTGTCACTTCATTCGCGATGAGATTGTGCGGAGTGTATATTCACGTCTCTACCATTGCACAGCTTGCTGACATTTTCATGAAGGCTCTTGGCCGTACGGAGTTTAAAGCATTCAGGTCCAAGTTGGATATTTGCGACCTCCATACTCCACCTTGAGGGGGGGGGAGGTATTATGAGAAGTAGAGACTATATATGCAATTAATTATTTAATTATGTATAATTGATAATTTACATATTTATATTAGGTTAATCCTTGTGTATATAAGGCAAAGCCTTAACACCTTATTGAATAAGAAAACCTTTATATCAAATTCTAGGTTTGTTGACAAAATGATTCCAACTTATTGAAAAGACGCCAAATTAAGCTCACTGTGAAGTGTGAACATTTTAAATGTATTATCTATCTTTCGAATTCCAAGACCCCCCTCCCCCCCCCCCCCCCTTCTTGCTTCAGGGTACAAAACTCATTCCATGATATTATCATAAGGCAAACACGACCAAAAGACAGCCACATATTGATAGCTTCAAAACATCTCTTTGGTAATTTTTTGTTTTTTTGACATCAAATCTCTTTGGTAATTATAATACCGAAAGCCAAAACTCATAATGATTTTATTACTAATTGTATAACGTAGCACTGATTTCTAGACCAGAGCCAGAGGCCATAGCAAAACCTTTTACGACTCCGTTTATCCCTCAAAAAGATTCATCCATACTATTTAATTTATGTTTGTTGATTTTTATTCGGTCCTTCAGCGGGGGTAAATCTCCTGCAAAACAGAAAAAAACATGAAGACCCGGAAAATACGATAGGGGTATGTTTTCTGAAGGCTCTCTGATGTTTATGTCAGATAACAGCTAAAAAAAACCACCAAGTTGCTAATCGGAGAGCCGAAAGAAGCCATAAAACGTTTGAAGGAAAGTGGGCCGAGAGTCCCTGAGAAAAGTAGGATCTGCTCAGGTCTATGAATAGAAGTGGGCTTTTTACGGTGAAAATAGAAGAAAATAAGAGTTTGTGGATGAAAATGCTCTACGGTTTAGGAACCACCGTGGAGAAGAAGCGAAGAAAATTGACCGGAAAATATGGTCGGTCACTGTTATGAAGGACACCTTGCCTGAGTCACCTTTTTGACCTGAGGCGCGTGACGCCTTTTCGATGAAGGACGCCATGCTTGAGTCCTCTGCCGTGGGCAGTATGACCTAGGGCCGTGAGCCCAAATGAAGGACGTGTTTCTGATGCGAGCAAAAACGGGGTGTGTTTTACTAAACTTCAGGTTTTTATAACCATAACCCCTAATTGTCTGCAAGTGTACAGATGTGCATTGTAGTACTTAGGGTATCGATCCATAGAGACTTAGTTGTTTTAATATGAATTTACGCTAATGCTTAAATCAGACTAGAATTAAACAGGTTTGAGTTTTGGTTATCACTAAATCTAAACTAAAAAGCAAAGCGAATAAAAGCAATTGGAAACGAAAACAACTAAAAGCGAGTAAAAATCAAGGGCGAATGAAAGCAGGGAAAGAACAAAAGTTGTAAGCAATAGAAAACAAACGTTGGGCTCAAGGGTATCGCAGGGATTCATGGACTACACCTATGTCAAATTTAAACAAATGTTAAAGGTAAACAACTACGTATGTTCTAGAACTCAAGGCACATAGGTATGAATAGCCTACTTTCGCAGCACTAAACAACTATCTCTCGCAACCCTGACCAGTAGGTTTCCCCTCTGATCCTGGAAGAGAGAAGATGCAATAATTGAACAAGACTCATCAACATTCACTCTCTTTCACCGAGAGACTTCACCATTTTTCGGTGTCTGATTCTCCTCTCATATCCTTCTGTTAGGCCTACGCTCTCCCCTTCGCCCTTCGTTTTCCATGAATTCCTTTCTTCTTGGGATCTGTTCTTCTTGGGGTCTGTTAGTCAGGGAAGTTGTTTCTCTGGTCGGGGCCTTCCCGTCAATGTTGGGTCATGAGTGGGGCAATTTGTAACACTCGTATTCAGGAAAATCTTACTAAGTGGGAAAATTGGTTAAGGGAGTTTAGGGGTTAGCTAATAGAAAGTCGGAAAAATGAGTTTAGTCGGAGAAAATTGGGTTTGGTCGGGTAATTCCGAGCTAAGTCCAGCTTTCGCTGAGCTAACTTAAGTTTTGCAGAGCTAAAATCAGCTGGCCGTGATTTTTGGGAAATTTAGCTGGATATTCTGATAAGCCGAGTTTTTCGGGACTTGGTTTGAATTTGGACAAAGTTGGTCGGGAGCAGACAGTATTTGTCGGCGTTGGGTGTACGCGGGAGCGGTTATCGGGTAAAACGAGCTAAGGCAAAAGTGCGGGAACGGTTATGGATTTGGCCGAGCACGCGATAGCCCGGGAACGGTTATTTATCGGGCAAAAAGACGCACGAGAGAGGTTATTAGCCGAGAGAGTGTACGAATTGGTGCGGGAACGGTTTTTTGACGGTTTTATGCAGAAAATCATGGAGCGCCTATATAATAAAGACTTCTGGCTCATTTTCTCTTCTTCGCGTAACCAAAGAACTCAGAAAGATTTAGGGAAACCGTTTTAAGAGAAGTTAGTCGAGAGAAAGTCTGTTTTACCAAGAGATATCCGATTTTGGTCGAGATCGAGTACGATTCTGTCGACAGTGATCCGGATTCTGCAAAGCGATCGTGAGAACAAGTCTTTACTGAATCTGTCCGAGAAAAGCTAAGGTGAGTGTGTGACCGTGGCCTAGTTGGTCATATTCTTGCTTAGATTATAGTCGGTTGCGTGTTATTTCTGTTCTTGTCATGACATTTCTGCTGGCTATGCCGTGATGATCGATCCACCTTATCGGCGATCTAGATCAGGCAAGGCGCTCGCGACTGTGATGCTCGCCAAGGCTTGTCTGGTTGCTGGATGATCGGCCGAGTAAGCGTATGGTCATGCGCGGGTAGTTTTCTGTTTCTGATGAGCACTGGGCTCGATCTATGTTTGATGCGATTGTAATTTGGCTCGGTGAGACGGGATGACCGCTCTCACTAAGCAATTCTGTTTGCTTATGCCTCCTTTGTGGATGCAGGTAAAGATAATATCTGATCAGCGCGCGCGGACTAAAGCCGGAAAGGAATGGATGGTAGGATCTGGGTAATTAAGGTCTAGTCGATGTAATAGCTTATATGCGAATAATCATTGTACTGACAACCTCAATTTAATTCAAGTATTATGTTTTTAATCCACTTATATACGGCTAAGTCTCACTAAACGAACCAAATACGAAAAAGTAAAGAAAATGCTAAGTAAAACTCCGGATAGAAATTTGACTAAGTATAAGTTAAAAAGTAAAATCTGAGTTAGGGTGCTACAAGTTGGTATCAGAGAGTGGTCGGATCTAGGACAAGTCTAGCATAAGTGGGTTAGTGGGTAAACCATCCTTCCAATGCCGAAGTCCCGCGGTAAGGCTAATAATGTTTGTCTGTGGAATTTTAAATTATTTTTCCGGCTAACTTAATAGATGTACTGACCCTTTCCAGATGGCAAGAGGTGATCGTACACGACATGCAGTGGGTGAGAACTCGGCGGCTACAAACGCCGAGGGTGGAAATCAGGATCAAGTGGATCCGAATGCGGGCAATGCTGGGAATGCGGCTGCGACTGGGCGATTCCAAACGTTGTTGCTGCCCCGGCTGTTGGGTTTGTTAACCCAGGTGTTAGAACGTTTTCTGGCTGTTGCGGCTGCCCCAGTGGCACCACCGCCAGTCGTGCAAGTGAATCCGCCAGCTATAGAAGCGGATGAAGGGATTGCAGGTCTGAGGGTCCCATCTTACCTGAAGGTGATGGACCACATGCAGAAATTGGGAACAACGTTATTTCTGGGAGGAACAAAACCGATCTAGTTTAATGATTGGATCGACCGTTTGGAGAGGAATTTCGAGTCGATCCGCTGCCCAGAGCAGTACAAGAAAGATATTGCCGTGCACTATCTTGATGGGGATGCGCATACGTGGTTGCGTGGTGCGATTGGGCAAGTCAGGGACCGAGTGTGTACCTGGTCTGATTTTCGTGGGATGTTTAAGGCCAAGTACTTTCCACCATTGGAGAGTGCGTTCCTGGATCTGTGCCAAAGATCTAGAACGTGCGAGAGTATGAGGTAGAGTTCAACAAACTGAAGAAGTTTGCCGGCTGGGATAGAGGAATCCCGAGTAACCAAATCAAACGGTTTATTCATGGGCTAAGGATCGATCTGCGTAAGTACTGTGAGATACGGGAGTATAAGACCTTTCTGGAGCTTGTGGAAAAGGCAGCGCAGCTGGAAACTACTTATGCAGAATAAGCTAAGTTACTTGGTAATGCTGCTGCAGCTGGGAGGAAAAGGGTGGACCATCAGGCAAACCACCTGTGGGTCGTAACACTGGTTTGACCAGTGGGAAGGAGAAACGTGTGAGCTGGCGCGCCTGGTGCTTGTCTCCGATGCGTGAGCATGGAGCACAAGGTGAAGGATTGTCCGGAAGAGGACAAGCGCGAAAAGAACCCAGGGAACAGATCTGATGAGAGGGTTTGTTTCCATTGCGGAGAGGGTGAGCCCATTAAGTGGAGATGACCAAAACTGATGCAAGTGGCGTAACACACTGGAAA
Organism: Eutrema salsugineum; assembly: GCF_000478725.1. Classification (NCBI taxonomy): domain Eukaryota; kingdom Viridiplantae; phylum Streptophyta; class Magnoliopsida; order Brassicales; family Brassicaceae; genus Eutrema; species Eutrema salsugineum. The sequence goes on along the minus strand of NW_006256797.1, from coordinate 702,688 downwards.
AAGGCCGAGTGAAGGATCGCCGCCTCCAGCAAAGAGATGACCATGATTCAGCGGATCTATGTTGTAGCTGAGGAGACTGTGGAGGATCCGAGTTCTTCACGTCCGATCACTGGTAAGTCATGTCACTTACCTTAGTAAATTTTTTGTATGAGTGTTGCATGCCGTAGCTTAGCAATCTACGTGATTGTGTAGGGACCTTGGTCATGGGTGGTGTGGCCCCATGTTTTGTTCGATTCCAGAGCAACTCATTGCTTTGTGAATCCGAACATGGTCGGAAAAGGTGGATTTTGCAGGGAACCGGGGGATAACTATGGCTTGGTCCAGGCGTTTGGGAGACATGTCATGTTTACCCTCGGTAAGGTCAAAAATCTGTCGGTAATGCTTCACAGCGTGAATATGCCAACAAATCTGAAAATCTGCCAAGTGAAGTCTTATGACGTGATCCTTGGTATGGATTAGCTCGGGAAGTACAAGGCACATCTGGATTATAGCCGTGGCCGAATCCGGTTCAAGACCGCGAAAGGGATTTTGGATTATCAAGGTATCACACCAAGGGAAGCTTGATTGTTTCAACAATGCAAGCTGACCGATAATTGAGAAAGGGTGTGAGGCGTACCTGGCTACGATCACGACCGCCGAGGTCAGACAGGATGCGGAGCTAGGCAATATTTCGGTTGTGAACGAGTTCGAGGATGTGTTTAAGGCGCTAACAGGTTTACCGCCTGCGTGATCAGATCCGTTTACCATCGAGCTCGAGCCTGGAACGGGGCCGATATCCAAGGCACCGTATCGTATGGCTCCGGCTGAGATAGCCGAACTGAAGAAGCAGTTAAATGATTTGATGGAGAAAAGGGTTTGTCCGACCGAGCAGTTCACCGTGGGGTGCACCGGTGCTGTTTGTTAAAAAGAAAGATGGGAGTTTTCGGCTGTGTATCGACTACCATGGGCTGAACAGGGTTACTGTGAAGAACAAGTACCCTTTGTCGCGGATAGATGAGTTGTTGGACCAACTCCGAGGGGCGACTTGGTTCAGAAAGATCGATTTGGCTTCGGGTTATCATCAGATACCCATAGAAGAGTCGGATCTGAGAAAGACCACCTTTAGGACAAGATATGGTCACTTCGAGTTTGTAGTCATGCCTTTGGGCTGACTAATGCTCCTGCGGCCTTTATGACGCTGATGAACAACGTGTTCCGAGACTGCCTCGATGAATTCGTAGTCATCTATATTGATGATATACTTGTTTATTCCAAGAGTCGGGAAAAACATGTGGTCCATGTAAGGACCGTGATGAATCGCCTAAGGGAGCATAAGTTGTTCGCCAAGCTCTGAAAATGCTGTTTTGGTAAAGGGAGATTGGATTCTTGGGTCATGTGGTCTCGGACAAGGGAGTGTCTGTTGATCCGTAGAAGATAAAGGCAATCACGGATTAGCCTAGACCTGAGAATGCCTTGGAGATAAGAAGTTTTCTGGGCTGATAACACCGTATTTGTACCCATTTTCACCATTGATTTCAAATTCTTTTTCAAAGGTTTTAATCAGTTTTAGGAACTTTTATTATGATTTCTATGTATTTTGTAGTTTCAAGGCTTTTTTCAGAAAACTTAGGAAAAATGATGGCAAAATGGAAGAAATCCATATTATTAGCTCAGAGTCAGACCGTCATAAGTTTAGCCTCAAATGAAGACTTTATCACCTTCGATTCAGCTCAAAATTGGGGACATTCAATAGGAGACAACGAGCTTTCCATAGTACTTTACATCACGAAGATCCAACGGTGCAATCAAAAGATATATGGAGAACAAGTTGACCCCAAAAGACTCTCACCCGCGGCAAAACTATGTTTTAGCTGTCCTAGAAGACTTTCACCCTCGGCGTACCTAAGGACGAGCCACAAGGCCCAACATCAAAGCCCACTTCGCCATTCCTCTTCAGGGAAGCCTTAAATGAGACCTGGAAGACCTTAGGATCTATAAATACATTTCTTAGCAGCCTAAACGGGTGTGTGCTCCTGTAATGAGATTTTGAGCCACCAAACTTTGTTTTTCTAGGGCTAGGCGATGGAGATGGAGATTCTTCCCCTGATCCATTCTTCTTTCTCCTTTCTATCTTATTAACTTTTCTGTTTCATCTTTTGCATTCTTTCATGTCTTTTATCATTCCTTGCATCATGTAGATTTGTCCCAGAGAGTCAAGTTGTTTGAAAAAGTTTTCGATAGGCATACATATTGATTAGGATTTCTAAGTTTCTAGACCATATTCTGGATCTCATCTATTCTTAGTTGTTCATATTGTATGAGAGTGGATTCATGACCTATTCTCTGAGCCTAGGATCAATCAGAACCACAAGAGTGCTGTATCAGATCATCCAAACCTAGCTTCAGAAGAATATAGTCGTTATAGGAGTCGAGACCTACCTAGAAGATGTGAGCAGACGAATTCAATGTCTAATGCATGATCTTAGTTCTGGCATGAGAGCGAGAGTTAATTGTCAGATCTGTGTGATTAGTTGATTAAGATGGCGAGAGTTGGTTAATTATACACATGTCTATTCTAGTTCCATGCATATCTTAGAAACAGATGAAGATGAATCGCCTAGAAGCTAATTGGAAATGCCACGAAACATCGATAAGAGTAAACCGGAGAAGTCTAAATCACCACCCATGAGTTTAGATCTATAGTTTGAGTCGATATGCTTGAGATATTCTTTTAACAATTCATATGCATTGCATTATATTTCTTGTGAATATGAGATTAGGTTTAGTTTAGGATTCTGATGTGTCTACTGCGTGAGGGAACAAGTTTTACCCTTAATAAAAACAAATGAAAGCCGCAAGTGCACATCTAATCAATTGTAGTACTTAGGGATCAAATCCATAGAGATTTGTGTGCCTGGTATTCTTCTACGGTTTCTAACTTTATGTCTAGACTAAGGTTTTAGGGGTTGGTTGTTTGTCACAGATTAAACTAAAACTAAAGAAAGCAAATAAATCTATCCTAAAAAATAAGTAGAAAATCGATTGAAAGCAAATGAAACAAGCAGAATATCGAACTAAAGCAGATGAAATGCAGATCTAAATGAGCAAGTAAAAATCGATTGGTTTGTAAACTATGGCTAGAAACGCTGAGCTTTTGTGAACTCTACAGGGATCATAATCGGTTTTAACACTAGCGATTATAGATTGGGATTGACGGATATCGAAATATAGGGTTCTAGAGCTAGAGTACGGCGGTATGACTACGTCACTGTCGTGATCAAAACCAACTGTTTCTCGCAACCCTGACCAGTAGGTTTCCACTCTGGCCCTGGAAGGGAGAGAACGCAAGAGCTGCACAAGACTCGTCAGTACTCACGATTTCGCCGCAGGTAGGTCTCCACTCCTACAGAAAAATCGTATGTTTCATTCTAGGTCAGATACTTAATGAAAGCTTTCGCCACACTAACTATCTAGATCATATACGAGGTGATCAATCAAGCATACATGCAATAAGAACGAGAATAAACAGAGAACAAAGTTAAAATCCCAAATTCTAAACCTAGATGTCTTAATCGATTATGAGAGCCCCTTTCGGGAACCCTAAGCCCAACTCGGGATCTACTCAGACATGGCTGAGGTCGAAATCATCATTGGTTTTAATAAAAGCGATCAAAAACAGTAAAGAAAAGAGATGAAAGAAAGCTCCTCTATTGAAGAACTCAGAGTTGAACAATCTTCTCTAAAAATCGCATAAAACGGCTAAAGGAAAGGGTTTTTTTAAAAGTATGAAGGTGATGTCTAAAAACGACCTAAATGACAAGTATTTATAGTCTTTAATACTCCATGGTCTCTAGGGTTCCGGAATCGATGCAGAGAAATGACTTTGGCCTTCAGAAATATGGGCTTTTAATCGGAGTTGGCCGACCGCGGTCAGGAGTAACGTGGCCGCGTGAAATAAAGGTCTGGCTGCGGTCGTGAGGCTTGTGACCGCGGTGGATGGGTAGGTGGCCGTGGTCGCGTGACTTGCTGGCCGTTTTCGAGTGTCTCCGAGGCAAATGGAATATCTTGAGATCCAACCGTTGGAATGTCTCCAAACCAAGTGTGAAAGCTGGTTGATTCTTTCATAAGTTGTCCAATTTTGAGGGTGATCAGACGGTCAGAAGGTCTTCGTCTCTCCATGAGAGTTCTGACGATCTGCATTTATCCAAAAGAGTCTTTTTGTTCTAATTTTTGTCTCTTTATCCCAAATTACCTGAAAAGTCTTTTAAAATCTGAAAACATAGAAATTCTTTGAAAATCTTTGAAAATGGAGTAAAAACACATGTAAAAGACATTAAAGTGATCAATAAAAATGATCAAAATCTGGTGTTATCAGATTCTTAACCAAAAACCCTAAATCCCTTGAGTTTATGAGTTTGCTTACTTTTCCAGTTTGTTGTTTCTTGCAGATTAGACATCCTCCCTGTGGATCGATACCCTAAGTCATAAAACATATATCTATGCACTTGCAGACACTAGGGTTTTATAAATTTAAAACTTTTGAGGACCAATAGGCTTGTTTAAAACAAATACTAGGCCCGTAAGCTCGTCAAGTTTTTGGCGTCGTTGCCGGGGAGGATTTTAGTCTCTGGAGGTCTAAACCTGGGAGGTTGGAGCCGCAGAAGACTATATATATGTTGAGCTTCTGCCCAAACAACATATGAAGTAAACCAAACTCGTAAACACCCTAACTTTTTCTTTTTTCTGCTTATTCTTTCTTCTATTTGCCCTAGTTTCAGAATCCTTGAAGCATGGATCATCCGAGATGAAACCCTAATCCCGAGAGAAGGTTTTGCAACCTGTGTGAAGCTCCCTGCGCATGTGAATCACCATCCAGGCGTGATTCTGGTCATCATGTTCGGAACCCTAATCCGAACCATCACCATGGAGACTCGCTAACTCCACACCACCAAGATGAGCCCTATTCGCCACACTTGGTGAACCGTCGACCATTTCATCCTTTACCTCATCAGATTCTGCACCAGAATTATGAGAACAATCGGTTTAACATTCTGATTAATTGATTGGAAGTCAAGCTGAACCAGTTCCTTGCCTCCCAAGCCCTCATCGAAGCTGCCTTGCGAACAAAGATAAATACCATCACCATCGACCTTAACAAGAGGTCTGATGACCTCTCTGAGCACGTGAAGACACTGGAGGATCAGAGAACCAAATATAATGAAGTGTTGAATCAGAGAATGGAGTCTGACGAAGAATAGCAGGATAAGAACAAGTTCAACATTCGACAAAATGAAAGGGAGCTGCAAACCCTAACTTTCAAGATCGATGACTTGGACAAGGAGCTGAATGAAAGCAAGAACCAAACTTACGACTACACATTGGAGCTGTGGAAAGGCATAGCTAAGGTTGAAAACAAGACAGAAGAGCTTGATGCTACTTTAGACAAAGTTGTCTATACTTTAGATGAAGTAGAAGAGAAAGTTAAAATTTTTTTTTAAGATCATAAGAAGTGTGATCTGAACACTGGAACCAATTATTTGGATACCCAAGATGTGCGTGACAACCACTGGAAGCAAGAGAACAACAATGGAGAAGAAGAAATTGAAGAAGCAAGCATGGAGAGCCGGATGAAGCTGACCGCGGCGGCGAGCGTCTCCCGCGGCCAGAGTCACTTCCACCACGGCTCCGAGCTCCTCACCCGCGGTGGGGCATGATTCTTTAGCCTGGGAGGACTTTCAACCTCTTCCTGAAACCTGTTCAACTGAAGACCGACCTCATGTGACCAGATCTAGGTTATTTGATCAAGCTGTCTTCTGAATCACTGCACAAGCATCAAAAGAAATTGAGGAATCCAACACTTATGCATCTTGCAACATGGTTTACACTTGTGACAATAAGCTTCAAAAGCAAGTCTCAGAAGATGAAGAGTATTGTTTTTTTGTTAAAGATCTAAACCCTGGGGACAATTCATCTGATGACAACTCAGAACCAATAACCAAGAGCATATCTAGAGAGAAACTAATCGAATTCAACAAATTTGTGAAGTCTATTCCTCTCTATCTCGGATTCGATGACATCTGGAAGCAAGGCTGCCTTCAAGTTTTCTTCAAATACATCAAGGAGACTAAGGAGAACATCTACACTTATTTCAGAAAAGCCAGACAGGCCTTAGTATGCATCTAAAACAAAAAGAATAAAAGGAGCTGACCATGGCCGAGGAGCCTTCAGCCGCGGCCAGAAGAGGTTTTCTGCGGCCATAAAGACTTGGCTCGCGGCCAGCACGAGTCCTACCGCGGCCGCGACCTCCTGACCTGTGGCCAGCATCAGTTCGGCCACCCTTGGCGACTTCGACCTCTACCTTGATTCAAACCAGTCCAAGTTTGATCAAGCACACTCCACATCATCCACCATCCACCATTCAACATCCTACCACCTCCACAACCACCTCACAATTCATCACCAACACAAGGTAAGTTTTTCTTTCCCTTCATCTTTTAAATTTTTCACATGCTCTATTTCTCATCTTTGCCTGATTTATTTCATACTGGGGACAGTGTGATTTAAGTCTGGGGGAGGATTTCATCCCTTTCTAACCACCTCTTCTTGCATGAGCCTTTGCATTCTGCATTTTTCTTTAAATTTTTTTAATTTTTTTGGTTTTTCTTAAAACTTTTCAAAAGTCTTTTGAGTTTCAAAAAGTGTTTTCAAAGGTCAAATACATTTTGAGGGAATAATGACCAAATCAATGATGATAATCAACCTTTTTGCTTCTACACCAATCATTCATAAAATGCTCTTTCAAAGTTTAGTACTAGACTAGGCGGTAGCTAGATTACTTACACTACGAAATCCCACCAGATGACTTCTATTCATGAAGATCTTTTCTGACAGGATATACTACCTCATTTTACTTGGACATAATCTTGACATCTAATTTTCTCATCAATAGTTTTAAGGAGACATCATGATATACATCTAGGACATCTTTACCTTATTGTTACCACTCTTTGTTGTCTTAGATGGCCATTTCATCTTTAGCTGGTACCTCACCCTTCGCCCAAACTTTCATGTTCAAACCTCATACACTCTCTTTTAAGCCTATTGATAACACCTGATTTTGATCATTTTTATGGATCACTTTCAGTATCTTATGCAGGTGTTTTCAATCACTTTTGAAGGTTTTGTAAGTGTTTTCCATGTTTTGGAGTTTTAAAAGACTTTTCAGGTTATTTAGGCAAAAACAATGTAAATTAGAGAAAAATCAACTTTTGGCCAATTTTGGACCGTCAGAAGTTTCACATCCGATGAAGACCTTCTCACTGTTCGATCAAGCTCAAATTTGGACACAGGATAGAGGACACAACCAGCTTTCCAATGCAAATGGAAACAAAGCAATATAACGATCATAAGTTATTTCCAATTTACTGAAGACATGTTCTGCAGTCTCATGAATGAAGCACGAGGAAAAATGAAGTTTGGCATCATAGACCAACCACCGCGGTCCAGGAGCTCGTGACCGCGGTGAAAAACATCCTGGCCATGCCTCAGAGCCTTCACCCATGATGGAACATCATTTACCAGACTTGGAGAAACCCAATTCTGCGACAAGCCCATTCTCGGCCCAATAGCCTGTTTTCAAGTCCAACTCATTCTCTCAGCCAAAGAAGTCCTAAGGACGACCAGAAACACTTGGAGACCTAATTTCGTGTGTGATCCTTTCCCCTTGATAGGGAGGCACCAAACTTTTGTTTCTTAGGTTTAGATTAGGGAGATAGAGATTTTTTTCTTGAACCTTTGATGTTTCTTTTCATCTATCTATTTAGTTTATGCAATCTCTTTTACTTTACTGCTTTTCTATTTCAAAACCAATGATGATGTTGTCAAGCTCAGCCAAGTCTGAGTAGTCACCTTGCTGGGTGAAGAGGGCCATCGAAAGGGACCCCATGACCGATGACATCTAGGTTTTTTAGGTTAAAGAATTTCGATTTTAAATGATTTTTCCATTCATCCAAATCTCAATGCGGTAACGCTGGAGTAGCTAACCAGTGTCCGATCCTAGGTTAAATCCGAGCCACGAGAGTGTTGTATCTGGGTTGCCAGAACGGGATCTTATGGACGTCACCGTCGTAGGAGACGAAAGCTACCTACGGAGGATATGTAAGCCGAGATGGATTCCGAGCTACAATGCATGATATTTTTCTGGCATGAGAGCGAGAGTTAATTGCCATGAATGAGTGATTAGATGATTAGGGTGACGAGAGTTGGCTAATCTTACAAGTGTCTATCCTTCGGAATCATAGAAAATTCTTACCTAAATTCCTTGTGTCATTGATCATGAACCCTAGAGATGAACCCTAATGCGCAGCACGTTTTTCATCTTTGTTTTGATCTTTTTTTATTTCTTGTTTAGCTTAGTAAAATCGTGACACCAAAACCCCAGAAAAAACCCCATTGGTCTTTGAGTTCGATTACTAATCCAGTTTGAAGTTACTGCAGAAAAGATAACTCTCCCTGAGGATCGACACCCTAAGTACTATAACGCATGGCTGTGCACTTTCAGACACTAGGGTTTATAAATTTAAAAATATTTTGCGACAGTAACCCTAGCTTGCATCAAGTTTTTGGTGCTGTTCCCGGGGAGAGATTCGCTCTTGCTTCTGCCAAACTTCATAGGTTAGTAAATCCGACTCTTAGACACCTTTTTCTTTTAAATTTTCGTTTTTTTTTCTTTGTTTCAGGTTTCTGAAACATGTATTCACCTTGTGAGGAAGATAAGATCATTGGGCAGGGGTGTTATTACCCGTGTGTTGCTCAATACTCTCATTCATACACCTACATTTAATCGGACGACATGGATTGGAACTCTCATCAGAACTATCACTACCGAGATTAAGTGTATTCGCCCATGGCAAGTCATCAACCATCTCACCTCCATCAATTTCGTCCACAACAAAATCGGTTAAGTCCCATGCTTAGTCGACTTGTTGCTGAGTTGAATCAGCAAGCTGATGAAGAGATAGACAGTATGCTTCAAGAGCTGAATGAATTCGAGTCTAGACATGAAGAGATAGACAGCAAGGAATAGAAGTTTTTGATTCTCTTTGTGAGATCAAATCTGATCTGTTTCAAATACCAAAACTCTCTGAGGGAACAGGTATTTCAAAATTTCATTCATCTATGGTTTATATTCATGTTGGAGATCTTTCTACTGCAGCTCTATTAGGTTTCACACCGAGTTTGCCTCTTCAAGTTGAAGATTGTCTTCTTCCTAATGATTTCCATGTTATGGAGATGAGAAAGGATGCAAAGAACTCTCTTTGCCTGACCATAAGCAGTGGAGAAGAACTGTTTTTGATCCTGGAGGAGCTACAAAGGTAAAACGTCCTACAAGAAGGTCCATCCTTCAAAGTTCATCCAAACAACAACAAGAGAAGTTCAATGTGCAACAATATTTCTTTTGATGCACACTTGATATTTGCTCTTATGGGACGTGATCAAGACTCAAATGGAGCCAAAGTGCAGCATAGATGGCCCTCAAGACTTTTTACTGAAGACTTGTCACAAGGAGAAAGCATTGAGGACTCATATCCTAGAGAAGTTCCAAGACTAGTCTTTGATCCTGGAGGAGACAATTCCTTTGTAGGTATGTTTTCTTTTAGTTTTTCTTTCTTTTTCCAATAATGTTTTCCTTTTCTTAGTTTCAGGTTTTCAAAAAAAAAAAACACAAAAACACAAAAAAATGAAGAAACAAAAACGTGTTTTTTCCACGGCCCAGAGGACCTGACCTGCGGCCAGCCTCACCTGTACCGCGGCCACGACCCTTTGACCCGCGGCCGACCCATCTTCCCACCCGCGGCCAGCCTCATCTTTACCTCGCAACACGTTTTAAAAATTGCCTGAGACGGAGGTTTTACAGTTCGATTAAGACTTTGGTGTCTTCGTTAGGTTTGTAGAGGAGAACGTAATCTTTCCAGAACACTTAGAATCAGGAGATTTGGAGCAGTGACTTGACAGTTATGGCCGTTTGAAGATGAACTTGTCTCACAACTAGACCAAGCAGATGTGCATCAAAGAACCGACAAGACGGAAGCCTTTCTTTTCCCGAATGCAGTCGGAACCTTCATCAAAGTTGAAGCTGCTTGAGTCACCGATCTTATGGAGTTGGAAAATCAGGTACTGGACCACTGAGAAAGAAGTTAGGAAAGTTTTGGTGAAAGTGGTTTGTAGTGGTATCTCTTTAAGGAGATCCACAAAAACCAACAATGGCATCTCTTCTTGTCAAGAATTTTTTCCCATCATAACAACTCCATAACCATTCTACAATCCATCTGCATCCAGGTAAGTCCTTAAAAACTTTTAAAATAAATTTTTCTTAGGAAAAACACCTTTTTAATAGAAAAAGAGGATTTAAAATATCAAAAGGTACTTTCCCTTCATCTACCCCAACAAGCTTGGAGATTTTGAGAAAAGACCAGATTTTAATTTGACAAATCTCTTTCAAATTTTTGATTATGTCTCACTCTTTTTCAAATGAGATTCCAAATCTATCATCACATAACACTTTCATCAAGGTATGGTACCAAATTTCTCACTTTTTCTTATGAATTCAAATTTAGAGTTTTCTTAGAATGAGTAGAAATTTACCTTAGGATGATTAGAAATTGTCTTTGAGCTCAAGACTAGACTTTCAGGTAGTTGAATTGCATGATTTAACACCTAGACCCCATAGATTTGTAATTTTCGAAATATGAGATTTGAACACTTGCGAAAATAGAAATTTGAAGAACTGTTTGATCCAGCTTAGCAAGTCTGGATTGTTTGGTCCTTGTTGATATAAAACCAGATTAGATTACATATGAGTGAGTATTAACATCATCTTGATTCAGAAATCTCATGTCTTGGACATCAATATATCGAACTTGACCAGAAATTCTCAGATTTTGCAATGTTTGATATAATAACAGTTTGTTTGTCATTTGAATGTGTTTGAGATAACTGTATGAATATCTTTGCTCATAAAAATCGATTCAAAAATACAGCTTCATTCATTCTTGGTCTCGAGAATTCTGTTTTGCAGATCATGGAACTTACCTGAGCACTTCGCATGAGCACTATGCAGAGAACCACAGGTGTGATGATGATTCCTCTGCCACAGAGATAGACAACAGCCATGAGACATAGGCGCCCATCCATCACCTCATCATACCCACGGTTCTACATCATTTTCTTTTCTTTTCTTTTCTTTAGACTCTTTTGTTTTTTTTACCATCTTCTCACCAACTTTTTCACACTGGGGACAGTGTGATTTAAGTCTGGGGGAGGATGTTCATCCTTTACTAATAAAATTTGGTTTGTTTTGAGTTTGTTTTTTTCATAAAAGGTCTTTCATAAAAGGTTTTCAAGGTTTTCAAAAGTTTTTCAAAAACAGGAACACTGATTTCAAAACAGGAACACCAGAAACAAAACTTTGATGAATAAGACCCATGTGCTTCTAATGATAGTTTCTTTTTGTGGTTAGTACTAGACTAGGCGGTAGCTAGAGTACTTGCACTACGAACTCCCACCAGAGGATTTCTATTCATGGATATCTATTCTGCCAGGATACATTAGCTCATTTCACTTGAACATAATCTTGACATCTAATTTTCTCATCATTGGTTTTAGCAGGCATCATGATACACATCTATGACATCTTTACATCATTGTTACCACTCTTTGCTGTCCTAGATGGCCAGTTCATCTTTAGCTGGTACCACACCCTTTACCCAAACCTTTATGTTCAAACCTCATGCATTCTCTCTTTAGTTTATATCGACAGATATGTGCAAAAACACCGGAGAGGGAGGAACAACATGGTTTTCAGTCACTCAAGAGAAAGACTGAAGGAATTTGGGAAATTGGAGCATCAAGAATATATCAAAGCTCAATGGTACCTCAAAAAGCTCAATCATAATGGTAAATTTCTGGCTTCCTAAGACTCTATGTCAAAAGGCTGTTTCCCCTTTCTAAAAAAAATTCAAAAAAAAAAAAGAGAAAAAGAATGAACGGAAAGGAAACCAGAAGCCTAAAGAGTCTAGGATGGCCAAAATCATTGGAAGCAAAGGCTACAAGTATTCATTTGTGAGTATTGGTTTTAAAACCTGGACAAAAATATAAGTCAGGGGAGTCATGAGGAGAACCTGAAGAAAGGAGATCAAGAATCTTAAGGCAAGAAGAATGTGACTGAAAACTGTGGATATCAACAGTTCCATCCTCTCTGCTATTTTGCATAATGTCTTGTCTCTCCAGAAAAAGGTAACCCTAAACACTGAACCTCATCCCTTAAACAGCCATTTTGAATACATAGCCTTGATTGCTTTACTAAAATCCTTTTGGTGAGAACCACTTGAACTTTTGAATGAATGTTAAGAGCTAGTTGACTGGAAGATAGGTTTAAGTGTCTAGTTATGCCTGTGCTTTGGTGAGAATTTTCAAGACTACCCCTGATTTTAGCATAATGACTAACTTTGGTTTAGAAGCATGGTCTCTGAGATTTTGTTAGTTCCTGAAATTTTCAAACCTCTTTTCTAGAGTTAGATCTTTGGTTTTGTTTGAGGACAAACAAAGGTTTAAGTCTGGGGGAGTTTATAACACCTGATTTTGACCATTTTTATGGATCACTTTCAGTATCTTATGCAGGTGTTTTCAATCACTTTTGAAGGTTTTATAAGTTTTTTCCATGTTTTGGAGTTTTAAAAGACTTTTCAGGTTATTTAGACAAAAAACAATGCAAATTGGAAAAAAAATCCACTTTTGGCCAATCTACCTTTGTTTGAACGTCAAAGGTTTCACATCCGATGAAGACCTTCTCACCGTTCGATCAAAGCTCAAATTTGGACACATGATAGAGGACACAACCAGATTTCCGATTCAAGTGGAAACAAAGCAATATAACGGTTGGATCATAAGTTATTTCCAATTTACTGAAGACATGTTCTGCAGTCTCGCGAATAAAGCACGAGGAAGAATGAAGTTTGGGCATCATAGACCAACCACCGCGGTCCAGGAGCTCATGAACGCGGTGAAAAACATCCTTGCCATGCCTCAGAGCCTTCACCCATGGTGGAACATCATTTACCAGACTTGGAGAAGCCCAATTCTGTGACAAGCCCATTCTCGGCCCAATAGCCTGTTTTCAAGCCCAACTCAATCTCTCTGCCAAAGAAGCCCTAAGGACGACCAGAAACACTTGTAGACCTATAAATATGTATTTTAGAAGACCTAATTTCGTGTGTGCTCCTTTCCCCTTGATAAGGAGGCAGCAAACTTTTTCCTTAGGTTTAGATTAGGGAGATAGAGATTTTTCTCTTGAATCTTTGCTGTTTCTTTTCATCTATCTATTCAGTTTATGCAATCTCTTTTACTTTACTGCTTTTATATTTCAAAACCAATGATGATGTTGTCAAGCTCAGCCAAGTCTGAGTAGTCACCTTGCTGGGTGAAGAGGGCCATCGCAAGGGAACCCATGACCGATGACATCTAGGTTTTTTAGGTTAAAGGATTTTGATTTTAAATTATTCTTCCATTCATCCAAATCTCAATGCGGTAATGCTGGAGTAGCTAACCAGTGTCCGATCCTAGGTTAAATCCGAGCCACGAGAGTGTTGTATCTGGGTTGCCTGAACTGGATCTTATAGACGTCACCGTCGTAGGAGACGAAAGCTACCTACAGAGGATACGTAAGCCGAGATGGATTCCGAGCTACAATGCATGATCTTGTTCTGGCATGAGAACGAGATTTAATTGCCATGAATGAGTGATTAGATGATTAGGGTGACGAGAGTTGGCTAATCTTACAAGTGTCTATCCTAGTTTCAGAATCATAGAAAATCCTTACCTATATTCCTTGTGTCATAGATCATAAACCCTAGAGAGGAACCCTAATGCCCAGCACGTTTTTCATCTTTGTTTTGATCTCTTTTTATTTCTTGTTTAGCTTAGTAAAATCGTGACACCAAAACCCCACAAAAAACCCCATTGGTCTTTGAGTTTGATTACTAATCCAGTTTGAAGTTTCTGCAGAAAAGATAACTCTCCCTGTGGATCGACACCCTAAGTACTACAACCCACGGCTGTGCACATGCAGACACTAGGGTTTATAATTTTAAACTATTTTGCGACAGTAACCCTAGCTAGCACCATCTATGTTGACAGATATGTGCAAAAACGTCAGAGAGGGAGGAACAACATAGTTTTCAGTCACTGAAGAGAAGGACTGAATGAAACCGGGAAGGAAGTGTACCATGCAACCTCAGCAAGCCTCATGATGTCTCAAAAAGCTCATTCTTAAATGTAATTTTCGTGGTCCCTAAGACTCTAAGTAAAAAGGCGGTTCCCCTTTCCCAAAAAAAAAGAAGAAAAAAAGAGAAAAAGAAAGAAAGGAAAGGAAGCCAAGAGCCTAAAGAGTCTTAGAAGCCGAAATCATTTGAGCCAAGGCAATAGGTATTCACCTAAGGAATTATGTATTCACAACCTGGACAAAAATCCAAGTCTAGGGGAGTTATAAGGAGAACCTGAAGAAAGGAGATCAGAAATCTTGAAGCAAGGAGAATGTGACTGAAAACTGTGGGGGCATTGACAGTTCCATCCTCTCTTGCTGTTTTGCATAATGTTCTGTCCCTCCAGAAAAAGGTAACCCTAAACACATCAAGCTTTACCATTAAAAAGCCTTTTGATACCTAACCTTGAATGCCTTGTTTAGTATCCTTTTGATGAGAATCACTGAAACCTTTAATGAATGTTAAGAGCTAGTTGACTGGAAGTTAGTTCTAAGTATGTGGATTTTTGCATGACGAATGAACGGACTAGTTATGTTTGTATTTTGGTGAGAATTTTCTAGACTTGATCTGATTGATGCATTATCCATAATTAAGGTCTAGAAGTATGGTTGCTGATATTTTTGAGTTTCCTCTCATTTCTGTTGAATGATATTTTTCTAGATTTGATCTTGTTTTGTTTGAGGACAAACAGAGTCTTAAGTCTGGGGGGAGTTGATAACACCATATTTGTACTCATTTTCACCACTGATTTCAAATGCTTTTTCAAAGGTTTTAATCAGCTTTTAGGAACTTTTATTATGATGTCTATGTATTGTAATTTCAAGGCTCTTTTCAGGAAATTTAGGGAAAATGATGGAAAAATGGAAGAAATCCATATTTTCAACTCAGAGTCATACCGTCAGAAGTTCAGCCTCAAATGAAGACTTTCTCACTGTCCGATCCAACTCAAATTTGGAGACAGTCAAGAGGATACAACCAGCTTTCCATAGCACTTTACATCACGAAATTTCAACGGTGCAATCAAAAGATATATGGAGAACAAGTTGATCCAATTCACCGGCCCCGAAAGACTCTCACCCGCGGAAAAAGTATTTTTAGCTGTCCTGGAAGACTTTCACCCCCGGCGGACCTAAGGACAAGCCACAAGGCCCAACATCAAAGCCCACTTCGCCATTCCTCTTTAGAGAAGCCCTAAATGAGACCTGGAAGACCTTATGACCTATAAATACATTTCTTAGCAGTCCTAAACGGGTGTGTGCTCCTGTAATGAGATTGAGCCACCAAATTTTGCTTTTCTAGGGTTAGGCGATGGAGATGGGGATTCTTCCCCAGATCCATTTTTTTCCTCCTTTCTATCTTATTAACTTTTCTGTTTAATCTTTTGCTTTCTTTCATGTCTTTTATCATTCCTTGCATCATATAGATTTGTCCCAGAGAGTCAAGTTGTTTGAAGAGTTTTTGATAGGCATACATATCGATTAGGATTTCTAATTTTCTAGACCATATTATGGATCTCATCTCTTCTAAGTTGTTCATATTGCATGAGAGTAGATTCATGACCTATTCTCTGAGCAACGAGAGTGCTGTATCAGATCATCCATACCTAGCTTCAAAAGAACATAGTCGCTATAGGAGTCGAGAGCTACCTATAGAGAAGATATGAGCATACAAATTCAATGTCTCATGCATGATCTTAGTTCTGGCATGAGAGCGAGAGTTAATTGTCAAATCTGAGTGATTAGTTGATTAAGATGGCGATAGTTGGTTAATCATACACATGTCTATTCTAGTTCCATGCAGATCCCAGAAACAGATGAAGATAAATCACCCGGAAGCTAATTGGAAATGCCACCAAACATCGATTAGAGTAAATTGGAGAAGCCTAAATCACCACCTATGAGTTTAGATCTATACTTTGAGACGATATGCTTGAGATATTCTTTTAACAATTCATATGCATTGCATTATATTTCTTGTGAATATTATATTAGGTTTAGTTTAGGATTCTTAACCAAAAACCCCAAATCCCTTGAGTTTATGACTTTGCTTACTTTCCCAGTTTGTTGTTTCTCGCAGATTAGACATCCTCCCTATGGATCGACACCCTAAGTTGACCCCAAAAGATATATGGAGAACAAGTTGACCCCAAAAGACTCTCACCCGCTGCAAAACTATGTTTTAGCTGTCCTAGAAGACTTTCACCCTCGGCGTACCTAAGGACGAGCCACAAGGCCCAACATCAAAGCCCACTTCGCCATTCCTCTTCAGGGAAGCCTTAAATGAGACCTGGAAGACCTTAGGATCTATAAATACATTTCTTAGCAGCCTAAACGGGTGTGTGCTCCTGTAATGAGATTTTGAGCCACCAAACTTTGTTTTTCTAGGGCTAGGCGATGGAGATGGAGATTCTTCCCCTGATCCATTCTTCTTTCTCCTTTCTATCTTATTAACTTTTCTGTTTCATCTTTTGCATTCTTTCATGTCTTTTATCATTCCTTGCATCATGTAGATTTGTCCCAGAGAGTCAAGTTGTTTGAAAAAGTTTTCGATAGGCATACATATTGATTAGGATTTCTAAGTTTCTAGACCATATTCTGGATCTCATCTATTCTTAGTTGTTCATATTGTATGAGAGTGGATTCATGACCTATTCTCTGAGCCTAGGATCAATCAGAACCACAAGAGTGCTGTATCAGATCATCCAAACCTAGCTTCAGAAGAATATAGTCGTTATAGGAGTCGAGACCTACCTAGAAGATGTGAGCAGACGAATTCAATGTCTAATGCATGATCTTAGTTCTGGCATGAGAGCGAGAGTTAATTGTCAGATCTGTGTGATTAGTTGATTAAGATGGCGAGAGTTGGTTAATTATACACATGTCTATTCTAGTTCCATGCATATCTTAGAAACAGATGAAGATGAATCGCCTAGAAGCTAATTGGAAATGCCACGAAACATCGATTAGAGTAAACCGGAGAAGTCTAAATCACCACCCATGAGTTTAGATCTATACTTTGAGACGATATGCTTGAGATATTCTTTTAACAATTCATATGCATTGCATTATATTTCTTGTGAATATTATATTAGGTTTAGTTTAGGATTCTTAACCAAAAACCCCAAATCCCTTGAGTTTATGACTTTGCTTACTTTCCCAGTTTGTTGTTTCTCGCAGATTAGACATCCTCCCTATGGATCGACACCCTAAGTCCTACAACGTACATCTGTGCACTTGCAGACACTAGGGTTTTATAAATTTAAAACTCTTTGAGGACCAATGGGCTTGTTAAAAACAAATCATAGGCCTGCAAGACCATCATGGGCTTAGCTGGGTATTACCGCCGGTTCGTTAAGGGATTTAGAGCATGACTCAGCCAATGACCCAGCTAATGGGTAAGGACGTACCATTTGTGTGGTCGGCCGAGTGTGAGAAGTGCTTTGCCAAGCTTAAGGTGATGTTGACTAGTATACCAGTTCTGGCTTTGCCTGAGCTGGATCAGTCGTATGTAGTCTACACAGATGCGTCATGGATGGGATTGGGTTGTGTGATGATGCAGCAGGGTAAGGTAATCGCCTATGCCTCAAGGCAGTTAAGGAAGCACGAGGTGAATTATCCCACTCACGACCTGGAGATGGCTGCAGTAGTGTTCGCGTTAAAGATTTGGCGATCTTACCTTTATGGTGGGAAAGTTCACTCAGCCCGAGCTGAATATGAGACAGAGGCATTGGATGGAGTTTGTGGCCAACTATGACTTAGATATTGCTTACCATCCCGGTAAAGCAAATCTGGTCGTAGATGCGCTTAGTCGGAAAAGGGTTGCGGCTCTTGCCGAACAGGATGTGGAAAGATTGGTCCGAATGGTTGGGACGCTATGGTTAGCGGCTTTGAGCAATGATGTGGAACCATTGGGTTTAGGCGTGATATAGGCACGGGCCTATAGATGGGGATGGATCCTTGTTGTTGGTTGTGTAACTCTCTCAACAAGAACAGGATTGGGTTTGATATGAAAAGAGGATGGAACTCGATCAGTTGGTTGTGTAACTCTCTCTGATTGAGTCAAGGAATGAAGCGAATGATGATGCACACGGTGGAACGAGGGTCGCCACAAAGCTCTATGGACTGAACTCTGATAAGACCGGCGAGAGATGGATTAAACACCAACTCTCAAGAGAAGGATCAAACACCAACTCTCAAACGAATTCAGAGAATTCAAAGACAAGACAAAAGCTTGAAAAACTGCGTTATGTTATTGATAGTAGGTTAAAAGATACACGGCTGCTTATAGGGGACTTTATAAGAGAGTCCAATGCAGCTTTGCCCTTCTTGGGGACTTGAAGCAATTTACATAAGAAGGACACAACTTTCTGGGACTCTAAAGGAACAGACTCGTGCAATAACTAAAGAAATATTCTAAGACTTAAAACTATGAATGGAACCTGTAAAACAAACCAAAGACAGAAAAACCATATTAGGCAAGTAAATAAACGTATTCATTCTCTTACCTTGGTGGGTTGGACGGCTGAGATGATCGTAAGTTGGTATGATGCTGATGCTGAACAAGGACACTTCTTTATTGGGTCGGAGAAGTGGCAATTCAGTTGTTGGGCCGTCTTGTATCAGATAGGCTTCTCCTTTATTAGGCTCTTCCAGGCTTCTTTCTTGGACCGTGACCTTAAAGCTTGGGTACAAAGAGTCTTCTTGCTCGTGGATGCTAAGTAAGGTTTCAATAGCTTGATTCAACTCTTCTCTCAAGACTCTAGTTCCAGATCTTGTTCTTGGTCTTTGTCTCACGGCTGGTATAGGTGGAGCTTGTGGTTCTATGCCCTCATCATCCCCTCCCTCTTGAGAAGGTTCTGACCTCAGAACAGGTTCATCTGCAACATAAGGAGACAAGTCAGTAACATTGAAAGTAGGAGATATGTTAAACTCACCTGGCAGCTCCAGCTTGTATGCATTGTCATTGATCTTCTCCAAGACTCGGAATGGCCCATCTCCCCTTGGTGCAAGCTTGGATTTTCTTTGTTGTGGGAACCTTTCTTGCCTCATGTGCAACCACACCCACTCTCCTGGTTCAAAGGTAACCTCCTTGCGCCCTTTATCAATTCTTGCTTTGTCCTTTTCGTTCTTTTTCTCCAGTTTCTCTTTAACTTTTTGGTGCAGCTTCTTCACAAAATCGGCCTTAGCTTCTCCTTCTGCGCTTGAATAGATGGCTGGTGGCAAAGTAATAAGGTCTAAAGGTGTGTGAGGGTTGAACCCATAGACAACTTCAAAAGCAGATTGGTTAGTAGCGGAGTGTTTGGAACGATTATAAGCAAATTCAATGAAAGGTAGACAAGATAACCAATTCCTGAGATTCTTACCAACCGTGGCTCTCAATAAGGTTGAGAGTGTACGGTTTACTACCTCTGTTTGTCCATCCGTTTGGGGATGACAAGTGGTGGAGAATAAAAGTTTGGTGCCAAGCTTTTTCCACAATGTCTTCCAAAAATGGCTGAGAAACTTTGTGTCTCGATCTGAAACAATGGTCCTGGGCACTCCATGAAGACGCACCACCTCCTTAAAAAAGAGATCAGCTGTTTGAGTTGCATCATTGGTCTTGTTACATGGTATAAAGTGCGCCATCTTTGAGAACCTGTCTACTACTACAAAAATGGAGTCTTTGTTGTGTATCTTAGGCAAGCCTAGAACAAAGTCCATAGAAATGTCCACCCAGGGTGCATTAGGAATAGGTAAAGGCATATGTAAACGATTAGGGTGTAACCTGGACTTAGCTCGAAGACAAATGATGCATTTGGTGCATAGCTTCTCCACATCTCTTCGCATGTGTGGCCAGTAAAAGTGCTCCATCAGCACGCTCAGTGTCTTGTCTCGGCCAAAGTGTCCCATTAACCCGCCTCCATGAGCCTCTCTAGTGATCAGCTCCCTCATGGACCCTTGTTGGATGCATAGCCGCTTTTCCTTAAATAGGAATCCATCTTGTTGGTAAAATACTCCAAATGCGGCCCTTGTAGTTTCTTTGTAGACCACTGAGAAGTCGGGATCAGATTCATATCCACCCTTTATGTGCTCAAAACCCATGATCTTGGCTTCCATTTTAGAGATGAGAGTGTAACGCCTTGAAAGTGCATCAGCTACAACGTTCTCTTGCCCCTTCTTGTACTTAATCACATATGGGAAGGTTTCTACGAATTCTAACCATCGGGCATGCCTTTTCTTAACTGTCGTCTGGCCTCTTAAGTGCTTGAGGGTCTCATGGTCTGTGTGAATGATAAACTCCTTTGGAAGCAGATAGTGTTGCCACGTTTCTAGTGATCTCACCAAAGCATAGAGTTCTTTATCATAAGTTGGGTAGTTGAGTGTTGCTCCACTTAGCTTCTCACTGAAATAAGCTACTGGCCTCCCTTCCTGAGTTAGAACAGCTCCTATGCCAGTACCTGATGCATCACACTCAACCTCAAACATTCTATCAAAGTTAGGAAGGACTAAAACCGGTGCCTGTGTGAGGCTCTCCTTCAGCTTGTGGAATGCGGTTTCTTGAGTCAGCCCCCAAGTGAAAGTAGTATTCTTCTTGATCACCGATGTCAATGGGGCTGCTATGGTACTGAAATCCTTGACAAAGCGCCTGTAAAAGCTTGCCAAACCATGAAAGCTTCTAACATGTCCAACCGTGGATGGTGTGGGCCATTCTTGGATGGCTTTAATCTTTTCCTCATCCACTTTAAGACCCTGAGAACTTACAAAAAATCCTAAAAATACCAATTGATCAGTGCAGAAGATACATTTCTTAAGATTTGCATATAAACCCTCTAATCTAAGTGTCTTTAGAACCTGTTCAAGATGCTTAATATGATCTTCTAAGCACTGGCTGTAAATCAGAATATCATCAAAGTAAACCACTACAAACTTACAGATGTATGCTCTCAAGACGTGGTTCATGAGTATCATGAAGGTACTTGGGGCGTTTGTGAGACCAAAAGGCATCACAAGCCACTCGTATAGACCTTGCTTGGCCTTGAATGCAGTTTTCCACTCATCTCCTTCCTTCATTCTCACCTGATGATAGCCACTCTTTAGATCCACCTTTGAAAAGATAGTAGCTCCACTTAACTCGTCCAACATGTCGTCTAGTATCGGAATTGGGTGCCTGTATTTGATGGTGATGTTGTTAATGGCCCTACAGTCCACACACATCCTCCAAGAGCCATCCTTCTTGGGCACTAACAAGACGGGTACTGCACACGGGCTGAGGCTCTCTCTTATGTATCCTTTAGACATTAAATCTTGGACTTGAGTGATACGTTCCACCTTATGATCGTCACTCTAAGCACTAGATCTCACGATTTTAGGTAGATTTTGGATATGAACTTTAGGTAGAAATTGGTGGAAATGATAGGTCACACAAAGGATGCGGAAGGCCTTTGATATACCAGGGTGATTCTAAGGATATGACTCACCAAAGAATCGGTTTGCTTGAAGATATAACACACTTACAAGCTAAGATGTTCAAGAGAACAAATGATCTAACTTAGAAGAGTTTTTGATAGAAAAGATAGATGAGTTTAACAAGGAGCGTACAAGGGTTTAAAAAGAAAGAGAACAAGTCTGCGACAGCCAAGACTTGTCTCGGAAATACTAAGACAATAAAGACTAAGTTTGAATAAGAAAGAAACAAGAAAGAAACTCTTCTTCTCCAGGCCGATACTTCAAGTTTTGGGCCTCTTGTTGGATCAGCGAATGAGGGATATGATGTGAGCCGTTTGTCTCATTAAAAACCTCCCTTTGGAAAACCCATTGGGACAAAACCAAAGGAGAGGGAAAAAGAGTGCAAACGGGTCACATGCCCATTCACTGATCATCTTGAGCCTGTATAGAAACCAATGCGGCTTGTATAGCAACTTCTCCCTCCTGGCTCAAGACATTGGCTTGTCTCCAACTGATTCTAAGCATAGCTCCGATAGCTTCCTTAAGTTTCTTGCTCCTTGATCTAGTTATTGGACCGGCTGGCATCTCCAAAGCTTCCTCTATATCCGGTTCTTCTTGTTCTTCTAGTCCATCTTCTTGAGCTTCAAGTTCCAAGTCCTCTAGGCTGTCCATGATCGCATCATCCCCCTCCTCTTGAAAAGGATTTGACCTCAAATCTGGTTCATCTGCCACAAAAGGAACAAGGTCAGAAACATTAAAACTAGAACTGATATTATACTTACCTCGGAGATCAAGCTGATAAGCATTGTTGTTGATTCTTCTTGTTATGGTGAAAGGTCCATCAATTCTTGGCATCAGTTTGGACTTTCTCTCGGCTGGGAACCGTTCTTTCCTCAAATGTACCCAAACTTGATCGCCAACTTCGAAAATCATCTCTCGCCGGTTCTTATTTGCTTTCTTGACATAGAGCTTGGTCTTTTCTTCTATGTTGAGTTTAGCTTTCTCATGGATCTTTTTAACAAGTTCTGCCTTCTTCTTTCCATCGAGACTAGTTCTCTCACTCAAAGGAAGAGGGGTTAGATCCAAAGGAGACAAAGGACTAAAACCATAGACAATTTGAAATGGGGAAAACTTAGAAGTGGAATGCATCGAGTGATTATATGCAAACTCTACATGCGGTAAACAATCTTCCCAACTTTTAAGATTCTTTTTGACTAGAACACGCAACAAAGTGGATAAGGTCCTATTAACTACTTCAGTCTGCCCATCAGTTTGTGGATGACAAGTAGTAGAAAATAGAACCTTAGTACCCAACTTAGACCACAATGTTTTCCAGAAATAACTAAGGAATTTCGTGTCACGATCGGATACGATGGTCTTAGGCATTCCATGCAGACGCACAATTTCTTTAAAGAACAAGCTAGCTATATGAGATGCATCATCGGTTTTGTTACAAGCTATAAAATGAGCCATTTTTGAGAACCTGTCTACCACAACAAATAAAGAATCCTTCCCAGTCCTAGTCCTAGGCAATCCAAGCACAAAGTCCATAGATATATCGATCCAAGGATGAGAGGGAATAGGTAAGGGAGTATACAAACCATGTGGCCTGACTTTGGACTTAGCTTGTTTACAAGTGACACATCGTTCGCAGATCCTCTCTACGTCTCTTTTCATATGCGGCCAATAGAAGTGGTCTTGCATGATTTTCAAAGTTTTTGTTATACCAAAGTGCCCCATAAGACCTCCTCCGTGTGCTTCCCTGACTAAAAGATCTCGAATAGAACAATTAGGAATACACAAACGATTATCATAGAAGAGGTATCCTTCTTGTCTAAAATAATGATCCTTAGCAAAATTTTCACAAGACCGATATTTCTCTTTAAAGTCAGAATCGGATGCATAGAGAAGCTTAAGCTGTTCAAAGCCTAATAGCTTGGCATCAAGAGTAGTAATTAGAGCATACCTGCGTGACAAGGCATCGGCAACTACATTGTCTTTACCTTTGTTGTACTTGATAACATAAGGAAATGTCTCAATGAACTCGATCCATCGGCCATGTCGTTTGTTGAGCTTTTGTTGTCCTTTTAAATGCTTGAGAGACTCATGGTCCGTATGAATAACGAATTCCTTGGGCCACAGATAATGTTGCCACGTTTGGAGTGCTCGCACCAAGGCATAGAGTTCTTTATCGTAAGTAGGATAGTTCAGCATGGCTCCTCCGAGTTTTTCACTAAAGTAGGCCACGGGTTTCTTGTCTTGCATTAAGACAGCTCCAATTCCTACACCAGAAGCATCACATTCAATCTCAAAAGTCTTAAGGAAATCAGGTAAGACAAGTACCGGTGCATTGGTTAGTTTATCCTTAAGTATTTGAAACGCTTCTTCTTGTGCTTGTTCCCACTTAAATCCCACATCTTTCTTGATGATCTCGGTTAGGGGAGCGGCCAATGTACTGAAATCCTTCACAAATATCCTATAAAAGCCCGCAAGGCCGTGGAAACTCCTCACTTCTCCAACAGTTTTAGGGTTCGGCCAGTCTTTGATGGCCCTTATTTTCTCTTCATCGACCCTGATTCCATCCGCACCTACAACAAAACCTAGAAACACAAGATTATCTGTGCAAAATGTGCATTTCTTAAGATTAGCAAAGAGCTTTTCCTTCCTAAGCACTTCTAAAACAGATTTCAAATGTTCAACATGCTCTCCTAAGGTTTTGCTATAGATCAGAATGTCATCAAAATATACCACAACAAATATACCTATAAAAGCTCTAAGAATATGATTCATTAACCGCATGAAGGTGCTAGGTGCGTTTGTTAGCCCAAACGGCATTACTAACCATTCAAATAATCCATGCTTAGTTTTAAAGGCGGTTTTCCATTCATCCCCTTCCTTCATTCTAATCTGATGATAGCCACTTTTCAAATCTATTTTAGAAAAGACACTAGAACCATGCAATTCATCAAGCATATCATCTAATCTAGGGATAGGGTGTCGATATTTAACCGTACTATTGTTGATTGCTCTACAATCAACACACATGCGCCAGCTACCGTCTTTCTTAGGCACAAGTAGGACAGGCACCGCACAAGGACTCAAGCTTTCCCTTATGTACCCTTTCTCTAACAGCTCATTAACTTGGCGTTGTAGTTCTTTGGTCTCCACAGGGTTGGTTCTGTAGGCTGGAAGATTCGGAAGGGAAGCTCCGGGCATGAAATCTATTTGATGTTCGATTCCTCTGATGGGAGGTAAACCCTTGGGGTTCTCTTCAGGAAACACGTCCTCATAGTCCTGCAAAAGAGATTTCATCTCACTCGGTATAACCGGTGTCAAGTTAGTTAAGCTCGTGAGAACTTCTTTAAACACAAATAAGAGCATCGGTTGTTTAGCTAACAAAGCTTTCTTAACTTTACCGGCCCTAAGAAAGAAATTAGAGGGTTTTGTGACTGGTTTTTCCTTTTGCTTGAGCTGTACTTGATCTTGGTAAACTTCTTGAGGCGTCAAAGGCACCAAGGTAGTTTTCCTGCCATTATAAACAAAAGAATGTCGATTAGTATATCCATCATGTATGACCTTTCGATCTGATTGCCATGGCCGGCCAAGAAGAATATGCCCTGCTTCCATTGGTAAGACATCACAGAAGATTTCATCCTCATATTTCCCAATAGACAAAGGTACTCGAACTTGATGGTTCACTTTTAATTCTCTATTGTCATTGAGCCATTGCAGCTTATACGGCTTCAGGTGCTTCTCCATCTTTAAACCGAGCTTTTGAACCATCATTTCACTAGCCACATTGGTGCAGCTTCCGCCATCTATAATGAGGCTACAAACTCTTTCTTGAACGATACACCGAGTGTGAAATAGGTTCTCTCTTTGTTCCTGCTCAGCATCTTTGGATTGGAGACTTAGAGATCGTCTAGCTACTAACAAAGCCCCTTGAGCCGGAAGTTCCTCATGATCTGTCTCAGCTACAACCTCAGGCTCTTCCTCATCAGTCGCTATATCTCCATTATCCAACAGAATCATGTTCTTTCGGTTTGAACATTCAT
This sequence comes from Eutrema salsugineum, assembly GCF_000478725.1. Taxonomy (NCBI): domain Eukaryota; kingdom Viridiplantae; phylum Streptophyta; class Magnoliopsida; order Brassicales; family Brassicaceae; genus Eutrema; species Eutrema salsugineum. The sequence continues at coordinate 676,912 of NW_006256797.1, read as the reverse complement.
TCGCGTAATGTCCCCTGCCTTGACACTTGAAGCACTTGACATCTCTCGACCTTGTATTCGTAGTTTCTGTCTTTCCTTTGTGATCTTGAGCAGCTGGATACGACTTGGCTTCAGCTTTTGGGTAAGCGATTTTTTTTCCTTCCCTCTGAATAGATCCTGCCTTTTCTTCTTTCGGGTAAAAGGGTTTAGTAACGGTTGCTCCACCTCCATAACTTGTCTTAGTGGGAACACGCCTCTTGAGCTGTTGCTCGATCAGTATGGCTTTGTGTAACATCTCCTCCACCTCAACATAATGTTGCATTTCCAAGCGATCTTGAATTTCTCTGTTTAAGCCCCCCCAAAAACCTTGACATGGTAGCTTCTCGATCTTCAGTGATATCGGCTCTAAGCATGAGAGTCTCCATCTCTTGGTAATAGTCTTCGACAGACCGGGTCCCTTGAGTAAGCCGCCTGATCCTCTGATGTAGTTCTCGATGGTAGTGGCTTGGCACAAACCGTTTTCTCATGATGGCCTTCATCTCATTCCAACTCTCAACCGGGTACTCGCCGTTCCTTCTTCTTGATGTAACTAACTGATCCCACCAACTAAGAGCGTAGTCATAAAACTCAGTAGCAGAAACTCTTACGCGATTGATCTCGGTATAGTGTTGGCAGTTAAACACCAACTCTATCTTCTTTTCCCATTCTAAGTAGGCATCAGGATCGTTCTTCCCATGGAAGGGAGGAATCCGAAGCTTAAGTCCTCCAAAATTGTCTTGAGGATAAGCCCTTTCCTCTCTTACTCGTCTATGTCGTCGGCGATTGCTCCTTGACGAGTTACTGTCTCGGCTATAATATTCTTCAGCCGCCTCGTCTCTGGCTAGTCGGGTTTGTTCACGAGCCCTCTCCGGAGATTGATCAGTATTTCTTCTCCTGGCGTCTCGGTTCGGCCTGTAGTCAGAGTTCTGATGTTGGATCTCTTGTCTGAATTCTTCGAACTGAGCGGCCATCAGCTTTTTCATCTCGGCCATCATTGCTTCCATCAAAAGCTTGTTACTGTTGTTGCTGGATACTTCACGATTATCAGACATCCTTTCCTGCGAACAACACAAAGTGGATTACTAGCAACGATTATTCTATAAAAATGACCATTCGTGTTCTTCAAGCAATCGGAAAACCCTAAGAGCGATCTAATCAGTTTGAATTTGAAACGACACTTTTAAACAAGGTTCTGATGATGTTGATTTGCTAGATTCAAGAACAGAATGAAACGATCTATAGATTTGTGATGCAACAAACACAGATTGTGACAAACTAGGTTTGCTGATCAAGATTTAAAATTTGAGATCGTTTTTAACATGATAGAACAGATCTAAATGTATAAATAGATTAGACACAACCTGATCCACGTCGATCCTTGCTTAGAGTGGCTCTGATACCACTTGATACGTTCCACCTTATGATCGTCACTCTAAGCACTAGATCTCACGATTTTGGGTAGATTTTGGATATGAACTTTAGGTAGAAATTGGTGGAAATGATAGGTCACACAAAGGATGCGGAAGGCCTTTGATATACAGGGTGATTCTAAGGATATGACTCACCAAAGAATCGGTTTGCTTGAAGATATAACACACTTACAAGCTAAGATGTTCAAGAGAACAAATGATCTAACTTAGAAGAGTTTTTGATAGAAAAGATAGATGAGTTTAACAAGGAGCATACAAGGGTTTAAAAAGAAAGAGAACAAGTCTGCGACAGCCAAGACTTGTCTCGGAAATACTAAGACAATAAAGACTAAGTTTGAATAAGAAAGAAACAAGAAAGAAACTCTTCTTCTCCAGGCCGATACTTCAAGTTTTGGGCCTCTTGTTGGATCAGCGAATGAGGGATATGATGTGAATCGTTTGTCTCATTAAAAACCTCCCTTTGGAAAACCCATTGGGACAAAACCAAAGGAGAGGGAAAAAGAGTGCAAACGGGTCACATGCCCATTCACTGATCATCTTGAGCCTGTATAGAAACCAATGCGGCTTGTATAGCAACTTCTCCCTCCTGGCTCAAGACATTGGCTTGTCTCCAACTGATTCTAAGCATAGCTCCGATAGGTTCCTTAAGTTTCTTGCTCCTTGATCTAGTTATTGGACCGGCTGGCATCTCCAAAGCTTCCTCTATATCCGGTTCTTCTTGTTCTTCTAGTCCATCTTCTTGAGCTTCAAGTTCCAAGTCCTCTAGGCTGTCCATGATCGCATCATTGAGCCTCTAGCTCTTTGGCCTCTGTTGGGTTAACTCTATATGCAGCTCGGTTAGGCAAGGGTGCTCCGGGTACTAGATCGATCTGGTGCTCAATGCCTCTTATAGGTGGGAGACCGGCTGGTATCTCTTCTGGAAAGACATCTTGGAACTTTTCTAATAGCTGAGCCACCTCGTGTGGGAGCTCGGGACCTTCCTCAGTTGCTGAAAGCAAACTTTCTCTAAAGATCATTAGTAATACCGGTTGTTTATGATCGAGAGTTTTAAGAATTGTACTTGGTGAGACAAATAGATTAGTTCTACTTAGCTGTCTTCCTTTGCTCATGGCCTGCTGCATCTCATGAACTTCTGATGGCGTGAGAGGGGCCAAGTTGTGCTTCTTGTTGTGGTGAGTGAAAGAATAGTAGTTGGTGCGACCGTTGTGCATGGTTTCTTTGTCAAATTGCCATGGCCTCCCAAGGAGCAGGTGACCGGCTTGCATGGGCACAACATCACACGTGACTTGATCACTATATTTTCCAATGCTGAATGGCACAACAACTTGCTCCGCAATCATCACCTCCGTGGTATCATTGAGCCATCTTAATCGGTACGGGCTTGGGTGCTTTGTCTTTTCAAGACCTAACTTGTCTACAAGATACTTGCTAGCCACGTTAGTACAAGAGCCACCATCTATAATGAGACTACATACCTTGTTTCCAATGCTACATCTTGTATGAAAGATGTTTTCTCTTTGGAGTGTCTCGGGGTCACTTAGAGCACCAAGAGATCTCCTGATTACCAACATCTCTCCAACCTCAGGGAAATCGGTTACCTCTCCTCCGGAGTCAGTGGCTTCTAGCTCAGCTTCATCTTGTGACTCATACTCTCCATTGTCTCTCAATACCATTACTCTTTGATTCGGGCATTCTTTTGCAAAGTGGCCTTTTCCCTGACACTTAAAGCACGTCATATCTCGAGACCTTTGATTAGGGAACTTACCTTGCTCATGTGGAGCCGGCTTTGATGGCCCGGAAGCTGGTTTTTTGAACCGATTTTCCACTTCTATGGTTATGCCTTTGTCCATCGGTTTAGAGAAGGGTTGGGTCCAAGTACTCTTTCCTCGATTAGTGGCTGCTTTCTTCTTGAAATGCTGCTCGGCTTGTATAGCAAAGTGAAGTAGATCCTCCATGTGCTCATAGCTCTGCCACTCTACTTTTCTCGCTATTCTATCTTGGAGGCCATCAACGAATTGGGCCATCAATGTCTCCTCCGAATCTTGAAGATCCAATCGATTTCTGATGGTCTCAAACTCTTCGTAGTACTCTTCTACGGGCCTGTTTCCCTGAGACAACTTCCGAAAACGTTTCTGTAAGTCTCTAAAGTAATAAGCGGGCACATACCTCTTCCTTGGGTGGAATGTCATGTCCTCCCAAGTGGTGATCTGGCCACGTCTTAGCCTCCGTCTTTCAGAGACTTCTCGGTCCCACCATGTGAGAGCATTGTCGGTCAGTTGTGCGATGGTTAGAGACACCTTCTTGGCTTCGGAATATTGGTAGTAATCAAAGATATGATCCATTCTTCTTTCCCAATCCAGGTAAGCCTCGGGGTTGACCTTTCCAGCAAAGGTAGGTGGTGTAAGTTTAAGATCTTTGCCCCCATATCTCTCGTCTTCTCTATCTCTCTCTCGGCTCCTCCCTCTCTCACGGCGCTGATGCTGGCCTTGGCCATGATTATCCCGTCTGCCACGCCGGTGATTTGGGTCAGGTGGGAGTTCATCTTCAAGACTAGGCATGTCATCATCAGTATCTTCTCCATCGTGGTCATGTTGTTGCCTTGGTTGGTTCCCATTGTTGTTGGGTTGGGCTGGTGGTGGCAACCGTTGTTCCATCAAGTTAAGACGGTAACTCAGAGTCCTCATACCGTCAAGTAGTTGCTGCATGACTTCTGGTAGGGGTGCGGCATTGTCTCCCATGATTGGTGTCTACGTTCAAGAGCAAACAAAGATCAAGTGCAAAAGAGAAATAAAAATACGACTAAGTGTTGTTTTTGGTTCTTTCCTTTTCTTTTAATGCAATAAAACGACGGTGCAATGTTAAAGAAATGTAAACTCTTTCCTTTTTTTTGTACGTGATTATGAAAACTTTCCTTTTCTGGCTAATTAGGGCTTTTGACAAAATTTTCGTTCTAACAATGAGCCGCAACTAGTTGATGCTATGAATGATGCTAAGGAGAATGATTTTAGATATATAGATGAATGCTCAAGATGATATGCTATGTATGCAACCGAATAGAACTCTTCTTTTTTTTTTTTGAATAAATGTGCGACAAGAAAACAAAGATGCAAAGGAGATTTAACCGAAAGGTATGAAAAGATAAAACCTGGTTTTGGAACCTTTCGGCTCTGATACCAGATGATATAGGCACGGGCCTATAGATGGGGATGGATCCTTGTTGTTGGTTGTGTAACTCTCTCAACAAGAACAGGATTGGGTTTGATATGAAAAGAGGATGGAACTCGATCAGTTGGTTGTGTAACTCTCTCTGATTGAGTCAAGGAATGAAGCGAATGATGATGCACACGATGGAACGAGGGTCGCCACAAAGCTCTATGGACTGAACTCTGATAAGACCGGCGAGAGATGGATCAAACACCAACTCTCAAGAGAAGGATCAAACACCAACTCTCAAACGAATTCAGAGAATTCAAAGGCAAGACAAAAGCTTGAAGAACTGCGTTATTTTATTGATAGTAGGTTAAAAGATACACGGCTGCTTATAGGGGACTTTATAAGAGAGTCCAATGCAGCTTTGCCCTTCTTGGGGACTTGAAGCAAATTACATAAGAAGGACACAACTTTCTGGGACTCTAAAGGAACAGACTCGTGCAATAACTAAAGAAATATTCTAAGACTTAAAATTATGAATGGAACCTGTAAAACAAACCAAAGACAGAAAAACCATATTAGGCAAGTAAATAAACGTATTCATTCTCTTACCTTGGTGGGTTGGACGGCTGAGATGATCTTAAGTTGGTATGATGCTGATGCTGAACAAGAACACTTCTTTATTGGGTCGGAGAAGTGGCAATTCAGTTGTTGGGCCGTCTTGTATCAGATAGGCTTCTCCTTTATTAGGCTCTTCCAGACTTCTTTCTTGGACCGTGGCCTTAAAGCTTGGGTACAAAGAGTCTTCTTGCTCGTGGATGCTAAGTAAGGCTTCAATAGCTTGATTAAACTCTTCTCTCAAGACTCTAGTTCCGGATCTTGTTCTTGGTCCTTGTCTCACGGCTGGTATAGGTGGAGCTTGTGGTTCTATGCCCTCATCAAGGCGTGGCTGATCAAGCAGATCTTCTGAGCCGAGTAAGGATTGCCTAGGAAAAAGATGAGAATCTGATGAAGTGGGCAAAGATGGATCAGACAGAGTATCAGACTTCAAACAATGGGACGATCTTGGTTAAAGGTCGGGTCTGTGTACCAAACGACAAGGATTTAAGTAAAGAAATCCTAAGCAAAGCTCACCATTCCAAGTTCGCGGTTCACCCAGGATGAACAAAGATGTACCAGGACCTCAAGCGGTATTACTACTGGGTCGGGATGAAACGGGACATGGCTGTATGGGTGGCCGGGTGCCAAAACTGTCAATTGGTTAAGGCCGAGCATCAAGTGCCAAGCGGCTTGTTGCAAAGATTACAAATTTCCGAGTGAAAAAGTGGGATATGATCACGATGAATTTGTGACAGGATTGTTATTGTGGATCGGTTGACTAAGTCCACACATTTCTTAGCCGTAAACAAGCATGACTAGGCGGATGCTTTGGCTAAGTTATATGTTGATGAAATAGTCAAGTTGCACGGTGTACCGGCGGGTATTGTGTCGGATCGGGACTCGCAGTTCAAATCGGCATTCTGGAGGGCTTTGCAGAAGCGGTTTGGGACAAAGGTCCACATAAGGACGAACGAACAATAAGGACGTTGGAGGATCTGTTGCAGGTATGTGTGTTGGATTGGAGCGGCAAGTGGAAGGATTACCTGTCTTTGGCGGAGTTTTCCTACAACAACAGTTATCAAGCGAGTATTGAAATGTCGCCTTATAAAGCGTTGTATGGTCGGCATTGCTATACACCGCTATGTTGGATCCAAGTGGAGGAGTGCAGTATTTTTGGTCGATACTTTGTGGAAGAGACAATCGAACGTATCAGAATTCGGAAACTCAAGATGAAAGATGCTCAGAACAGGCAGAAAAGTTATGCGGATAAGAGGAGAAAAAAGCTGGAATTTCAGGTCGGCGATCAGGTTTTTGTCAAACTGATCACTTACAAGGGTAAGGACCGGACTGCCGCGACGGGTAAGCTGCAGCAGAGGTACATGGGACCGTATAGGATCTTGGAAAGGATTGGGCCGGTTGCTTACAAGCTGGAGTTGCCACCAGCCTTGATCGCATTTCATAATGTGTTCCATGTATCCGAGCTGAGGAAGTGCGTAAGGAATGAGGATTCAGTTACATCAAACCTCCACCGGACTTGCAGGAAAACTTATCCATATAAGAAAGGCCGGTACGGATTATAGGCTAAAGGGTAAAGGTTGTAGGCCGAAAGCAAGTCAAGATGGTTCAGGTTGTTTGGGATTGCGATGGAGAAGAAGAAACTACTTGGAAACTGGAATCCAGTATGAAGGACTAATTCCCGAAGTGGTTTGAGAAGTAACTGAAATAGAAGAAGAAACCGAGGAAGGGCAGAGATTCGAGGACGAATCTCACCATAAGTGGAGGAGACTTGTAACACCCGTGTTCATGAAAACCTTACCAAGTGGGGAAAAACCAGGAGGTTATGGGGAAAGTCGGAAAAATGAGTTTTGTCGGAGGAAATTGGGTTTAGTCGAGTGATTCCGAGCTAAGTCTACCGTTCGCCAAGCTAAAACGAGGTTGGCCGAGTTAAACCTGGATATTCCAACAAGCCGAGTTTTTCTGGACTTGGTCGGAATTTGGACAAGTATGGTCAGGAGCATATAGCCTTTGTCGACGTCGGATGTACGCGGGAGCGGTTATCAGGTAAAACGCGCTAAGGCAAAAGTGCTGGAATGGTTATGGATTTGGCCGAGCAAGCGATAGCACAGGAACGGTTATTTATCGGACAAAAAGACACACATGAGCGATTATTAGCCGAGAGAGTGTGCGGATTGGTGCGGGAATGGTTTTTGGGCGGTTTTCTGCAGAAAATCGTGTGAGCGCCTTCTGGCTCATTTTCTTTTCTTCGTGCGACCAAAGAACTCAGAAAGATTTAGAGAAACCATTTTAAGAGAAGTTAGTCGAGAAAAAGACTGTTTTGCCGAGAGATATCCGATTTTGGCCGAGAGCAAGTACGATTCTATCGACCGTGATCCGGATTCTGCCGAGCGATCGTGGGACCAAGTCTGAGCGATCGAGAAATCTGTCTTTACTGAATCTGTCTGAATCTGTATGTTTATATCTTGCTGCTCATGATCCGCTCCCCGATACCTTTAAGCTACTTCTACGCTTTTATCATTACTGCCTGTGCATGCCTTATACATGCCTTATTACCTAGCTCCTTGGAAGATGCCCTTTCCTAGCCGCTTTGCCTTTCTCCTCAATGGGGTCTTTGGCCGTTTTTAACCACACTTTCTCTTTCGGGCGTCCACGAGGCATTTTCTGGTTGGCAGTCTTTCTAACTTTCATTACGGTGGTTCCCCTAGAAATGGTACATCCCTCTGTTTCCTCTTTCTCCCATCCTAACTTCTTTTCATTCGCCTCTTCTTCTTTTTCTCGTTTCTCTGTTTCTTCATGTTCTTCCGCTAACATGTCTTCTTCCAGTAACTCTCCTAACAGTGAATCCTTCCTTCGGTTACAATATTTCAAGATGTGCGTGATACATCCTGTGCCGGAGCTTGTCCCCGGACCTGAGTCTACCCCTTCAAACCTGTCGACAAGGTATATAACCGTTTTCATGTCCTTCACCGCCATCGGTTTCTGGCGAAACCTATCTTGGCTCATAATCGACATATGTCGGTTGTTGGCCCTCACCCCTAGTCAACTAAATTTGCGGTCATGGGGCTTAATCCACGCCCTCCAGGTTCTCTCCGATCTCTCTAGGATAGCCATTACAAGGGAAATGGTTCTGTACGGCATCCGTGCAATCCACTAAAGTTATGGCTCCCGCCGATTTGACCTGGTCTCTCGAGGATGTGGTTGTTCTCCTATCAATCTTCCGATGTGGCTACTCGACTACGTCTTCATTAAATGTGCCGGCGCGAGAGTTGTTCGATCCGACTGGGCTCCTTCTGGTGAGTAATTTTGATCTTTGCTCCCTACACTTATCTTGTCTATTTTTTCTAGTCGTCTTTTGATTGGTTCACCTTCTCCAGGTTCTTTTCCGGAATGCGTTGATCTCGTTGCCCTGTTCCCGGTGGCTATCTTTGATGTAGACGAGGATTTTAAGGATTCGGCCTTTCTGCTACAGCCCCATGTAGTAGATGACACTTTGCTCAACTCCTCTCCAGAGTGTCCTTTTGTTCCTCTCGGTATTTTTTTCTCTCCCCGTTTTTTCTAGATTGCTTCCATTTTCTCCGTTGTCACTTATGGGTTTCTCCTTTTCACGAGGCTCTTCCTGTAGAGTTGTTGGATGCCCTGATGGCGGCTCGTGTCAAGTACGACAGTCTCACGGGTTCTGGTGGTTCTCTTACTCGTGGTTCTCCTTCCGGTGCTGACTTCTCAAGGGCGGACTCTCCTCCGTCCTCAGGCGGTTCCCTTGCACTCGTAAGTCTTTTGGTGAGTACTCTCCAGAGGGTTCGCCCACTTTGATTCTCCTGTGGCATTATGCTGATCTCCGCAGCTCTTTCTTCTTGGCTTTTGTTGTAGGAGGCTTCCCTTCCTTAAAGGGGAGGGGATGCCGTCAAGCGAGGCGAGGAATCATATCCGCCAATGAGGAGAATGATTTCGAGGGCAGGCGTTTTCACATTTTTTGCCACCAGTGAAGGTCTCCTTAACGTGGAGGCCCATCTCCTCGAGGTCATTGCCTTGGAGGAATCTCACCTCTCCGCATACTGTACGCGTTTGGAGGATGTGCAGTGGATTCTTTGTGGCGACTATGATGCGGCCGACAACAGCCACGTGGCGAGTAGTTCAAGGGGAGTAAAGAGGCCGCATCGATGTCCTTAACTTCTTTTCTCCAACTTTTTTTCCATTATCGTTGTTGTTGTTTTTTTTTTTTTTGGAAACCTTGTACTTGCTACCCGAATTATTTCTACATTTATCTATTCGGACCGATATGTTCCTGCTGCTTCTTTCTCTTTTCCTTTCAGCATTTTTTTGTGTTTTTGTTGCATCGACTTGAATTCCCGAACATAACCAGGTTTCGGCGAGCTCGTTTGCCACAATTTTTCCTTTCGCCTCCCCCCCTTCTTTGGGGTTTCCGTTTTGACGGGAGCTCTCCGGATCGCCAGATGCTTCGTGTGTGTCCATCTTTTCTTTTTGAACTCTCTTTTTATGGCGTTGGTGATTCATGGTTACATCCTTCTCCACGTCTGACCACGTCTGTGACCACGTCTGGTCCTTGCGCGGATCCCACTTATTTCTTGTCTCTGGTTTGTTGCCCCCCCCCCCAGATCTAAGAGTTGTGGCAGTTTTCTGCCTTCTAGAAAAAAAAATTTGTTCTCTTTGAGAGTGTCCTTCTAGCGCCAAATTGTTTAGGGGATTTTCAGTCCTTTAGTGGGGGTAAGTCTCATGCAAAACAAAAAAAATGTGAAGGCCCAAAAAAAATGATGGGGGTGTGTTTATCGAAGGCTCTCTGACGCTCAATTCAGAATACAGCTCAAAAATACCACTAAGTTGCTAATCGGAGAGCAGAAAGAAGCCGGAAAACATGTGAAGGAAAGTGGGCTGAGAGTCTCTGAGAAAGGTAGGATCTGCTCGGACCTTTGAATGGAAATGGGTTTTTTACGGTGAAAAGAGAAGAAAAAAAGAGTTTGTGGATGAAAATGCTCCATGGTTTAAGAACCAACGTGGAGAAGAAGTGAAGAGAATTGACTGGAAAATATGGTCGGAAAAGTGTTGAATGCCGGAACTTAATAACCACAAGTATCTAGAGAGATATCGTGAGACTTAAGATGGCTAAGAGAATGAACCTCTTTTCGTGGGAAAGGGTAAGGTATTTATAGGAAGTTACCTGACCTGGGCTAGTATACCGGGCCTGTCCATGGATGGTGAGACAGGTGGGTCAGCCCATGATCCGACTTGACTGGTTCCAAATTTGTGATGATATCATGCTTCTGACGGTCTCACCAACTTTCCTTGGCGTATTCTTCCTGCTGCGAGACCGTCCCTTGGTGCGTCCCTTTCATTCTTAGTGTACGAGTCGGTTCGGCGGTTCAGATGCGGTATGGCTCTTTGCTGAACCTTTGGTTTTCCCCTTGGTTCCTACAAAAGGTTACTGTCACCTGACACACATAAGAAAAATGCATTAAATGCCAATCTCGTGGGTTTGTAAGGGTATGGATAGTCAAATCAAACTATATTATATTTTTATTGTCAAATGGAGGGAAATTTGAATAGTGTTCCTGATTAAGTAGTTTATTCATACTTGGTCTGGATCTCTCGATACTAGGATCGGGCTGTCGTAAATGGATGTTTTCGTTCTCTGAATACCTCTAGGAAGGATTAATGGGGGAGTTTGAGATTTAACCTGAATTTTAAAGTCAAACACCAAACTAACCTCTTTCTTTTTTTCTCTCTAACTTTTGCCATTTTGTCACAATTCTATCCTTCTCACTCAAAATATTAACGAAGATGCCATTATAAACTCATTATTTCGATTTTTTTTAAATATTGGCTAAAGTCTCCTTGGACCTCCTAAAACCTTTTTTGTTACAATAATGCCATCTTCTTCAATACCTTCAACCACCATGAACAACCCCAAAAATAGAATAAATACTTTTCAACCAATTTTAAAGCTGTAATAAGTTAAATATGAGAGTTCATACACTCATAACCTTCCATATTCTTTCCTAATTTCTTCTCTAAAACTTCTGGGCTGAGTTACAATGTCAAAGGTTATGCATTTTTGGTGATTTCAGCTTAATCAAGATCTGGGTTGTTTTTTTGGGTCAAATTCAGAGTTTTGGGTGCATGAGAGACCTAAAAACAAACTCAAAGCCGATATAGGTAATGATGCACTTCAATTTTGGTAATATCTATATCTGTATCGCAAAAGGAGACTTCATTTTGAAGTCTACTAGTCAACATAAGGTTATTTTTGCAATTAACTTTTTAAAAGTAGACTTCATTAAACTTCACGAGAAGTCTACTCGATATCCTTTGAAAACAAAAAAAAAAAGTCTAGTAGACTTCGTTTGAAGGCTTAAGAAGTCTACGAAAGAAAAGAGGATATTTTTGTAGTTGACCGTATTTTGACTTTTTAATATAGACTTCTTTCTAAAGTCTTTAGTTTACGTCTGCACAAGAAGTCTACTTTTAAGTTACTTTTGTAGTTTGACCAAAAACGTATAGGTCGTGTTTGACTAAAGTTTTTTAAAAAATAAAAAATACAGAAAACTCCGGAAAACTGCAGTAGACTCAGAAAGAAGTCTAAAAACGGTCAAACTTAGAAAGAATCTTTTTTTTTAGTAGACTTCCCTGTAAAGTCTACTAAAGACAGTCAATTACAAAAATAACCTAAATTTTTCTGTAGACTTCAAAAGTAGACTGTCAGAGAAGTCTACTCTTACTTGAAGTCTACTATAGAAGTCTACTTTGTTAGTCAATGGCTCGGTCAAATGCTAAAGTAACATTTTTGGTCGGAAGTCTACTGTTGAAGTCTACTGAAGGAAAAGTCAACAGTTTAGTCAAAAATAACCTGTTTTTAATCCATAGGAAAAAGTAGACTTCGTCCTCCAGTCTACGTTTGAAGTCTATTGTAGAAGTCTACTTTTTGCATTTTTTTAAAAAACGCATTTTAGACACAATTATAAAGTATTTTTTCAATTTTTTGGTTTAGAAATGTTTGTTAGCAAGTGATTGAACTACCCAGTAAATTTAATTTTATTTCATTCGATACTTATTGCAGAATCGGTTTTTTGATTTTTAAGCTACTTAGCTTATCAAAGTAGACTTCTCCAGCAGTTTACGGATGAATTCTGCACATGAAGTCTGCTTGATAGAAAAATTTTGTTTCTTATGTGTTTGCAATATAAATTTGTAATTTTGTTTGCTTATATTGTTTATTTGTGTGTTTTATGACGGAGAATGATTCAAATACTTGTTATTTACAGAGAATGAAAAATAGAAAAAATAATTATGGTATTTTGTGGTGGATAATAGCAAAGGAAGATTTTTTTTTAAGTAATGGTTGTATCTATGGAAAACTTACAACCCTATCATTTTTGAGACATCATTTACTACAAAAACTATTATATTTCATAGTTGTTAAAGTCTACTTTATAATTGTTGAAGTCTACTTCATAAGTATTGTTAAGATGGTTGAGGGAAATATGATGGTTGTCTTTGTTAAAGAGAAATCTGATCTTATCTAAATTTTTATTTTTATTTCGTAAAATGATCATCTCCTATTCTCTTGTATCATTTAAAGTAAAATGATCATTCATCTTGTTATTTAAGACTTCATCTTGTTATTTAGGACTTCATCTTGTTATTTAGGACTTGATATTTAAGAGTCAATCTTTTGTTCATTACTTCTTCACGTTTGTTTATACCCTAAGCTACTTTTGTTCATTACTTCGTCAGTTTTGTTTTTATATTAAGCTACTAAGTAATTTTTTCATCTTCTACATCCACACTAAAAGAAGATATATTTGGATCAATCACATGGTCTAACAGAATGTATACACTAAAAGAAGATCTCTATATAATAATATCAATTTGCATTACATGATGAACATGTTTTATCTAAACTCTGGAATATGAAAAAGAAGAGATGTAATAGCTAGTTGGAATCTTCATATTATATCTTCTTACCAATAAGAACAAACGATTTTGAAAAAAAAAAATAAAAGACTAGACTTTTTAGCGTAACAGAGAGATTGTAAAATAGATCCCAATTATATATGTATATTAAATTAAATATTACAAAGGTAATTCTATGTAAATGGTACAAAGTTCAGTGAATACAAGCATTATCATTATAGTATTCCTCTGCGCCTGCACCTACACTACGGCATAGTCTCTGCTTGGTCTACCTGTGTGAGACAGGTGTTGAGTTTTTGGCAAATTACAATTACAAAACCGGCTTACTTGCATGAACGACCAAAAGTGACAAACTTACTTGTATATCTTTGACACTTCAATTGCTACAGCACATAAAACTGGATGACCAGAATAAGTAAGTATACGCGAGAAAGCACCTGACTAAAAAAAATACTAAAAATTACTGGCATTTTAAGATCAGAACACTGGAACATTACCACGGTGGACTTGTAATAACAACAGCAAAAACCTAGGAATCAAGCTGCAAATAAAAAATCCAAAAAATCACCTCTGCCACATGAAGAATTCGGGTATTCTGATAACTAAGGTTTTTAAGGCCTTAAGATGGGTTATCAATCCCCTTATCAAAGTAGTATAAGGAGTGTCAATCCATATGTGTGGTAGTTAGGCACTAGTTTATGTGATAAGCTCTTAAGTCAAGTGAATGAGTTTTGGTGTGAACAAAGTAACAAGAAAGCATAAAGCAAGAAACAAGCAAGCTATGATGAATGAACTAAACAAAGCAAGCAAACAAAACAAAGTGATGATGATTAAGCAAATGATAAAAGCTAAACCTCTAGATGTGATCATTGATTAGGGTGCTGTAGATATTAATTCATGATGCTAAGAACAATAATGCAATGCAAGTTACTCTTTAGTCTAGACTTCAAACGCAGATTAATTCATACCCATGACAATAATCCCTTTGCTAATCACTAAGTCAAGTCTAACAACCATTAGATATAATCAAGCAATCAACAAGCATAATGCATCAAAGCCTAATAAGTGACCAAACAATCTCTCAACCAAGAAGACTGAATCTTATACAGAAAGACATAACAAGCAATCACATGATCTCAAACATTTCAACTTAGAACTCTAATCTAGACTAATCCTCTCATGAAGGCATTAATCTCTACACTAGTCCACTTTCAAACCAAATTCCCATTTCTGAAATATGAACTAATGAGCATTAAGAAACAGTTCTAATATGTCATTTATGCATTAAACTATCAATCCCTTGATGAAAAAGGCATAAACCCTTAGCTTAGCTCATTCAAGCATTTCATCAAACACCTTGTGGGTGGAGAAATGCCTAAGCTCTAGATCAGAGTGATGTGCAAAGATCTAGAATTAGGAACAGCTAACTAAGGAAATGAAATGAGAATCTAGTCCCTAAACATCATAAATCAAACATCTAAGCACCCTAATCTACACACCTAGAAGCTTAAAAGATGACTAATCATTAATCATGAAGAACACATCTAATCTTTTGCAAGAGATGATGTTAATCATGATTAGAAGCAGAAATGAGATGATGAGATGATAAGAAACAGCTTTGGAATGATCAAATCCCTTCAGATATCTCTTAATCAAAAAACGTTTTTACACTGAAAACGAAAGAAAACAAGAGAGAAACTAAGAGAGAAGAAGATGTTCTTTAGGGTTTTTTCCCAAAAAAGTATTTATACTAAGTGTTATGGACCGGGTCAGCCCGGAACAAACCAGGTACTGACTCGGTTTTGGTGGGTAAAGATGAGGTTTGCCACGGTCTAGCAGCTCTTGGTCAAGCTGTGGCAAGTGACCGTGTCAAGTCCCGAAGCTTCAGTTCTTGGATGAATCTTGGTGCCACGGGTTTCCTTTGGTCGTGATGCATGGCCGTGTCAAGTCCCGAAGCCTTGAAGGATCCCAAGTGTTGTCTTGCCACGGTCAAGTGTAGAGCGTGGTGTTGAGACCGTGTCAAACCCCGAAGGATTGCATCAAGTGCCACGCTCAGATGTGGACCGTGGCAATCCACCGTGTCATCCTTACACTTAGCACAATTTCCACGCTCTTGGTGCTTGAAGGATAGGTGTGTCTCTATTCTTCCGGAACTCACGCCTCACAACTCCAAATGGAACTATCTCAACTGTTCTGGAAAGAGGACTCAATTATATCGAATCTTGATGAAGAAACCCTCAGCACTTGGGAAGTGGAAGGTTCCCCGGAGGGCTCATCTTTGCAGTACATTGACACGGTCAGAAAGAGGCTACTAGACATGTGTCCATTCCGGAAACGTTATCTTCTTGCTCATGCCTTCAAATTTAATGATATCAAACTTTCTGGAAAGAGGACTCAAATATCTAAAATCTTGATGACGGACCTGTAGACTGAATCGGTATGGAAGTGCATCGTCCTTCGCAATCTTCGAAGCTTATCGGGTCGGTCCAAAACGGTAGCGAGACAGGCGTGCCTTCCGGTGAGCTTAACTCTCTACTCATTCCTCCAAATTCTATGATCCCACCTGGTATGGAAATATGATCCAATCTTCTCCAAATTTGTTGAAGCACCCGACAACTGAATCGGACCGGAAGGTTCCCCGGACAGACGATCATTCAGGAGTATCGGATTGTTCCGGAATGGATGCGAGAGAGGTCTGTCTTCCGGTGACCGTATCTTTCAGCTCAGTGCTCCAAATTCCCTGATTCAACCTGTCCTGGGTTCTTGACTCAATTATCGCCAACGTTTCTGAAGACCCTGTAAGCTGAATCGGCCGGCAAGATCTTCCGGTGACGCGATTTCGGAAATGTATCTGCACCCGGGATTTTTGGCCTAGAGACTTGACCGCGGTACGTGTTTTTGGCCGAGAGAGCTACCCGTGGGAAAGATTTTGGCCGAGAATCTTCGGCCATCAGTACAGCATTTTGCCGAGAAACCCAAAATTGCTCCTTTTCACCATTTTTGATCATTTCAACTCCATTTCTTCATCTGAATCACATCCTCCACTCCAAATAGGCTCCAAAAGCACCTGTTTAACACTCCAAAACATGCAAAACTTTCTTGGACCTAATGCAATCTCCTAAGTCCCAAACAAACCCTAAGGACCTAAAATGCATGAAATAAAACATGATTTAGAATGAAATATGCAACCTAAATGATGCAAATTATGAACATATCAACTCCCCCACACTTATCCTTTGCTTGTCCTCAAGCAAAAAGAACAAATGAGAGAGAGAGGTTGAATGCATTGGGAGTTCATATTTCCTTTTTGAGAGAAGTGATCACAATGAGAATTCAAGTTCATGCTCAATTATGCAATGCAAAGCCATACTCAGATATATATCAACTCAACAAGGAATCTCCACAAGTTTTTCTCTCTCTCAACTCTTTCACATTCATTAAGCTTTTATCAGGTGAATCTAATGATGCAATGTTTAAACAAGCTGGCTTGGCTAGGGAGAGGCTATGAGATTAAAATGATCTCATCAGTGTTCAAGCGGGTTTAATGCAGCAAAGGGATCTCTCTAGGAATGCTAAAGGTAAAAAGCAACCTATGCATACAAGGGCAAAGACTCATCACACCCCACACTCTACTCAAAGCTTTCTCACTTGCTCAACCTCTCAAGAACCTCACTTTCCACACTCATTTTCCTCTCATTAGGGGACTCACTTTTCATTTTCACACTCAAGTCTTGGAGTTCAAACTTTACATAGCTCTTTTTCACTTTCTTTTGTAACCTCTAGCCTCTTTTTCTTTCTTTTTAAAACATTTGAGCTCTTGGGCTTCTTTTCTTTTCTTTTCACCCTGAGGCTAGACTTTTTCTTTTCAAAACACTAGAGCTCACTTTCTTTGACTCAAAACTCCAAGACTGATTTCTTTTCTTTTTCTATCCCTTAGTTCTCACCATTCTCCTTTTATTTCCACTCATCTCTCCTTTTTCCACTCACCAACAAGTATTCCCCCACAGTTAGTTCTCACCAAATCTCTCAGCTCCTTGATGATGGAACTTAACACTCAATGAGACTTGCCCTTGTCGCTCTAAACCTAACACTTTCTGCTAAGTTTGATCCAAGGTGGCTTTTCAATTCACACACAAACATTGGCTTGAAAGAAGGATGGGTTCAAGGTGAGGGAACTGATCCATGATGCGGATTCAGCTACTTGAGCTAAGGAAAAAGGGCGGTAAAAACAATGGTTCTAGCTCAAGTATGTATGTCGGTATCCACAAGCTTATTCAAACAATGCATCACAAGATATTTTCAAGTCAAGTTCAAGGTTCTCACTTAATTAGAGTTGAATTCAATTCAAACTTGCTTCTCAGATTCAGATCGTTTCAGACTTTGCAAGCACAGAAAAAGATTCACAAGCATATTCAGTTCGAGTTCTCAAAGTGATGTACTCTCTAGAAAACCTATCATTACTCCCTGCAAGATGCAACCTATATGATGCAACTAGACTCGACCCTAAAAAATGTGAATGCAACTAGAATGAACATTTTTGTGAAAATTTTTCTGATTTTTCTTTATTTGTTTTGGTTTTTATATGCACTTAGATGAGATGCATGATCAAATGAGACTCAAGATGCAAAAAAAAAAAGGAAAATAAGAACAAAATAAACATGATTAGTAAACATGAAATCCCTCTCCCACACTTAAATAACACAGTCCCTTGTGTTATAAAAGCATAAGAGAGGAGTGAAAGGCAAAAGCAAGAAAGATGCAAAATGAGAAATAAAGAACTAGATGCATATGTACAAGGAGTTTGGAGTGTTACCAGATTTGTTTTTGATGGAAGGGCGGAGTGGAATTGTGAATCTCAGGAGGCTAAACATCACTGGAAGTGTCCTAGTTTTGATGCTGCTCCTTGCACTGATCTGAGCGTGCTTGTAGTGAGGGCTGGAGCTCGTTTTTGTGCATTGTTCCTCTTGCCACCCCCTGTTGCCACGGTCTGGAAGCTCCTCTGTACAGCCCGTGGCATTCTTTTTTTCTTCGTCTAACACATTGCCACGGCTTGGATGTGACCGTGGCAAAGAGACCATGGCAAAAGCCGAAGGTTCTGCTGCCTTAAAACATGTTGCCACGCCTTGAATCTACCCGTGGCATTCCTCCCGTGGCAAAAGCCAAATGGTGGTCTATTCAAAATTCAACTTGCCACAGTTCAATTCTGGGCGTGGCAATCTCCCCATGGCAATCACCGAAGGTTGACATCCAAGAAAAAGCCTCACGCCACGCTTGGGTCAAGCAGTGATTCATGGTCGTGGCAATCTGTGAACTTAGCCCAATTTTGCATTTCCTTGCATCTTGTCCACCATTTCTTGAGGCTAAAGAACACCAGGTCATCTGTAACCTGAACACACTCCACAAAACACATCAAAACATCCAAAAAACAGCAAAAGAAAGCATTAAAAAGAATATTTACAAAGGATAAGCTTGGGGTGTCTCCCAAGAGCACTTTGTTTAAAGTCACTAAGTTTGACTTTGAGAAACCTGTTTTTAGCTGGGGTGGGGTTGAGCACTGATGCTTTTCAGCACTTCAATGGTCTGAGCAAGAAAGCTGAGTTGGTTTGCTGCCTTTGGGAACCATTAGACCCTTGTCCTTGAGATCCCATCTTGAGACCTTTGTCCACCAGCTCTTGAATACCATATGGGTCTTTATCAAAGATGGCTTTTGTGAGACATGCCCTCACTTCAGCAAACAGACCTGGCTTCCCATTGCAATCCAGCTTATACTTCAGAGATCCATCATCATCAGCCCAAGGAGTGAGATCAAAGTCTTGAAAAGAAAGATCAGGTTTAATACTCTTGTCTTCTGATGCTGAGCCATCACTTTTGGTATTAATCATCCATAAATCACTAAGTGTAGGAGACCATGAGAGCAAGATGTCTTCTTCTCTGATCAATGCTGTTCAGTCCCATCCTTGTAAACAGAGTTGGTGTGGGGTTCTTTTTCCATTTCCACAGCTGAGAGAGATTGGGATCCACCCAGAATTCCAGCACTTCCCACATATTTCATCTCAAGTACCTTAGGCTGTTCTATCTCTTGGACAACTGATCCACAGAACTCAGCTAAAGGAGGTATAACAGGGTAAAAGACATCCTTATCCACTTTTGAAAGAACCACTGTTTGAGTATCAAAGTCAATCATTGCACCAGTGGTGTTTAGAAATGAATTTCCAAGCAATAGGGGGAGCTCTTTGGTCTTCTTCATCTTCATGATGACAAAATCAGTGGGAATTATGCATTCACCAACCTGTAGTGGATAGTTTTCCAGAAACCCATATGGTTTCTTGGAGTAGGAATCTCCAAAGGTGATAGAAGAAGGGTAGGACTTTATAGACTTGATCTTTAGCTTCTCCATCATGTCCTTAGACATTATGCTAACACTTGACCATGAGTCACACAAAGCATTCTCCACTTTAAAGTTGCCAAGAGTGCAAGAGATGGTGAACTTCCCTGGGTTACGTAGCTTTGGGAGGGAGGTGGGCTTCATCTGAGTTGATTCAGAGGTGGAGGTACTATCTGTTGGCTTTGCTTGACCAGTTGGCAGCTCCTTTGTTTCAGTAGACACTGAATCATTCCCTTTCTGAACAGAAAAAACTGACCCGGCTGCCCCCACACTTTCATTCTCAATGTCCTCATTGAGTTCATGTAAGAAGCCCATGAAATCCTCTATAATGGCATTCTCATCCACATGAGTTTGTGCAGGTTCACTAGAGACTTGACCATAGAGAAGGTCTTCTATTTCTTGCACAGCAGCTGAATGGTCATCATTGCAGTAGATGGCGTTGCAGTAATCTTTTGAGTTTTGAAGAGCTTTACCAGGAAGAGATACTTGTGGTTCAAAAGTGTGGATGCCCTTGTTCTTTTTAATAGCCTTTATTTCAGCGCCCAGTGTCTCCAGGTCAGATACCATCTTTTGTTGTCCTAGTAAGAGCTGTTGGAGAAAAACATTGAAATAAGGACTTTGTTGAACAGGTGGTGGGGCAAAACCAGGAGGTGGTGGCCTTTGTTGCTGGAAGCTGAGTTGGTTATTGAAGCTATTCCCTTGATTCTGAACCGCTGGTTGCTGAAAACCCTGTTGACCTTGGGAGTTATCTTGGTACTGATTCTGTTGAACAAAGCTTTGAGGAGTGTATATTTGGTCTTGGGGGTTGGCCACATTGTTGCTCCTATAGGACAAGTTCTGGTGTTTGTTGAAGTTGTTGTAACCATTGAACTTGTTTTGATTCCCAATGAAGTGCAACTCCTCTTGAGTGAGACCCTCTTCATTGATATTTGTGAAGCATCTCTTCTCCTCACTCACATAGTGTATAGGCTTTTGAGTGGCAGCTAGGGCTTTGTCAAGCTTTATATTCAGCACTTTAAACTTCTCTTCCAGCCCTTGGTGTCTACCAGAATCTTCTCCTCTATAGCTTCTATCATAATCTTCCCCATAAGTATATTGGCTCATTGCTAAGTTCTCAACAAGTTCCATAGCTGCATTGATTTTTTTTGCTAAGCAATTTCCATTTGATGCTGTGTCCAACTGAATCCTGATCTTAGGAACAGCTCCTCTATACAAAATGCTAAGGAGAGAGGCTTCTGAAAAGCCATGATGTGGACACTTATTTGTGTAGCTTCTAAACCTGTCCAAAGCTTCTCCAAAGGTCTCATTAGAATGTTGAGTGAAGCTGGAAATCTGGTTCCTTAGCTTTGCAGTCCTTGAGCTTGAGAAGAACTTGGATAGAAAGGCAATCTTGCATTGCTTCCATGTGTGGATGGATCCTCTTGGGAGGTTCTTTTCCCACTGATGTGCCTTATCTCCAAGGCTGAATGGGAACAATCTCAGTTTGAAGCTGTCTTCAGATACCCCATTGATCTTAGTGAGATCACAAACTCTGTCAAACTGATCTAGATGCTCCAAGGGATCCTCCATAGGTAAGCCATGGAACTTCTGATTCTGAACCATATTGATCAAAGAGGCCTTCACCTCAAAGTTGTTGTTTTGGACAGGAGGTGGCCTGATTCCTGCTCCATACTGGTGTGCATAAGCTTGGTCATTCTCACCAACAAAGACTGGTGGAGGCTGATGACGTCTGGGTGGGTTTGGGTGGGGCTGTGGTGGATTAACCTGAGGTCGGTCTTGGTTCTGGTTATCCTGAGCGTGTCCCTGATGGACCTGAGCCTGTTGAACTTGAATTCCAATCCCATTACCAGCTCTTTGACCGTGATCAGCTTCTTGAGCCTGATGCTCATTCCCAACTTGCTGATTCATTCCTAACCTTTCCAAGTGAACAGCTCTCTCTCTTTGTCTTCTGGCTTGGCTTCTTGTGATCATAAACCTGAAAACAAAGACAGAGCTTGAAAAATGATCAGTAAAACAAAATAAACTTGATCTCAAAAACTGAAACTAATGCTAACAATCCCCACACAATATGGCAACGGCGCGAATTGATAACTAAGATTTTTCAGGTCTTAGATGGGTTATCAATCCCCTTGTCAAAGTAGTATAAGGGGTGTCAATCCATATGTGTGGTAGTTAGGCACTAGTTTATGTGATCAAAGACAGGTTTTTGATAACTAGTAACAAATGAAATCATAAACAAGAAACAAACAAGCAATGATAAGGAAGTAATTCAAGCAAACTCAACAAGATGATGGTGATAATAAAGATGATAAAAGCTAAATCTCTAGATGTGATCATTGATTAGGGTGCTGTAGATATTAATTCATGATGCTAAGAACAATAATGCAATGCAAGTTACTCTTTAGTCTAGACTTCAAACGCAGATTAATTCATTCCCATGACAATAATCCCTTTGCTAATCACTTAATCAAGTCTAACAACCATATGATATAATCAAGCAATCAACAAGCATAATGCATCAAGCCTAATAAGCGACCAAACAATCTCTCAACCAAGAAGACTGAATCTTATACAGAAAGACATAACAAGCAATCACATGATCTCAAACATTTCAACTTAGAACTCTAATCTAGACTAATCCTCTCATGAAGGCATTAATCTCTACACTAGTCCACTTTCAAACCAAATTCCCATTTGTGAAATATGAACTACTGAGCATTAAGAAACAGTTCTAATATGTCATTTTTGCATTAAACTATCAATCCCTTGATGAAAAAGGCATAAACCCTTAGCTTAGCTCATTCAAGCATTTCATCAAACACCTTGTGGGAGGAGAAATGCCTAAGCTCTAGATCAGAGTGATGTGTAAAGATCTAGCATTAGGAACAGCTAACTAAGGAAATGAAATGAGAATCTAGTTCCTAAACATCATAAATCAAACATCTAAGCACCCTAATCTACACACCTAGAAGCTTAAAAGATGACTACTCACTAATCATGAAGAACACATCTAATCTTTTGCAAGAAGCAGAAATGAGATGATGAGATGATAAGAAACAGCTTTGGAATGATCAAATCCCTTCAGATATCTCTTAATCAGAAACGTTTTTACACTGAAAAGGAAAGAAAACCAGAGAGAAACTAAGAGAAGATGTTCTTTAGAGTTTTTTCCCAAAAAAGTATTTATACTAAGTGTTATGGACCGGGTCAGCCCGGAACAAACCGGATACTGACCCGACTTTGGTGGGTAAAGATGAGGTTTGCCACGGTCTAGCAGCTCTTGGTCAAGCCGTGGCAAGTGACCGTGTCAAGTCCCGAAGCTCCAGTTCTTGGATGAATCTTGGTGCCACGGGTTCCCTTTGGTCGTGATGCATTGTCGTGTCAAGTCCCGAAGCTCTAAAGGATCCCAAGTGTTGTCTTGCCACGGTCAAGTGTAGACCGTGGTGTGGAGACCGTGTCAAACCTCGAAGGATTGCATCAAGTGCCACGGTCAGATGTGGACCGTGGCATTCCACCGTGCCATCCTTACACTTAGCACAATTTCCACACTCTTGGTGCTTGCAGGATAGGTGTGTCTCTATTCTTCTGGAACTCACGCCTCACAACTCCAAATGGAACTATCTCAACTGTTCTTGAAAGAGGACTCAATTATCTCGAATCTTGATGAAGAAACCCTCAGCGCTTGGGAAGTGGAAGGTTCCCCGGAGGGCTCATCTTTGCAGTACATTGACACGGTCAGAAAGAGGCTACTAGACATGTGTCCATTCCGGAAACGTTATCTTCTTGCTCATGCCTTCAAATTGAATGATATCAAACTTTCTGGAAAGAGGACTCAAATATCTAAAATCTTGATGACGGACCTGTAGACTGAATCGGTCTGGAAGTGCATCGTCCTTGGCAATATTCGGAGTTCATCGGGTCGGTCCAAAACGGTAGCGAGACAGGCGTGCCTTCCGGTGAGCTTAACTCTCTACTCACGCCTCCAAATTCTATGATCCCACCTGGTATTGAAATATGATCCAATCTTCTCCAAATTTGTTGAAGCACCCGACAACTGAATCGGACCGGAAGGTTCCCCGGACAGGCGATCATTCAGGAGTATCGGATTGTTCCGGAATGGATGCGAGAGAGGTCTGTCTTCCGGTGACCGTATCTTTCAGCTCATTGCTCCAAATTCCCTGATTCAACCTGTCCTGGGTTCTTGACTCAATTATCTCCAACTTTGCTGAAGACCCTGTAAGCTGAATCGGCCGGAAATATCTTCCGGTGATGCAATTTCATAAATGTATCTGCACCCGGGATTTTTGGCCGAGAGACTTGACCGCGGTACATGTTTTTGGCCAAGAGAACTACCCGCGGGAAGGATTTTGGCCGAGAATCTTCGGCCATCAGTACAGCATTTTGCCGAGAAACCCAAAATTGCTCCTTTTCACCATTTTTGATCATTTCAACTCCATTTCTTCATCTGAATCACATCCTCCACTCCAAATAGGCTCCAAAAGCACCTGTTTAACACTCCAAAACATGCAAAACTCTCTTGGACCTAATGCAATCTCCTAAGTCCTAAAACAATGCCTAAAGACCTAAAATGCATGCAAATGAGACATGATTTGGACTAGAATATGTACATTAAATGATGCAATTTATGAATATATCATATTCTCACCCTCAATCTCTCTAGCAATCCTCACGGCTTGCTCTTTAAGCTCTCTGGTCCGAGTAGCTTTCTTACTCCAAACAGTAACTCATTTGCCTTAAACTGATCCATCCCCTACAAGCAAAAACGGATCAGCTGAGCATATTACCAGTTATTAGTAATGGACCTAACTCACACCCAAAAGCTAACTCATGAGTGGAGGATTACCACACACTTATATATTGTCCACAAATTTCTTTATTTGTCGATGTGGAACACTAACATCCCCCGTCACGCTCAGGATTGGACATTTGAAGCGTTGAGTTTTGTGGGACTGGACATCCACGGATGTGGCCCACAATCGAACAATTAGAATCTTGGACTCTGATACCATGGGTCTAACTCACACCCAAAAGCTAGCTCATGAGTGGAGGATTACCACACACTTATATATTGTCCACAAATTTCGTTATTTGTCGATGTGGGACACTAACACCAGTAAATACCCAAGTTACGAGAGATCTCAGGGCAAAAAAAAAAGTGATAACTTCACAGCAAATATTACTCATAAGGGAGACAACTATGGAAACAGTAGTCTTCCTGGGTTTCTAATCTGAAACAGCAGAGGAGAAGACCTCACGTGGAGCTCGTTCGCAAGCAGATTTGGAAAAATCAAAGTTCTCGTTGAATATGAAAACAGCAGAGGAGAAGCCCCGAGCGCCGTTTGAGAGAGAGATTGGAGTTTATTTTAGGAAAAAATTTAGGGTTACATGTCGTGAGTTTCCTTTATATAGGGAGGTATAAATTTTGGTTAGATTGGTTCACAATTATTGGTTCAGTTTCGGTTTATGTCTTGGTTAAAATAATTATTGTCGATTTTTCTGGAACAAGGTAAATTTACCCGGTTACAAGAAATTTTTCTTGGTTAGAGAAAACTATTTCCGGTTCAATTTTGATTTAAATTTTGGTTAAGTTCATTTATTCGGTTTAACAGACTTTAATATAAAAGTCTACTAAGTTTAAAACCTAAATAATAGATTTTTTTCTTCCTAATTTAAAAAATATAAATTTAAATTTATCAATATGAAAAAATAATTTATGTATATTTTGGTTACAATTACCTAATTTATGAATGTAATTTTGATACCAAAATATTTTTTTCTAAATTTTAAAATTAAATTTTCTAATTTAATTACATAGTAGACTTCATTTCGTTTTAAAGAAGACTTCTATCAATCTTTAGTAGACTTCGTCATGGTTTAAACGGTAATTAGGACATCCGTTTTTTGTTTGGTCATATATGATTAAATGGTTTTTTTACTACCCTTTTAAGTTATTGTTGTTAAATATTTTTTCAAGGGTTTACTTTTGTATTCAAAGTCAAATTTTAGGTTATTTTTAGCAAAAACTCCATGAATTTATCCCAAACAGAATTCATTGTAGTATTGTGTAATTACACTAATATTAGCTAAGTGAATATATGATAGGAGAAAACATGAGATAAAATATGTGTAAAATGCAAGAGCATAAAAAACAAAAAATATATCATTAAACGTGCTTGATTCAAAAGTAAACGACTAACCAAATAGAAAGAGAAGTAATTTATTGAGTGAGTTTAAATAAAATATGAAAAAAAAATGGGGATCTTGCATGACTAGTCAACGAGTCATGCAAGTTTGTTTAAATAATATAATGGACCGCTTATCTTACAAAAGTAGAATTTATGTACCAAGAGTATACCAAAAAAAATGAGAACCCACACAAAAAAAAAATGGTAAAAGACATTTAATTTTATTATATTATGATTATAAAAGAATAATCATTTATCTTGTTTTCCTATATAAGTCTACCGTTAAAATAGCAGAGCATGAGTTATGATAACAAATACATAAACCAAGATTTGAATATATATGGAAAACTAGTTAATTTGGTATACTGAGTAGTATTTAAACAAGGGACTAAATCTCGGTATAACATATTGTTGTTTAAATACAAGTTTTTATATACAGAATATATGTAACAGAATTTGAAGAAAACAAAATTGAATATGGAAAAAAAAAAAGAGGGCGACAAGGACATGCAAGAGTATATAGCACAAATGAAACCTACCAAACAACCCTCCATTCCTCTTCTAACAGCCATTCCCTCTACCTACCCCAAGTCTCTTTCTTTCTTCTTTCCCATTTATTTATTTCTCCTACCCTCATTACCTACACACACATTTCTATATAATTTACATTTCTTGATTTCAATAACAAGAGAAGAAAAAAAAAAGAAAAAGCAAATAAACACATTCATCACTCTTCATTAAACGATGATAACCGCGGCTCTACACGAACCACAAATTCACAAAACGGCCGATACTACTTCCACCGCTGTCTCCGGCGAGAATGAGCCTCCTACGCTTCGCATTTTCCGATCAAAGCTTCCGGATATCAACATTCCGAACCACCTCCCTCTCCACACTTACTGCTTCCACAAGCTTTCCACTGTTTCCGACAAGCCTTGTCTAATCGTAGGCTCAACCGGAAAAAGCTACACCTACGGAGAGACACACCTCATCTGCCGGAGAGTCGCTTCCGGGTTTTACACAATGGGTATTCGAAAAGGTGACGTCATCATGATCCTCCTACAAAACTCACCCGAGTTCGTCTTCTCCTTCATGGGTGCTTCCATGATAGGAGCCGTCTCAACCACCGCGAATCCTTTCTACACCTCTCAAGAGATTTACAAACAGCTCAAATCTTCCGGAGCTAAGCTCATCATCACTCACTCTCATTACGTCGACAAATTGAGAAACCTCGATCAAGAAACCAAAATCGGAGAAAATCTCACGGTTATCACCACCGACGATCCTACACCGGAGAATTGTCTACCTTTCTCCACACTCATTGACGAGGCAAACCCACAAGATGAATCAGAATCCGTCGGTGTTGATGGTGACGATGCGGCGGCGCTTCCTTTCTCTTCCGGCACGACGGGGTTACCAAAGGGAGTGGTTTTGACTCATAAGAGCTTAATCACCAGCGTTGCGCAACAAGTTGATGGAGATAACCCAAATCTTTACTTGACATCAAACGACGTCGTACTCTGCGTTTTGCCTCTTTTCCACATCTATTCTCTCAATAGCGTGCTACTCAATTCCATCCGATGCGGTACGTAAACCTACAATCTTTTAAATTTAAAAGTTAAAAACGCTTTCCGTTCCATTGTATAAGATGTTTTCCGTAAATACACCAAAACTTTGGAAAATAATTCAGCTAATATGAAAAAACACCTGTTGAAACATCTTACAAAACGAAACAGAGTATTTTTACTTTAAACTACTCCTTACTAATAACTAAACTTAAGTATAGGTGCGACGGTTCTTCTGATGCACAAATTCGAAATTGGAGCATTGTTGGATCTAATCCAGAGACACAAGGTGACTATAGCGGCACTTGTTCCGCCGCTTGTGATCGCTCTGGCTAAGAACCCAACCGTTAACTCTTACGATCTTTCTTCCGTTAGATTGGTTCTCTCCGGTGCAGCTCCATTAGGCAAAGATCTCCAAGATAATCTCCGTCGCCGCCTCCCTCAGGCCGTCCTTGGTCAGGTGTGTCTCTCTGCTTACTGTTTACTCTTTGATTTACCATTTACGTTGCAACTCTTTTTAATTTAGCGGGAACCATTTCTTAAATCACTAATCAATGCATACGTTTTTTTTATATATATATATATATATATATATATATATCTTATTATCGAATTTCATTCTATACCAATTGTATGGAAATGAATAAGTTGGTTAATTTTAATTAAACAGTTTATGTTAAAAAAATTAATATTTAAAACAAAAAATGAGGGAGGGGAATGCACGGGAAGAGAGTGAGGAGTGAGTTGCGTCTAGCTCTTCGGCATAATTCTTGTTACGTAGTCTTCATCTGCTCCCAAGCTAAACTTGCATTGCATTTTCTTTCCTTTTGAAACCTTTTTTCCTTTTAGTTATTAATTTTAATAAAACAGATGTAGTTTAGGTTTAGACAAAGGAAAAACAAAAAATGGATGCGATTTAGGTCGCCGCTCCAATGGATTATACATCTAATTTTTTTTTTTTTGGGATGAAAGCATCTAATTTTTACATCAATAGATTAATTTGAGTATGACATTAGAATTTTTCGTTGCGTTAGTATTTAATTCGAACTTCTCAAAATGTTTTTTTTTTCTTTTATGTTACTGTCTTGGTTATAAATGACATCCCTATTAAAGTCTGTTTTAGAATTTTCTTTTCAAAATATCAAATGTATATACTCCAAAAAATTTAAAAATTAATTAAATTACATTTTAAAACTTTCTTCTCAGATTTGAAACCTTTTAATTGTTGAAATAAATAAGAGGAATTTTACAAATATTTGATTACGTATTCTTCTGGTTTAAATACAGTTGTATTTGAGAGTTTTTTCACGAAGAGTAGCATTAATAATATTGATATTGATAGTGTGGTATCAGAAGCCATATTTATTTTAAAACCAATAATATTTACATTGATTAAATTTTTGCCAACTAAATTTGATTAAATAGAGGAAAAAGTAGATATGGGTCTTAAGATATCAAAACACCGTCATGTGACGTAGGCTCTTTTCTAACACACACACATTCAAGAGATAATTATAAAGTTAGAATTTTTTTTTTTAAAAAAAGATAATTATAAAGTTTTTGTAACCTAAACTATTTAATAATGTATTTTTACGTATCTATTGGAGTGACCTCGTATTATCGAGAAATTTTTGTTTTGTCCGTATAGTCGAGTAATTTAATATTTGTGAATTAGTACGATAGTGCCAAAAGTGTAATTAGGTTAATGAGTGAGGTACTTAATAATAACCGGTGGATTATGAGCATACAGGGATATGGTATGACTGAAGCAGGACCTGTGTTATCAATGAGCCTCGGGTTCGCTAAAGAGCCGATGCCGACAAAATCAGGGTCTTGTGGGACTGTGGTCCGAAATGCTGAACTTAAAGTGGTTCACCTTGAGACACGTCTCTCTCTTAGCTACAACCAACCTGGTGAAATTTGTATCCGTGGTCAACAAATCATGAAAGGTTCGTTTCTTTTTTTTCTGTCTTTGTTTCGATTTATTGTCTATTTTTTGGAGAAATAAATTTGTGACACTGAAAGTTTTATTGGTTGATCCGTTGATGACACAACATAATTATTTTTTATTATAGAATTCTAAAATTACCATTATTATTATTTTTATTTTAACTTCCTAGATAAAAAATACCAAAAACTTTCTATATGAATTTATATGTGGATAGTTTCTTTTTATTCAACAAATAAGAGAAAAGTGATTTAGATTTTACAGAATCTTTGTATTTAAAACAAGAAATTTAGTGTGAATCAATCAATTTGAACATTAAATGTAGGAAAAAAAAATGTTGAATAATTATCTAAGTAAACCTAGATTTGTTTTAATAAACTTGAAGTATATATACTTAGTAGGATTGCATGGAAACTTCATCGTTTTCAAATTTTCATGGCGTTTCAGAAAAAGAAAAAAAAAACGTTTTAAAAGTATGTTGGAAGCTTATGCTTCCATTTTGGAAACTTACCTTTATATTGTAAAAGCGCTATGTAGTAAATAAATAATTTTTTAATTATTCCATGCAACATAATATACAGCTTTAAATTAGGTTTACAGCACCATTACATTTGTAGGACATGCATGATGGAAAAACTTATTTTCTCTATATTCACAAACATGCAATTTATTTATAAAGTAAGGCCACGCCGTTAACATTTATTTACACACACGTAGAGGTGTTTTTCCATTGATGATAGTCTAAGAATTGATAATTAAAGATGTAACATAAATTTTTAACTTTTGGCGCGTAGAGTACTTGAACGATCCAGAAGCCACGTCAGCAACAATAGACGAAGAGGGTTGGCTTCATACAGGAGACATTGGGTATGTAGATGAAGATGATGAGATCTTCATTGTTGATCGACTCAAAGAAGTCATCAAGTTCAAAGGCTTTCAGGCAAGATCAATTAAATTATATATTTTTTCAGTTAAGATTTTAAAAAGTTACTTAGATATATAACATAACATTAACACTTACATGTAAACTGATGCACTCCTAAAATCGTTAAAAAGTACGGATATGTTTAGCGCGTTTTGTGAAATATTCCGTAAAGTACATTATTTCAAAATTGACATGCAGAATCAACTCCCACTTATTTATGATGTTTCAATCACAATATTTTTCAAATAAATATATAATGATGCTATCAAGTTATCATATAGTACATTAAAAAAAAAAGTTATCATATAGTAACTAGAAAAATATTGTGATGGAAACATCATAAATAAATGGAAGTTGATTATGCCTATCAATTTTGAAATAATAAGTAAAAGTGTAAATATTGCTTATATATAATAAAATACAAGATTTTCAAATTGTAGATATTAGTTTGAAATATTCTTTACCTTCTTATATTAAAAATATAAAAGATTGCTTATGTGGCCTAAATGATGAATTGCGAAAGAATAGGTTCCTCCGGCTGAGCTAGAGGCGTTGCTCATCAACCACCATTCGATTGCTGATGCTGCTGTTGTTCCGTAAGTACTAAGTATCACACAATTAGATACAATGAGTCGTAACTTAGCCAACGGCATTTTCTAATTTTTCTTGGTCATTATAGGCAAGGAGATGAAGTGGCTGGAGAAGTTCCGGTGGCTTTCGTTGTGCCATCCAATGGAAACGACATCACCGAAGAAGATATAAAAGAATATATAGCCAAGCAGGTACATATACATTTTTCGGTTTAAATGTTCTCTTCATATATACATATGCGTGGGAAAATATAAATATAAACAAAAACATTTTAAAATAATCGTTGTGATTTCTCTTTAGCCCCTGTAGATGTTTAAAGTTGCAAAAATATCCGATTTACTACAAGTTTCCGGGATTCGTTTGGGATTTGGCCCCGAATCTATATCTCATTTAGAAAAGAAAAAACATGTACTCAAAGCGGAAAGATTTTAAACGAACTTAAAGAACACTTATTTGCGCTAATTGCTCAAGGATCAAGCATTCAACTTTTTTTCAAAATATAAGACTCTTTCTATCAAAAATAATATTAATTTTCTTAAAAGAATAAAAAATCATAGGTAGAGAAGGAATCATAACAAGTGATTGTAAGGTTGGATCGGAGTCCATTAAGAAAAGAAGTAAAATATTGTGTATTACGAATAACTTATGTTTATTGTTGGACATAGCTTACTAAAAGATCTAAAGGGAAATAAGAAATCGATTTGGTTAGAATGATTAAACACTAAAAAGTAAAAACATATTCTTAGCTTTTATAATTGTTATTTAATTTTCTGCTTTATATATAGAATGAATATGTAACTGATGTGTGAATTTGTAGGTGGTGTTCTACAAGAGATTGCACAAGGTCTTCTTTGTTCCTTCCATACCCAAATCTCCTTCCGGAAAAATTCTGAGAAAGGATCTCAAAGCTAAACTTTGTTGAATGTATTTTTTTTTCTCTATATATGATTCAAACGTTCTTTTGTATCCACAATACTCGTCTTATTTTTAGATCCTTTGTCGCAACAGATGTTGGAAACTAAGAAACCAGAATTATTTTGATATTTGAATGATTATAATTTTTTCAAAAGGAAGATAAAGTAAAAACTAAAAAACGTAGATCTTATTATATAAAGCGGAATATTTCAAAATTGCTAATTCATCATATTGTGACATGATCATATTTTTACCTGTGTAAAAAAAATAATAATCAGATTTTGACACATAAAATTAACAATCAATGATTTTTTTTTAAAAAAAAAATTTGTGACTTTATCACAAAAGTAAAGTTAGCAAATAACTGAAAAATAAAAATAGGTTTGATTAAGAAAACAAATAATAATCATAAAGATTTTTTCTTAGATAAAAATATAATTGTTTCTACTTAGAATAAAAATTAAACAAGAACTTAAATCCTAAATAAAATTAAAGTAAATGTGTACAATATACCCGTTACTATTCCTAATTTGCCGATATAACCAAACTACTATTCAGAGACTGTACCAAAATTTTTAATACCATGTTACCTCTACTCCCCGATTCGGCTAGCCAAAAGATTATGCCGATTATTGAGAAGATTGTGTGTCAGTAAAATATTAATTTATTGTTGGTGAAGATAATGACCATATGATTTTATTTATAAAAATTTAAAATCAAAATAATTAAATTCCACAGTTACATATGCCAATATGCTGTTATAGGATTGAATAAATGATTTGGAATTCTGTAATTTAGGGTAAGTTTAAAGTTAGACATAACTCAGAAAATCCAAAATTACTAAACTCAGGGGCGGTTCCTCTTCACTTCATTTCAAATTTCGAATCGCACATACTCAAATCTTCATATCTGGAGATTTTTCTAAAAATCTTTGTTTTGCGACAGTTTATTTCCGCAATTTTGTAACCTCCGCTCCTGATTTCGCTTTGAATCTTCCTAATTTCGTTGTTAGGGTTTCACAAAATGTCTAGTTTTCGTCTACCTGAGAGAATTTTTGCAGTGGGTTGGGAGCCTGTAGGGGGAGAGGGTTAATTCATACCAGAAATCTAAAACGCTTCAGGCCATCCTTAACGCCCTGGACGACGATGAAGTGAAGAGACTGCGAGATTCACAACTGGGGAAGCTTTTGGCGACAATGAAGATACCGTCTTTCTCCGGCAGTTTTGGTTTCTACATGCTTGCAAGCATATAAAGAAAAAGCACGAGTTGTGGTTCTTGTTCGCGGGCCGTCCGATTAGATTTTTTCTCCGCGAGTTTGCTATTGTAACCAGTCTCGAATGTGACAAGCTCCCCCCCCCCCACCAAAAAAACCTTGTTTCTCAAAAACCGTATTGGCCGGAATTATTCGGTTTGAAATCGTGCACAGTAGAATCCATCGTCAATATGCTCTCCAAGAAAAAAACCACCGACAATGAGAAAAGATTCAAGTGTGCCTGCCTTGCGGTGATGTCTGCCGTATTGGTTCCGACATCCCATATTACGAAGATTATTCCTGAGCATGTTGAATTGATTAGGAATATCGACTAGTTCCTTACACACCATTGGGGCCGAGTTGGTTTTGATTTGTTGGTGTCGAGTATAAAATCAAGGACGAGTTAGAGTTATCGTAGAAGACAACTGCGGTCAAAGGGTTTTTCTATGCTGTTCAGTTGGTTATGATGGCGGCTGTACCATCTCTTACCGAAGTTGTCCAACCTCCTGACGTAGAGTCTGATAGAGACATTTACAACGAAGATGTTAACGAGACTGAGGCGAGCACCGGCATCGACAATAGCCATGGCTGGAGCTACTGCTGCACCGAGTGTTGTCAAGATGACTCTTAGCCCCAATCATGCTCGAGAGCTTGACGAAGAGGATAAGGCACGAGTATCCTTCTTGTTAACTTATATAAATTCTCATATCATCCAGTCTTTTCGGTATTATGTTAACGAATATCTTAGAGCGTATAGTTCTTAACAGGAACTTAAATTAATTTCCTGTTACTAATTTTGTTATGCCTATTGCTAAATTCATTAATACAGGTTTTGGTGCATTCCATCATACATGCTGATGGTGATTTAGCTATCGAGGGCATGGATTTGCGGTGGACCGACGAAGTTGATAATACCGTATTTTGACCACTTTTATGGATCGTTTTTAAATAATTTTTAAATGATTTTATTTCTTTTAAGTGTATTTATTATGATTTTCTAGTATTTGTAGTTTCAAGACACTTTTCAGAAAACTTAGGAAAAAGCTTAGCAAAATGGATAGAAGACCAGATTTTCAGCTCAGAATCAAACAGTCAGAAGTTCACCCTCAAATGAAGGCCTTCTCACCGTCTGATCCAGCTCAAACTTGGAGACCTTAAAGATGAAACAAACAGTTTTCCAGCACACTTGACACCAAGAAAATCCAATGGTTCAATCAAAAGTTACGCGAAAAGCAAGATGTTCTGTCAACCATCCGGCAAGCAATCCTGACCGCGGCCAGCACCCAGTTTACACCGGTCACATCTCTTCTGACCGTGGAGATTGGTCTGTTCGGCCTAGAAGCCCATTTCCAAGCCCAAATCGATTCCTTCATTTGAAAAAATCTTAAGTGATGTCCAGAAATGACTTGAGCACTATATATACATGTTTTGGGAGTTTTTTTCGAGTGGGGGCTCTGTCAATCTCTCCTGAAAATATTCTTCTCTGTGCAGATATAAAGGTGGAGGAGGTTTCATCATCACCCAGCTGTGTCTTGTTTAATGCATCGTATGTCTCTTGCGAGTGGGGCTTCTTCGCATGAGGGCTTTTCTTGGTTCGAATGAGTCGTACCTGAGAGAGATCCATGACCTGCAAAACAGAATTCTCGAGACAGAGAATAAGTGGAGTTGTTTTTGAATCACTTTTATGAGCAAAGATGTTCATACAGCTTTTAAAAACACATTCAGATGACAACAAGCTGTAAATGCCTCAAACATTGCAAAATCTGGGAGTTCATGGTCAAATTTGATACAGTGATGTTCAACATATGAGATTTCTAAACCAAGATGATGTTAATGCTCATTCATATGCATTCTAATCATATTATCTATCAACAATGACCAAACAATCCAGATTTGCTAAGTTGAATAAAACAGTTCTTCAAATTTTTGATTTTCTCAAGTGTTCAAATCTCAGATTTTTGAAAATTTCAAATCTACATGGTCTAGGCGTTTAAGCATGCAATTAAACTACCCAGAAGTCTAGTCTTTAGTTCAAAGACAATCTCCAATCATCCTAAGGTGAATTTGTACTCATTCTAAGAAAACCCGAAATTTGAGTTCATAAGAAAAAGAGAGAGATTTGGATCCATACCTTGATGAAAGTGTGATGTGATGACAGATTTGGAATCTCCTTTGAAAAAGATTGAGACAGGTTTAAAAATTTGGAAGAGATTTGTCAAGTTTGAAATCTGGTCTTTTTCTCAAAATCGCCAAGCTTGTTGGAGAAGATGATGAAAAATAACCTTTTGATCTTTGAAATTCCTCTTTTTCTTTTTAAAAAGGTGTTTTTCCTAAGAATATATTTTTAAAAAGCTTTTAAGGACTTATCTTGGCGTGTTTAACACGGAAATAAAGTTTCAAAAACTCCCCGGTTTAAGCCCGAAATAAATTGGGATTTTGAAGTTCTGGTTCGCAGGAAATCGGGAAAACAAGTTAGGAAGCAGAACAGAGGCCGGCCGCGGGTGAGAGATGTGCGGCCGCGACAAACTATGGTTTTGCTGCGGGTGAGGGACACGGGCCACGGTGAAACGAGCTCCGGCCGCGGCTGAGGTGATCGCGGCCGCAGAAAATAGCTCCGGTTTCACCTGCTTCTTTCCGGTTTCCGATTTCTTCTTCCTATCTTTTTGTATTTTTCTAGTTTTTTTAAATGTTTTTGATTTTTCTGGGTTTTATGAAAGCCTGAAATGCATAAAAATAAAAAAGATCAAGTGGAAAAGAAATAAAAAGAAAAGAAAATCATACTAAATGGGTTGCCTCCCATTAAGCGCTTTTGTTTAAAGTCTTTTAGCTAGACTCTTTGCATGATTAGGATTGAGAAAAAGAGGTAGGATCTCTTGAAGTAAGAGTCCTTGGGATCCTCCTTAGTCTGAACTTTGGATCTCCTTCATCTTGAATCAAAATCTCTTTTCCTTTCTTAAAGATTTTTGCATCTTTGAAGACATGTCTTGTCTTCTCAACAATTTCTTCAAGATTTTTCTCTTTCTCCTTGATGATGTCTGGTGGCACTACAATCTTGATCTTCTCAAATTGCCTGGATGCAAGTGCTTTTAGTTCCTTTTAGTCGTCCAAGCGGTTTGGAGCTTGATCCTGTGTGGTCTTATAGAACTTTTCCCTGTCCACATTTAAGAAAACTAAACAACGATTTGCATGGTCAATAACAGCACCTACAGTAGCTAAGAATGGGCGACCAAATATCAAGGGTCTTTATTTGTCTTTATCCATCTCTAAGACTTGGAAATCGGCTGGGATAAATTTTGTTTCCAATGACCAGTGGCAAGTCCTGGATCATTCCTTTTGTCCTCTTTTGAGATGAATCACCAAAGATGGGACAAATGTACCTATACCAAGTTTCTCAGCAACAGATTTTGACATAACATTCACATTAGCACCCAAATCACATAAACAATCTGAAAATTCAATTCCAGAAATTGAATAAGTGAAAGAAAAACGCCCTGGATCCTTAGACTTTTTGAGTCTTTGGTCAGGCAAGCGTTTGGATACCTTAACCGGAATGACTTGGCTTCTCTCATGCTCGGTTTTAAAGTCCTTCATGAGAGGTTCAGGTGTCGACTTTTCCTTAGAGTCTGCGACAGGTTCTTCTTCCAAAACTGCTGTCATAGCATTGCAGAACTTCTTTGGATTGTCCTCCACTCTTCCTGGTAAGACTCATAGTTGTCTCTTCATTGAATCTGCAGTTTGACCTATCTGATGTTCCAACTTCTTGACATGGTTTGAAAGAGAATCAAACTTCCCATTCAAGTCATTGTAGATACAATCGATCCTTACTCCCATTTCCCTGATCGACTTCTCATTGCCTTGAGTTGTCTGCATCATAGTTTGTTCAAGCAATTTTACCTGGTTACTTAGCTGGGAAAGAGTTGCTTCTAACGAGGTTGTCTGTGCTTGTTGAGGATTGAAAGGTGGTCTTTGTTGGAAGTTTCCTCCTCCATAGTTCCCATTTTGAAACTTGTTTTGAAAACTCGTTTACTGATGCGGATAGGGCTGGTTCTCGACTCCTTGATTCCTGTATGAGAGATTGTTGAAATTGGCACCTGCATTCCTGAAGTTGTTTTTGAAAGCTGGGCTGAATCGGTTATGGTATGCTTGAGCTCCCATGAAATTGATTTCTTCTTCTTGGTACATGCCATCTTCTTCATATCTTCCATCTTCTTCATTTTCTGCAGCAGTATCACAAGCATGTATATTCTTATTTTGAGACTTAAGAAGTTGACTTACCATGCTTTCCTAGAAGTCCTTGGAATCCTCTTGAGCTTGAACTTTGGATCTCCTTCATCTCCAATGTGATCATCTTGATCACGGTTTAAAAGATCTTCCCGATGGGCATTTGCATTGGCCATCTTGAGCGTTCTTTGTCAGAGTTTCTGAAGTTCTCTTTTGTGTTTATCAATCTCGTCTAAGGGAATTACAATTTTGTCAGGATTTCACCTAGTTTTCATGCACCTGAGAGCAAATAAAGCAAAGATAAAAAAAAGTTAGAAAATATCCAGCAAAACTCAAAAATCTTGTGGTCTAGGATTGAAATTAGATTAAGAAATCAAGTCAACAGTGACAAATCCCCGGCAACGGCGCCAAAAACTTGATGTGGATGCAGTGGGCAACACAAGTTTTACCCTAGACAAGCTGCAAGTGCACAGCAGATGCAGTAGTACTTAGGGATCGAATCCACAATGATTTGTGTGTTGAGGACTTCTAACTAATGCTAAAAACAATCGTAGACCTAATCTAATAAAAAGGGGTTTTGGTTTGTCACTAAATCTAACTAAGCAGAAAATTAAAAAGCTGGAAATAAAAATTGGTTAAAAACAATAAGAAAACCGGCGATGGGATCAAGGTTCATCTTTAGGGTTCATGTTCTAAAATACAAGAAATTTAGGCAAGGATTTTCTATGACTCTGAAACTAGGATAGATACTTGTAAGATTAGCCAAATCTCGCATCCTAATCATCTAATCACTCATTCATGGCAATTAACTCTCGCTCGCATGCCAGAATAAGATCATGCATTTCAGATCAGAATCCATCTCAACTTACGTATCCTCCATAGGTAGCTTTCGTCTCCTACGACGGTGACATCCATAAGATCCAGTTCAGGCAACCCAGATACAACACTCTCGTGACTTGGATTTAACCTAGGAGCGGACTCTGGGTGATAAATTCAGAGTTACTGCTTTGAGATTTGGATGAATGGGAGAATCATGTAAAAATCGAAATTCTTTTTCCTAAAAACCTAGATGTCATTCGAACATGTGATCCCTTTTGATTTCCCCTTCACCCAACTAGGTGACTACTCAGACATGTCTGAGTTAGACATTATCATCGGTTTAAAAACTAGAAAGCAGAAAAGTAAAGAAACAAAGGTTGCAGAAAAACTTCTCTTATTGAAGACAATGTGACGATGAAAAGCTTCTACAGATGCATAAAAATAAAACCGAAATCTACAATGGAGTTCTCTCTCAAAGAGAAGAAAGAGACTCTATTACAAAAGACCTAAAAATGAGTATTTATAGTGTTTCTTGTAAAATGGATGCAGGAAGTGTCTTGGGCCTTAGTTGGGATTTTGAGGCTCGGACATAGGTCCATGGGGGGGGGGGGTGAAACAACCTGAGCCGCGCTGGGAGCAAGCTTGACCGCGGCCGAAAGCTTCTGTCCTTGACTGGACTGAGTTGATTGGCCTTCAGTGCATTGATTATATCTGGAGATCTAACCGTTTGATTGCTTTGAATTCAAGTGTTTTTGAAACCTGGTTGTCTCCTCTATGATGTCTCAAAATTTGGGGATGATCAGACGGTTAGAAAGTCTTCTTTGGTTGCCAAACTTCTGACAGCCTGAATTTATCCAAAAATGTACTTTTCCTCTAAAATACACTCCAAAGCTCCAAGTTTCCTGAAAAGCCTTTTAAAACTCCAAAACATGGAAAACACTTACAAAAACTTTAAAACTGAGTGAAAACACCTGCATAAGATATTGAAAATGATCCATAAAAGTGGTCAAAATCAGGTGTTATCAGGGGGGTGTGGCTTGACTCACCTCCCTGCCCCTGATAGCCTTTGTGTTAGCTGTTCCTTCCATGATCTCCTGCGCCCTCTCTGAAAGAAACTGTTTCAGATAGCCTTTCTTAAATATGGTCTGTACGTTGATTCCGAGGGTGATGCACTCCTCAGTCTGGTGCCCTTTTTTCTGGTGAAACTCACACCACTATTCACTCTCGTGCGGCATTCCGTCCTGCCTCTTGTTCTGGGGTCACTTGACTCTCGCTCCCTGGTCTCTAAGGTTGTAAACCAACCAAGTTCCAGGGACATCCACTCTCATTTCCACTAAACTCTGGGGCTCCAGGTCCGCCTCCTCTCCGTCGCTTTTATAATCCTCTTTCAGATGTACGATCCCTTATATGCCTTATCCAGCGTTCCTTCTGTTGTCTTGCCTACCGTGATCCTCGTAACCTCGGTCTCCGGTCCGTCTCGATTCTCCTTTCCTCTCGTTCTTTTCAACATGGGACTTGTTTTCTCGGTCATGTTTCCCCGCAGCTTCTACCGCCTTTTTCAGCTTTTGTCCTCTTCCCACTTGATCTCCGTGTTGGCTTTCAACATCACATCTTCTATGGAGACAAAAGCCAATTTGGTGAGCGAATTTTATAGAGCTCCTGTTTTTGTTGAGGCCACTTTTGAATGTGGACAACGCAGTCGAGACATTGCAGTTGGGTATGGCAACAGCCTTGTTGTTGAATTGGGTCACGTAACTCCTCAGGGTTTCTCCTGGTGACTGAATGACTTCATATAGGTCGTCTGACACCTTGGCGGGAGCTATGCTACTTGAGAAATGCTGCATGAACATGTCATGTTCATGCAGTTGTGCGAAGGACCGAATTTGTCCACTGGCAGCTTAATAAGCCACTGCAACGCTGGTCCCACTAGACTGGATCCAAAACTCTTGCACATGCACGCCTCTCGTGCGTAATAGGGTATCGAGGTCGACATCATTTGTTGTTTGTAAAGAAATGTGTTCATCGGGGTCGGTGAGCCTGTCGTAGTATTGCATTGCGAGGAAGCTAAACCTGGTGGGGATTTCCACCATGTTGATCTTGTTGCAGAAGGGAGACTTGTTAAAACAATATCAAGCGACTCATTTTGCATGGGGGGGGGGACCTGGTATCTTTTGTAACATCTGCTCAATTTCCTTTAATCTTTCTTCCAGTAGCGGATCCATCCTTCTTATCTGGTCCAATCTGTTTCTGCCTCCCTTTCTTGAGGGACCGGGTTGTTCTCCTAACCGTGCGTCGCGTTCATCTCGTCGGGCCCTCCTCCCAATTCTATGATGTTTGGTGGCGCCCACCAGTTGAAATTTGGTCCATCGGTGTCGAACTGGGGCTGCCTCATTCAGTTCAGCTGACGGGGTACCAGCGGGATCCGGCTCTGAATCGGTTCCGCAAACGCGCCGGGACCCTCTCCGACTTGGGTCCATCAGCAGGCGCGGAGGTCTTTGGACTTCCGGGCTAAATGGCACCCTCTGCATGGATTCTGCTAAGACCAGCAGACGGGAGAGCTGGTCGACCTTTTACCTGAGTCGGAGATTTTTTTCTACGCTTTGAAGGAGCTCCGAGTATTGATGGGCTTGCGGGCCTAGCGTTTGTTTTTAACAAGCCGTTGGTCATAAAAAAGTTTTAAATTTATAAAACACTAGTGTCTGCAAGTGCACAGATGTATATTGTAAGACTTAGGGTGTCGATCCACAGAGAAGATGTCTAATCTGCAAGAAACAACAAACTGGGAAAGTAAGCAAAGTCATAAACTCATGGGATTTGGGTTTTTTGGTTAAGAATCCAAAACTAAACCTAATATAATATTCACAAGAAATAAGATGCAATGCAAAATGAATTGTTAAAAGAATATCTCAAGCATATCGACTCAAACTATAGACTCTAAACTCATAGGTGGCGATTTAGACTTCTCCGATTTACTCTAATCGATGTTAGAGCATTTACAATTAGCCTCCAGGCGATTTATCTTCATATGTTTCTGTGATCTGCATGGAACTAGAATAGACATGTATATGATTAACCAACTCTCGCCATCTTAATCAACTAATCACTCAGATCTTACAATTAACTCTCGCTGTCATGCCAGAACTAAGATCATGAATTAAATATTGAATTACTCTGTTCACATCTTCTCTATAGGTAGCTCTCGACTCCTATAGCGACTATGTTCTTCTGAAGCTAGGTATGGATGATCTGATACAGCACTCTCGTGGCTCTGATCAATCCTAGGCTCAGAGAATATGTCATAAATCTACTCTCATACAATATGAACAACTTAGAAGATATGAGATCCAGAATTTGGTTTAGAAACTTAGAAATCATAAGCGATATGTATGCCTATCGAAAATTCTTCAAAAAACTTGACTCTCTGGGACAAACCTACAAGATGCAGAGAATGATAAAAGACATGAAAGAATGCAAAAGATGAAACAGAAAAGTTAATTAGATAGAAAGGAGAAAGAAAAAATGGATCAGGGCAAGAATCCCCATCTCCATCGCCTAACCTTAGAAAAACAAAGTTTGGTGGCTCAAAATCTCGTTACAAGAGCATACACCCGTTTAAGGCTGCTAAGAAATGTATTTATAGGTCCTAAGGTCTTCCAGGTCTCATTTAGGGCTTCTCTGTAGAGAAAGGCGAAGTGGGCTTTAATGTTGGGCCTTGTGGCTCGTCATTAGGTCCACCGGGGATGAGATTCTTCCAGGGCAGGTAAAATGCTACTTTGCCGCGGGTGAGAGTCTTCCGGGGCAGGTGAATTTGGTCAATTTGTTCTCCATGTATCTTTTGATTGCACCGTTGGATATTAGTGATGTAAAGTGCTATGGAAAACTGGTTGTCTCCTCTTGATTTTTTCCAAATCTGAGCCGGATCAGACGGTGAGAAAATCTTCATTTGATGCTGAACTTCTGCCGGTCTGACTCTAAGCTGAAAAAATGGATTTCTTCCATTTTGCCATCATTTTTCCTAAGTTTCCTGAAAATGATTGGCGGCAATGTCAGGGAGCAGCAACAACATGCTACGTGGCACTTCATCCTGATCTCAAAGGCATCACCGGAAAGTACTTCGCCGACTGTAACATCACCACTCCGAGCAAAATTGCTACCAACGATTCTCTCGCCGATAAACTTTGGGATTTCAGTATCAAACTCATCGATTCTCTCCCCTAGTTAATCATGAATTATTTAAGCAAGAAGTTTAACACATTCTTTTTCTTTTGTTTTTGTCATCCGATTTTCTTACACATTCACAATTTGTCATCCATACATTTTTACATTGATTTTTCATTTTTTTTGTCAAAACATTGATTTTTCATTTAGCACCGGATATTTGTGCATCGAACGAATACTAGAATTCGAAAAAAAAAAATGAATAATGTGTAACAAGTAAAAACAGAATCAACGGACAAAATTGAAATGTAATACTACCCCTAATATATTTCACTATAATTATTTTACCAATTATTTCTCCAAATGAATTTAAGAGACTACATTACAAGGTTGTAAAGGATGAACATAACACAAACCATTTAAGAATGGTGGTCTATGTAGTTGTTAATACGGTACAGTGGGCCGAAATTAATGGGCTTCTTCTTCCTCCCAAAGGCCCATTGTTCGTACGACGACAGCGGAAACAGCCACCACAATGGAAGCAAAAACCGGTGGCATAACGAGGTCCATCTTCGACCTCCGGAAAAGATTCGCCGGCAAACAAAACACCTCCGTAGGATATCCAACGAAACCAAAACAGCAGCGTCGGATCCGCACCGCCGCGAGAACTCCACCGAAGAAGAAGACGAGTAAATCGCCGACACGAAGGCGAACTCTGGTGCGAGTGAGATAATCGCGACGGTGGTCGTCAGAAACGCCGTCCAAGTGATGCCGTAGACGAAAATCGGAATCCGCCACGCGAATCGATTGGTCAGAGACGAGAATAGACGGCGAATCATCGATTAAAGTTCAGAGTTTTCTTCTCTAACGCATAATCGTCTCTCTCTATCTATCAATTTATAGTTCATGGTCCTAGTTACTAGTTCTGAAATGCAATACAAGGAATACTTTGGATGCAACAAATTCAAACCCTGACCTACACAAGCATTCTTATGCTTCAGCCTTTTAACATTCATTGAGTTGTAACCATGTCGATCAAAGTGATGCTCATTCAAATGAACTTGTTTGGCTGAGAGATGAGGTTATGGGACAAAGATGATCTCATTCAATGCTGAAGTGGGTTCAATTCAGCTTAAGGGATCACTCTATGAATGAATAAACTTTAACAGAAGGCTAAGGGTTAGAAGCAACTGATGCATACAAGGATAGACTCCCATCTACCCAATGCCCCAAATTGATCTTTCACCTTAACTCTAAACCCATGAATAACACTCCTAAGCTACCCTTTTTCCAAGGCTTTTATTGCCTTCCCTATCTACCTCTCACTTCATTCTCATTCTACTTCTCACTAGGGGATTCAACTTTCATTTCAACAATAGCTTTGGGGTCTAAACTTTTCACTTAGCTCTTTCTCACGTAGCACACTCTAGCCTCTTTTCTTATCTCTTTAGACACTTGATCCTTTTTGGCTTCTTTTCTTTCTTTCTTTTCACTTAGAGTCTAGTCTTTTCCTTTTCAACACAAGAGCTTTCTTTTCTTTGAACACTAGACCCCAAGCCACTTTGTTTTTTTTTTCCATCCCCTAGTTCTCATCACAATATCTCTCTTTTCGACTCACTGATTCCCCAAGATCCCATCCTAACCTACTCTAGTCTCATGATGCAGAGCTAGACCTACATGACAGCCTATTCTTGTCGCTTTAAACCAACACTTTCTGTCAAGTTTATTCAAAACAAGGCCTCACATCGCTCACTAAAGTGTTTAGGCTTTAAAGATGACTTAGTTAAGGGCATGGAAAACTATCTGAACCCTCACATCGCTCACTAAAGTGTTTAGGCTTCAAAGATGACTTAGTTAAGGGCATGAAAAACTATCTCAATGATGGAAATCAACTACTGGGGTTAACAAGAGTGGTAAAAAGGAAAAAGATAACCCAAGTATGTATATGTATCCACAAGTTCATCTAAGCAAGCATCACATGATAATTCAAAGCCAGGTTAAAAGTTCCACTTGTTAACGCTGAATTCAATTCAAAGCTTGTTTCAATCAAGGTCTAAACAACGCCACACATTTTATCACTTGCAAGCATTAAAGAACAAATAACTAGGACCATGAACTAAACTCTTAAAATGATGCTATCTCAAAGAAATCTATCATTACTCCCATGCAAATGATGCAAACCTATATGATTATGCAATTCTAGACTCAATCCTATCATGTGAATGCAGCTACATGAACATTTTTTTTTTGTGTGAAAATTTTCAAAATTTTCAATTTTTTGGTTTTTCTAGGCACTTAGTTTTTGGTTTTTCTAGGCACTTAGATGCTATGCATGATCAAATGAGACTCAAGATGCAAAAGAGAAAATAAGAACATAGAAAACAAACATGAAAAAGATAAACTAAGAAAAAGAAAAAAATAGATGGTAATGCTATGTACAGGTTTGGAGTGTTACCAGATATGTTTTATAGAAATGAGGGTTGGAACATGATGGAGAAGACTCCATTGGTGGACTGTGTGCTGGCGACTTAGGGAGAAAGGCTGATGCTTGAACTGTCTCCCTTGACCCAAGTCTTTGAAGCTCCTTGATCTCCTCAGCTCGTGCAAGAGGGCCTCGGTGTGCTCATGGGCT
The DNA here is from genome assembly GCF_000478725.1 of Eutrema salsugineum. Lineage (NCBI taxonomy): Eukaryota > Viridiplantae > Streptophyta > Magnoliopsida > Brassicales > Brassicaceae > Eutrema > Eutrema salsugineum. The sequence continues at coordinate 632,153 of NW_006256797.1, read as the reverse complement.
CGGTGTGTGGCCGAGGGATGTCTTTTTCTGGGTTTAGTAACCTTAGGCCTCGGTATGCTCCACCCTGAGGCATCACACCGAGGTAATGCCACTTTTCTTCGTAAATTCACCTCGGCCTCCCTTTGGCCGAGGGGTTACCCCGAGGTGTCTCCCCTTTCCTTCGTTTCAAAAACACCAAGGCCTCGGCATGACACCAAGGTAATCCCTTTTCCATTCAGCCTGTGGGCCTCGGCTTGGCCATGCCGAGGGGTTCACACCGAGGCTACTGAGCAGGATTACTCCAAACACATTGACATCTTTTGTAACACCCTTTTGGTGGCCATTCCTTGAAGCCTCTGAGCTTAAACACCCTTGGAGACCTGAGACCACTAAAAAAACCCATCAAAACATTCCAAAAACACAAAAGAAAAGATTAAAAAGACTTATACACAAGGATAAGCTTAGGGTGTCTCCCAACAACACTTTTTTATGTCACTATGTTTGACTTTTCATACTCTTTTCTCAATGAGGGAGAGGAGGAGCATTGATGCTCCTTATCTTGTCCATGATTTCAAGCGTGAAGGCTGTGCTCATCAGCTCTTTAGCACCATCAGGTCCCTTGTCCTTGAATTCAAACCTGAGACCCTTGTTAATCAGCTCTTGAATACCATCTGGCCCATTGTCTATGATGGCTTGTGTGAGAACTTCCCTGACTTCAGAAAATGGTTCTGATCCTCCATTGCATTACATTTTGTACTTTATAGCTTCATCACTCACATTTCCAATGGATGAGAGTTAAGCCTTGAGAAGAAGATTCAGGTATAGAGTTCTTTTCTTTTGATCCTGAACTATTACCCTTGTTGTTGTTCAGCTTTATCTCACTTAGTTTATGGGAAAAAGAAATCAAGCAAGCTTCTTCTCTAATAAAGGGCTCCCCATCTTCATACTTATAGACAGCTTTGATGTGGGAATCTTTCTTCTTCTCCATAGCTGGAAGGGGTTGAGCTCCTCTTATAGTACCAACACTTCCCACATATTTCATCTCATGTACCTTGAGCTCATCAATCTCTTCAACAACAGCTCCACAAAATTCAGCTGAAGGAGGCTAAACAGGGTAATAGTCTTCTTTATCTACTTTTGTGAGAACCACTCTTTGAGTGTCAAAGTCGATTCTTGCTCCTGTAGTGTTGAGAAATGAAGTTCCAAGCAATAGAGAAAGCGCCTTGGTCTTCTTCATCTCCATGATTACAAAATCAGTTGGGACTATGCACTCACCAACCTTCAATGGATAGTCTTCTAGGATCCCATATGGTTTCTTTGAGTAGGAATCTCCAAAGGTAATTGAAGTGGGGTAGTGATTAAAGTCTTGATCCCTAGCCTCTCCATCATGTCTAGAGACATCACACTAACACTTGAGAGACAAAAATCACACAAAGCATTCTCAACTCTGAATTTGCCAAGAGTGCGAGAGATAGTGAATTTCCCTGGATTACCCAACTTTGGGAGGATGTAGGCTTCACATTTGCTGAGTCAAGTTTGAAGATTCCATCTTGGGGAGTTTCTTGATCAGTTCCCAGTCCCTTGTCTTCAGTACCATCAGAAATCTTCTTGTTCCTTGTAAAACAAGCTGCCTCCCCACCTTCTTTCTCATTGTCCTCAATGAGATCAGAGAACATGCTCACAAAGTCTTCTATAATGGCGTATTCTTCCTCATTAGTGAGGGTTTTCTCATTTAAGAGCTTGCCATGAAGAAGGAGCTCAATTTCCTGAACAGCAGCAGAATTCTCATCATTTTAGTATATGGCATGGCAATAATCCTTGGGGTTTGGAGCAGCATTGCCTGGAATGGAGCTTTAAGAATAAGAAGTGGAGATGCCTTAGTTTTTCTCAACAGTCTTGATTTGAGTCCCTAGTATCTCTATCTTGAAACTGAGGTCATTATACCTAGAAACTTTTGTTGGCCCTGCAGGATCTGCTGGAGAACAACACTGATATCAGGATCTTGCTGCTGAAAAGTACTCTGTTGAACTTGTGGCTGTCCAAATCCAAGAGGAGGAGATTTTTGTTGCTGGAAACTAACTTGATTTGGGAAGTTATTCCCTTGGTTCTGAACTGCTTGTTGCTGAAAAGCTTGTGGACCTTGGAAGTTTACTTGGAACTGGTTCTTGGGAACATATCCTTGCTGAGCTTGTTGAGAGGGGTAAACTTGATCACCAGGATTATCTACATTGGGGTCTCTGTAGGACAAGTTCTGGTTGTTGAAGTTGTTAAACCTTTGGAACTTGTTCTGGTTGGCAATGTAGTGCAGCTCTTCTTGTGGTAAACCCTCCTCATTGACATTCTCAAAGAAGTTCTTCTCATTAAACTCTCCCACATAGTTTATAGGCTTCTGAGTTGCAACTAACACTTTGTCAATCTTGATCTGCAGCTCCTTAATACCCTTTACAGTATTTGTTCTTCACTAGAACTTTCTCCTCTATAAGCTCTATCATAGTCTTCACCATATATATCATTGCTCATATCCAAGTTTTCCACCAACTCCATTGGTGCATTGATTTCCTTAGCTAGGAAATTGCCATTTGAGGCTCTATCAAGTTGGTTTCTTATCTTGGGAAGATATCCTCTGTATAGAGTGCTGAGTAGTGAAGCTTCTAAGAACCCATGGTGAGGGTACTGGTTTGTATAGCTTCTGAATCTCTCACAGGATTCACCAAATGTCTCATTATTGTGTTGAGTAAATCTTAAGATCTGATTCATCAGCTTGTCAGTCCTTGATGTGGAGAAGAGCTTAGAGAGGAAAGCCAGCTTACATTGCTCCCATGTTTGAATAGAAACTCTAGGAAAATTCTTTTCCCAATGATGAGCTTTGTCTCCCAAGCTGAAAGGGAACAGCCTTAACTTGAAGCTATCCTCTGATACCCCATTAATCTTTGTCAGATTACAAACTCTGTCAAATTCATCAAGGTGATTGATATACTCATATTTTGTCATGTTTAGGATTGCATTTTTTGTCCAAATATCGAGTCTCATGCATACATTTAGCTAGTTTTATTAGAGTTTTTCTTTGGTTCTAGCTTTGTTTAAGATTTGCATTAGGTCCTACAGTGTCCTGCATTTTTGGAGTATTCTCAGGCCATTTGGAGACTTTTGGGAGCAACTTGGAGCTGGGATCATAGAGGAACCCTCGCCTGTGCACAGCAACTCGGACAGATGGTTTGGTGCAGACGAGACCTTCACTTTGATCGCGTGGGATGAAGGACTTGCAATGCGATTCAACCTCCGGTGTATTCATCAAAAATCAAAAGGAATGAGTTGAGTTTCCGGAACACTTAAAATTAGACGATTTGGAGCAGTGAACTGGGAGATATTGCCATCGGAAGGAACACATGTCTCGCGGCCCGATCAGGTCTTACGCGATGCGCCTCAAAGAACCGACGAGACGGGGGCTTTGCCAAAGTCATACGGGGTTGAGCCCTTCAATAAACTTGGAGCTAAGGACGTCATATGGTTTGTGGAGTTGGAAGATTGAGGTTCGGACCAGTGAGCAAGGAGTTATGAAGGATTTGGTACAAGCAGTCTACATTCATATCGAGAAGGAGTATCGACCAAAATCTGGTCGGTATTACCTTGGAACCTTGACGTTTTTGGCTGGCTTTTGGAAGCCAAATTTCCGAAGAATTATTGAGATGCTGCACCGACTGAATTCTGTTCGGTATTGATCCCCTGAAGCTATCCTTGACGCCGCACCGAGGTGAGTTCAGCCGGTGTAGTGTCTCGGTGTAACCAGTCTCAAATCGCCGAAGAAATATCGACGTCCTACACCGGCCAAAATCACCTCGATACATTTTCGCTTCATAACGTTTTTGTGGGCCTTTTTTGGGCCAAAACCTAGTTTGTCCTAGGTTGGCCCAGCAAGAAACCCTACCTATATATATGTTTTAGGTATTTGTCCTAGGTTGGCCCAGCAACAAACTAGGTTTTGCACCACAAGTGTTTGATGAAATTCCTGAAAGAGCTGTATTAGAGGTTTAAGCATTTGCTGCATGATGATGTTTTGTTATTTGCTTGAATGATCTTTTAGAAGTGTTTCTTAATGCTCATTGATTCATATTTCACAAATGATGATTTGGTTTGAAAATAGATTAGTGTAGAGGTTAATGCCTTCATGAGAGGATTAATCTAGATTAGAGTTATAAATCACTTGAATCATGTCTCATCATTGTCATTAGCATTCCTGATTTAGCATCAAAGCACCCTAGCAAACTATCATGTCTAGAATCTCATGCTTCCATCATCTCATATTCATACCACTTGTCATTTGCTTGTTTAAGTTGATCATTAGCTTTAATTCTTGTTTTAAGCTTGTTTAGTGTAAGTAACATCAAAACCTTACTCATTTAACTTGAATTAAGAACTGATCCTGCATCATAGTGTCTACACATGATAGATTGATACCCTTTGTACTGCAAAGTGACAAAAGGAATTGATAACCCTCATTTAGAGCCTAAAAACCTCTAGTTATCAATTGGCGCCGTTGCCGGGGAGTGATAGCATTAAGATTGTCTCATTTCTTGAGATCAAGCATTTTCTTTTGTGTTTTCTAATTTCTTTCAAGTTCTGGTTGTGAGTTTCAGGTGCATGAACACCAAGTCCAGATCAAGAAGCTGTCCTCCACCTTTCCCCTTAAACGACAACATTAATCTTTTGGTTCCAAGAAGGAGAAGGGATAGGCATGGAAGACAGACTGATCAGGCTGATATGGAAGATCAGAGACAGCATGTGGTCGACATTGAGCCGCAGGTTCAAGAGGAGCAACAGGCTCAAGTGCAGCAGGGTAATGGAGTTGGTAATGCCGCTGGTAATGGAGCTGGTAATGCAGCTGGTAATGGAGCTGGTCAAGGGTTCCATCAGGGTAATGTTCATCAGGAACAAGTGCATCAACAGCAAGCTTATGTCCACCAGGGACAAGCTCCAGCTCATCAGCAAAGGCACCAGGCCAATGTGCAACAAAGACAACAGGCTCACCACCAACAGCCCTTCCAAAACCAACCAAGGAGATATGAGCAGCCACAGGTCTATGTAGGAGAGAATGACAGGGCCAATGCTCATCAGTATGGAGGGATTCAAGCACCACCTGTGCAAAACAACAATTTTGAAGTCAAGGCATCTTTGCTGAATATGGTTCAAAACTCCAAGTTCCATGGATTGGCAATGTAAGATCCCTTGGAACACTTGGACCAATTTGATAAAGTTTGTGACTTGACAAAGATAAATGGAGTATCTGAGGACAGTTTCAAGCTCAGATTATTCCCCTTCAGTCTGGTGACAAAGCTCACCAATGGGAGAAGAATCTCCTAAGAGGCTCCATTCAGACCTGGGAGCAATGCAAGCAGGCATTTCTGTCTAAGTTCTTCTCAAATTCAAGATCATCAAAGCTAAGAAACCAAATCTCCTGCTTCACTCAACATAGCAATGAGAGTTTTGGTGAAGCATATGAGAGATTCAGGAGCTACACCAACCAGTGCCCACATCATGGGTTTAGTGAAGCTTCTCTTCTCAGCACACTTTATAGAGGGGCTCTTCCCAAGATTAGGAACCAGCTGGATACTGCCTCCAATGGAAAATTTCTGGGAAAGGAGACTCATGCTGCTTTAGAGCTGGTTGAGAACTTAGCAATGAGCAATGATACATATGGAGAAGACTTTGATAGAGCTAATAGGAGTGAGAGTTCAAGCAGGGATCAAAGGTATGAGAAGGACTTTAAAACACTTGAAAGCAAGCTGAACAAGGTGTTATTGGCCACACAAAAGCCAATGCATTTTGTAGGAGAGTATGAGGAACCTTCTCAATGCTTTGAGAACATCAGTGAAGAGGGTCTTACTCAGGAAGAGCTAAACTATATTGGGAATCAGAGGTTCCAAAGGTATCAGTATGCCAATGCCAATCAGAACCTCTCTTACAGGAATCCCAATGTAGCAAACCCACAAGACCAAGTCTACCCTACTTCTCAAGCTTCACAAAATTTTGTTCCCAACTTTCAAGGGTCTTTTCAACCAAAGAATCAGTTTGTTCAGAATCAGGGTTAAAATCAGCATCAGCAACCACTTCAGAGTTCTGGTTTCAGTTCACAGCAGCAGCCAAAGGCACCACCAGGGTTTGATCCACCACAGTTCCAGCAGCAGGCGCCGGTTTTGCATCATTTTCAGGCAGCACCTGTTCACCAGCAGCCACAGATGGGGTCAGATATGGTTGGGATTCTACAACAGTTGCTTCAGGGTCAACAAGTGTTTGCAAGCCAGTATGCATCCATGCAGCAGGACATCAAGGAATTGAAGCAAAATCAAGCCTCTAGCTCAAGGAACCAAGGCCAACTACCTGGTAAGCCTGAACCAAACCCCAAGGAGTATGCTAAAGCCATTAAATTGAGAAGTGGCAAAGAGCTACCAGCTGTAGAGTACAACAATGTGATCATTGAGGACAATGATCAAACTGAGGGGGAGGCAGCCTTAAAAGATGATCAAGTTGCTGAAAGATTAAGGAAAGAAAAGGGTAAAGAGGTGGAAAAGGAACCTGAACCAGAAAAGCTATATGTTCCACCACCTCCATACCAACCCAAGCTCCCATTTCCAGGGAGATTCAAGAAGCAGCTTGTAGACAAGGCAAGAGCTGTATTTGAGAAGGCTCTCAACGAGACACCACTCACAATGCCTCTCATTGAAGCATTTCTAATGATGCCAAAGCTGGGTAAGTTCTTAAAAGATGCTATTCTGAACAAGACTAAAGAACTTCAAGGTATGGTGGTATTGAGCCATAAGTGCAGTGCCATTATTCAGAGAAAGTCAATTCTAAGGAAGTTAACTGATCCAGGGAGCTTTACACTCCCTTGTGCTATAGGTCCTCTGATGTTTGCTGGATGTCTCTGTGACTTGGGTGCATCAGTAAGCTTAATGCCCTTCTCCATTGCCAGAAAGCTGGGCTTTAGAACTTTTAAGCCAGCAAGAATCTCCCTTGTCCTTGCTGATAGATCTGTGAGGTTACCTATTGGAATGCTAGAGGATCTGCCAGTAAAGATAGGTGGTTTTGAAGTGCCTACAGACTTTGTGGTGCTAGAGATGGATGAGGAACCAGTTGACCCTCTTATTTTAGGCAGGCCTTTCTTGGCCACAGCAGGAGTAATTATTGATGTAAGAGGAGGCATAATTGAGCTTCAACTTGGTTCTGAAAGGCTGAAGTTTAATGTTAATGAAATGATGAAGAAGCCAACAATAGAAGGGCAAGTCTTCTATGTTGAGACCATGGATGAGCTTGCTGATGAGATTTTAGAGGAGTTAAACACAGAAGATCATATTTAGATAGCTTTAACAAAAGAACATGGAGACCATGGCTATCTCGAGGATGAAACTTTGGAGCTCATGAATCTTTTAGACTCTCACAAACCAGAAGGGAGCACCAGTTCTTACTTGAACTTGCACTATGAAGGTTCAGAGGCTAAAGAAAACCGGTTTAGAAGCTCAATTGTGTCAAGACCTTGCATTCATATCGACCAGGATTCACTCGGTGTTCAGCTCGGTGTGGGGGATGACAAAATGCCGAGAACATATCGACCAGCTACACCGAGGGAAATCAGGTCAGTGTCTCAAGATTCTATGCAAGGATCTGAGTCTTTAAGCCACACCAAGGTCAATTCAGTCGGTGTGCAAGCTCGGTATGAGGAGGTCCAAAATCCCGAGAAAATATCGACCTCCCACACCGAGGGAAATGAGGTCGGTGCGGCCGCTGGTTCAGAAATGAGGTTTCAAGAGATGAATGAGGTTGTTCAGAAGCAATGCAATAAGGCTAAAGGTGAAGAACAAGCAGAGAAGCCACGACAAGCCTCACTAGATGCATTTGACAAGGATTGGGATGAATCTAAGGCACCTCAACTTGATCTCAAACCCCTTCCCAAAGCTCAGGTATGCTTTCTTAGGTCTAAATGAGTCTTATCCTGTCATTATCATTGATATGCTGTTAGAGGACCAAGAGCATAGGTTGTTAGAAGAGTTGAGGAAACATAGGAGAGCCATTGGCTACTCTCTGGATGACATAAAGGGTATCTCACCCTCCATATGCACTCATAGGATTCACTTAGAAGAAGAGTCTATGTCATCCATAGAGCACCAAAGGCGTCTCAATCCCACCTTAAAAGAGGTAATGAAGAAAGAGATTCTCAAACTCCTAGAGGCTGGGATAATTTATCCAATCTCAGATTCTAGATGGGTTTCACCAGTCCATGTGGTGCCCAAAAAGGGGGGAATGACAGTAATAAGAAATGAGAAAGATGAGCTGATTGCTACTAGGACCATAACTGGACACAGGATGTGTATAGATTATAGAAAGCTCAATGCAGCGTCTAGAAAAGACTATTTTCCTTTGCCTTTTATTGACCAAATGCTAGAGAGGCTTGCAAACCATTCTTTCTTTTGTTTTCTAGATGGTTACTCTAGATTCTTTCAAATCCCCATAGATCCAAGAGACCAAGAGAAGACCATATTCACCTGTCCTTATGGGACATTTGGTTATAGGCGCATGCCATTTGGGCTGTGCAATGCACCTGCTACTTTCCAGCGTTGCATGATGTCTATATTTTCAGATCTGATTGAGGAGAAAGTAGAGGTCTTCATGGATGACTTCTCAGTCTATGGACACTCTTTCTCCTCTTGTTTGTCTAATCTTTCTCAGGTCCTGGATAGATGTGAGGAGCACAACTTGGTGTTAAATTGGGAGAAATGTCACTTCATGGTCCAAGAGGGAATATTGTTGGGGCACAAGGTCTCAGAAGCTGGAATAGAAGTGGACAGAGCAAAGGTGGAAGTGATGGTGAATCTGCAAGCTCCAGACTCAGTCAAAGGGATAAGAAGCTTCCTTGGACATGCAGGGTTTTACAGAAGATTCATCAAAGACTTTTCAAGAATAGCTAGGCCTCTGACTAGGCTGTTGTGCAAAGAGGTTGAATTTGTCTTTGAAGCTGAGTGTGAGGAAGATTTCAAGAAGATCAAGGAGGCACTGATCAGTGCACCAATTGTCCAGGCCCTTGATTGGTCATTACCCTTTGAAGTTATGACTGATGCTTCAGACTATGCAGTTGGAGCTGTGCTTTGCCAGAGGAAGGACATAAAACTTCATGTGATCTACTATGCCAGTAGGACCTTTGATTCAGCTCAAGAAAAGTATGCAACCACAGAAAAAGAAATGCTGGCAATAGTTTTTGCATTTGATAAGTTCAGAAGCTACCTGGTGGGATCAAAAGTCATTGTGTACACTGATCATGCAGCCCTCAGGTATCTAATGACCAAGAAGGATGCCAAGCCTAGACTCTTGAGATGGGTCCTCTTACTTCAAGAGTTTGATATGGAGATACAAGACAAGAAGGGTATAGAGAATGGATCTGCAGACCATCTCTCTAGGTTAAGAGTGGACTCTGAAGTCCCTCTTAATGACTCTCTCCCTGAAGAATCATTGATGGTGCTCAAATCTTACTTGAACTTTGAGGAAGTGGATAGTATCCAAGAGAGGAGAATGCCCTGGTTTGCTGATATTGTGAACTTTCTTGCCTGTGGAGTGGAACCTCCAGAACTTGATGCTTACCACCGAAAGAAATTCTTCAAAGATGTCCAAAGATACCATTGGGATGAACTTTCCCTGTATGTCCTGAACAAAGATCAGCTGTATAGAAGGTGTCTTGCTGAAGAGGAGATGCAACCTGTGTTGCAAGAGTGCCATGGATCAGCTTTTGGGGGTCACAGTCTTGCTGAAGAGGAGATGCAACCTGTGTTGCAAGAGTGCCATGGATCAGCTTTTGGGGGTCACATGGGAGCATTCAAGACAGTGGCCAAGGTTCTTCAGAGTGGGTTTTGGTGGCCTACTATGTTCAAGGATGCTCAGAGGGTTGTTTCAGCATGTGATGCCTGTCAGAGGCATGGGAACATTTCAAAGAGGAGTGAAATGCCTCAAAATCCAATATTTGAGGTTGAAGTTTTTGATTGTTGGGGAGTGGACTTTATGGGGCCATTTATCTCATCTTATGGGAATCAGTACATATTAGTGACTGTGGACTATGTGTCCAAATGGGTTGAGGCTATTCAAGAACATAATCTTCCCAAGATTTGGAGTACCAAGGGTTGTTATTTCTGATGGAGGATCTCATTTTGTGAACAAAACCTTGGAGGGATTGCTGAGGAAGCATGGAGTGAAACATAAGGTAGCTACTCCTTATCGTCCTGAAACTAGTGGTCAGGTTGAAGTGTCTAATAAACAAATTAAGGCCATTCTTGAGAGGACTGTTAGCTCAACCAGAAAAGATTGGAGCAAAAGACTGGATGATGCATTGTGGGCTTATAGAACAGTCTTTAAGACTCCAATTGGGACATCTCCTTTCAATCTACTATATGGGAAGAGCTGCCACCTTCCTGTTGAGCTGGAGTACAAGGCATTATGGGCTGTGAAGTTGCTGAACTTTGATATCAAAACAGCTCAAGAGAAAAGAATAATTCAACTCCATGAACTTGAAGAGAGCAGGTTGGGCGCTTTTGAGAGCTCCAAGATCTATAAAGAAAAGACCAAAACTCTACATGATCAAAATATTTTGAAAAAGGAGTTCAAGGAAGGTGATTTGGTGTTGCTGTTCAACTCTAGGCTTTAGTTATTTCCTGGAAAACTTAAGTCTAGATGGTCTGGTCCCTTTAAGATTCTTGAAGTTAGGCCATATGGAGCTGTTGTGTTAGAAGGTAAAGATGGTCAAGACTTTGTGGTCAATGGCCAAAGGATCAAGCACTACCTAGTCTCACAAAAGAAGGAGGAAGCTACATCAGTTCCCCTTCTTGATCCACCATCAGCATAAACTTGGTATCAAAGTCAAACTTAGAGACTTTAAAAAAAGTGCTCTTGGGAGACACCCCAAGCTTATCCTTGTATATAGTTTCTTTTCTTGCCTTCTTTGATTGATTTTAGGATGTTTTAATCTTTTTTTCAAGTGTGTACAGGTTTTAGAAAGGTCCAGGTGCAGTTTTGCAAGGATTGGAGAAGAGGAAAGATGAAAAATGGGCTGAGGAATGCATTCATATCGACATGGTTTTCCTTGGTGTGTTTGCTCGGTGTAACAGGTTCAAAAGGCCGAGAAAATATCAACCAGTTACACCAAGCAAGTAGAGGTCGGTGTGGAACACAAAATGGAAAAGGATGCCTCACACCAAGGTGATTTCACTCGGTGCATTTGCTCGGTGTAAACAGGTTAAAAAGCCGATAAAATATCAACCTGTACACTGAGCAAAATGAGGTCGGAGTAGTGCTGGAAGGAGCCGAGTCTTGTCTCACACCGAGGTGATTCTGCCTGGTGCAAGAACTCGGTGTATAAAGGGAAGAAACTTGAGAGCACACCGACCTCCCACACCGAGCAAAATCAAGTCGGTATGACCCTGGTGCAGTCTATTGTCCAGCAGTCCGAAGGGTGGTTCAGTCAAAGTCAAAAATTCCAGCCACTTCATGCTGTTTCCCACGACAGAAAAGAGAACCTCCAGCCCTGGTCCACACACAGAAAATCGGTTTTCTCTTTCTTTCCTCCACTTTTGCGAAGAAACACCATTGTTGCTCTCAAAAAGCTTGATTTCTTGCTTGTTAATCGATTTTCTTGGAGATTTCTTGCCCGTTTTGATTTCTTGCACCAGTTAACCAAGGTACATTTTGCTTAAATTGCTTCTTAGGTTCAAAATCCCTAAATCGCTATTCTCTTGATTTTTCTTGAAGAAATTTTTGTGGAACTGAGAATGCACTGCTTGAAACTGAGTTAGAACCTTGGAGTTTAGGTCGTGAGTAGCTAGAAACGAGCTTACTTGTGCCCAATTGTTTCTTGAATCCTGATTTTAGACTCTCTTTAGAACTTGTTGTTCTTGAGCTGAAATTTGGATTTTAGAAAATTATTTTGAAGTGAAAATCTCTTGGTGCTGCTTGGGAATGTTTAATGTGATTTTGCTTGAATTGTTTCCATTGATTTCATTCCAAGCAAAAATCTTTTTGGAAATTTCAAGGATTTATTTCTCTAGAAACTCATTGTTTGTTTGAGAAATTGTTGAAACAGGTACCATGGCAAGAGGAAACCCTGTTTTGATGCCCAATGTACCAAGGAGAGACAATGGCAAGGCAGTTGCTTCTGGTTCAGGGGAAAGACCACAATCGGTTTCTGCTGGTTCTAAAAACAAAGGGAAAGCAGCGGCTTTAAGAGCATCAAGCTCAAGAGCTTCAGGAAAACAGAAAAGACTTGAGAGGAACCCAAGTGTGGAATCTAGTGAGGAAGAGAGCAATGTGGGTTCAGCAGCTGTTGTGCCCCAAAAGAAAAAGAAGGTGGTGAAGAAGCCAAAGCCAAAACCTCCGGCTTACTCAGATTATCTCAGAAAACTCCAAGCTGTGGCACATGAAGGAACCTACTTCCATGATCTTGAACTCTTGGAGAAAGTTGGTATTCTTGAATGTAAAGGCAGTGCTTCAATCCATTGGACTTGGGAGCTTAATAGAAACACCTCACCCTTCCTACAAAGAGATGACTTGCCAATTTCTTGCATCACTACAGGTTGATTTCTATAGAGAGATTGGACCAGCTCAGCTTGAAGATGGTTTTGGAACCATAGCATTCAAAATTGGACAGGAGCGGCATGAAATGACCTTTAGGAAGATAAGTGAATGCTTTGGGTACACTGTTGAGGGAAGGACGTGTGCAAGAAGGTTGATCTACTATGGATCCGACCTGGATCAGCTATGGGGGACAATAGGAAGTGGTGATTATTCAGCTGGTGTAACAAAGGCAGCTTGTATCAGGAGTCCAGTGCTCAGGATGGTGCACAAGATCATAGCTCACACCTTCCTTGGAAAGAAAGAGTACTCAACAGTGTATGATGAGGACTTGATGCTCATTGGAGAAGGTCTTAACCCTTGATGCCTAAGTTCAGCAGTGGCATGACTTTTAACGACGATCCTCACAAACCAACAATGGTGGCCATTCTAGTCAAGAACCTTCTCTCAATTAGGAAATGGGCTCCTGACACAAAAATGAAAGGCACCCTCCATGCGCATAGGAGGCCTGATCACTCCTATTTTACTGAGTGCTGGAGTTGAGATGAGAGGTGAACAAATTGGTTTTAAGTTGATGGATGCACTTCATTTGG